>NW_026562396.1:4880000-5455000 GCF_027474105.1 Poeciliopsis prolifica
AAAAAAAGAGGTTTGGGGTACAGACCTGAGACATCTTCTTCCTGGTCAGCAGAAGTCATCAATAAAGCAGATTGAGAATGAAATCTGTTTTATTGATCCCACTGAAACTTTCCGCTACTCCTCACTCTGACAGAGCCTCATTAAATTTCTATAGAGTCAGCAAAGCTGTGAATTATTCACCTGCATGGAGCGCACAGGCAAACACATGCCTGCAAATGCCGTCCACACTTTCACCAAATGGTGTGTTTCCAAAAAAGGTGACTGTGAAAAATAAATAAATAAAAAAGATGAGGGTTTGGAATAAATCATTGTATTTGCCATCTGTATAGGAAAACAACATGCCAACATTTTCATTTATGACAGGGTTTTACTTAATGAACACCCAAGTGAAAATAAGGACCACTAAAACATCCTTAATTAACTTAAAATGAAGCACACCAGGAAAACAGGGCATAACAAATATGCTTGAAAAGAACAGATGTTAGTAGTTTCACTGAGTTGCTCCTATTCATCAAAAACAAACACTTTGTGCCCATATTAGTAGATATAGACAACTTTGGAAATTAGCCTAATGCTAATGCAATTAAAAAAAAAAAATCAACTCAAACATCTCCTGAAGTCAGATTTCTGACTCAAAAACTTGGTTAGGTAGTGCATCTTCAAATTAACCTTGGATTCAAAGTACATTTTCAGTCAACCATCTGTGTAATCAATCACTGTGGTGATTTATTTTTCTGCAGAAAGACTCTTTGAATGACAGATTCCTCTAAAGAAGTCTTTGATCCCATCACTGATGCTGCAGCACTGTCCTATGAGAGAGATGAAAAACCGGCCCACACACACCGTCCACCGCTGGCCGATCAGCCAACGCCACCGTTCCCCTTTTTGTTTATTTAACTGGCAAAACTGCAAAGGCTGCCCTTCTTCCATCCACTGCAATGACCTTTCCCTTGTTTCTCCTTACTGCAAAGGTCTGCCTTGGATCAGTTCATCACAGCTTCCTCTGTTCATTGAAGGACCTTCACTTTTCCTTAAGATGAACTAAAGTAAGGCTTTGTGACTGGGCAGAGGTAGCCTGGTGGAAACCTGCCCTCTGTCCTGCGCAGGCCCGGCCCAATATTGGCGTCATCGTTCACAACTTCTCCTTCTGTTCACTGATTGGCCCATTAGAAATTATACCAGAGGAATCCAAGTACATGGGAGAAAGTTTCTTTATTTTTATGTGTTGACATTTTTTAGATAACAAACTGGAATTGAACAAATGAACTGTCCTTGCTACATACCTGGTGACCTTTCATCTCATCTTTAAAGTATTTCACATATGATTAGAAAAGGTGATTAAGTAGTCATGTAGTACATTAATGTGCATTAAAAAAACTTCATATAAGCTCATAATTGTATTTGTAAATCAAGGCAAACTGGGAGTGAAAAACAATAATGGGCTGCTGTAATACATAATTAGAGTACTGGCCCATTTTCACACATGTATATGCATAAATTAAGATTCTTTTGGTTGTGTATGCATGAATTTATAGTCAGGGTGTGTGCGCATTAGAAATGTCTTTCTCTGCAAATTATGGGGTAGGAAGTTAATTTAGTTAGAAAGTTAATTAGTATGAATAAAAGATAGCTGGGAGTCCCTCAGGGTACCACACACTGTCAGGCTTTCCTCAGATTCCCCACATCCCATCGGCTCCTCTTTCTACATCTCCTCCATTCAAATTCGGCTTTGAGTGCACAGAATAGTTATTGGCAAGACAAACTAAGCATGTTTAACTTAGCAGAAACTTATGGCAATGTTTCTGTTGGTGATGCATAACCGGCGTAAGAGGCATTTCAATTATTTATTAGATATAAGAGAAACAGAAACTTACAGACTTGATTCCACTACAATTGGCTGCATCAGATTTGAGCCAAATCCAAATCTGCTGTTCATTATGTGTAGCTAAATATCACGACAGAGTTTGATGTTCTCGTTAAATGTGTAAACTAGATGGTGGCCAGGAATTAATCTTTAGTGTTAAAAGAAAGCTGAAGATTGTACCAAATGTGGTGACGGCAGCCCTGTGACAGTTAACTAAAAGAAACATTATAAAATGCTGTGGCTCACAGATGTAGTGTAGTGATGACAGAGGGTCTGTGCAGCCATCTAGCTGGGGAGTAGAGTTGGGACGGGGAACACTCTGAATGCTGTGAGCTGTGTCTTTTGGTATCCATTAGTTCTATTCGGATCTTGCACAGCTCTCCTGCATCGAGAAAGAGGTAGGTTTTGCAGTAGCAAGGACGATTGAAAACATACAAATGTAGTTCTGCACAATATACCGAGTCACAAAGTCTCTGCAACTTTAGCGTGTGTAAGAGTTGCAATCCCAAAGGACAGCTTGGATATAATCTATGGTGGGCTAAGACATTTCACCTAGCATCAACCACCACCTATATCCTAATAATTTACTTTTTGGTGTAATAGATGGGCTGTTACACTATTGGGTTGCTGATTATTGTTTTAATGGCCTGGGGGATGTCTCTGGAAATTGACACGCCCACCTCACTTTTCCGACTCACTTAAGACGCATTTTGATCACATGTAAGCCAGCCTGCCACAGATTTTTATTGGACATGTCTGAAAGTCCTGCAGCGTGGAGGTGTCACTTTTGCCCCAATGCAACAGAATTAATGCAACTGCAACTCAGCATTGCAGTGGTGACCCAAATAATGTAACATAATTTCATGCAGATATGCAGATATGGAAAAGCTTTAGTCACCTGGATATGCAAAATTATTGCGCTTGATCTACTTTGATTATTTCGTCTGACATCAATTTAACCATTTGACGGCACTCACACATTATGGAAATTTAAATCTTAGATTGTTAGTTAGTCCCTTAATATTGGGGAAAAAAATATTAAGCAGACACAGCAGAATACTATAAACTCCACTCCACTGATCCCAGTATACTAGCACTATTTAGACTGGGAGTATATAATCATCATAATCATGTTTAGTCCCATACAAGTGCTTATTATGACAAGATATAAAAGCAGCATCACCATTACTTTAAGAAGAGATACAATAGCACTTCTCTGGTGTCCCAGTGTCCCCTCTTGTCTTGTGAATAAGGGGACAAATTTAGAGTTGTCCTGTACTAATTCCTGGACTAAGTTTTGACTAGAAAAATCAATGTTGTATTTTGTGTTTTTGTTGTGTGCAAGATTTTGTTTCATTTATCTGACAATTCCTTTATCCTTTGAATTGAAGTGTCATTGTTGTTTTCTAGTCTGAAGTCAGAAATCAGATCTATAAGCTCAGGATCTTTGCAGACAGGGAAGATGCAGATGACAGAATTTCTCATAGAAAATCTCAAAGGCTCCACCATCAGACAGTAGAACAGACTGGGAGGTATTAATGCACCAGAAAACTGTCTTCACTGTAATGCATTTTGTGAATGTTTTTTTTCAACTGGTAAATTTAATCACATGTGTTTTGTTTGACTTTAAGTACTAAACCACACATTAGTGTCCAATGTATTACTTCTCTATCCATCTGCTGTTTGCAGGAATCTATTTGTGTAATAGATGGGCTGCACCAAGTTACACCAAATAAACTAAAAGTGAGCATCAACATTGAGCCGTTTTTCCCCACACTTCGGTCTGACCCAGTGAAGCCAAGCTGCAGGTGTGAACGCAGCCCAGTGTGTGTTTTACAAAGTGATGAGTTGTTCTCAGCGCCGAGCCTTCCATTGTTCATGTTGCAAGTCAGCAGGAATCCACAGGCCCACTGCTCTTCCACTCAGCGCTTTTCCCTTTTACTCATGCAGTGGCATCACATAAAAAGGAGATCCGGACCCGGCACATTAGTAGTTTAATTTTAAAAGACATAAAGAATGTCCTAAGTTCAGGAGAAGCCAAATGAATAGAGTGGAAATTATTCTAAAACTGACTATTTTAAGCACCTTGTGCTCTTTATTTTTAAGAGTAATTAAAAGAACAAACAACACTCTTATTTGTCACCAAGAAAAAAATACGTGCACTTAAAAAGCTGCTTGCCTATGAACACTTTTCTGGAATATCATTCAGGTGTTCTTACGAACAAACTAAGAATAAGTTTCTACACTCCTAATTACAGACGTGCAGCTCCAGGAGGATAATGTACCCCTGTGAAGGAAAGCAACAGCAGATGTATGGCACTCCTCCATCGTACCTCATGGCTCATTCTATGGTGTGCCTGATCAATGTGATTTATCTGTGGCAAGGGGGAAGAACACTTCTCCCCTCTGACATTCACTCCCGAAACGCATGTACAAAAGACGCCCGGCCGCCATGGAAGCACTCTGCCGTCTGTTCACTATTCCCAGTTCTGACATTTTCTGGCTGCTGCTTTACATTTTGTCTGAGTGCAGATAAATTCTTGCGCGCACCCCATCTCAGCAGGGACGCCACAAGGTGACAGCATTCATCACACATCAAGCAACATGGTTAATCCACTGACTTTTCCCTCACAGCAAAAAAGTTGCAGTTAATTAACAGTGTTTGCATATAATTACCAAGAGTAGCCTTATTTTTACAAACAAGATCCAAAACCTTATCTGAAACCCATGCTCTATATGTATCTTTGGTTTTCAACACACAAAACACACAAAAACACTGACACACTCAATCAATCTCCATCCGTCCTGTCCTTGACACTTACTTGCCAATTGTGCCACTGACTGCTTGACCTTCCCGTCTGCATACTTAGGTAGCTTTTTTGCTTCATCAGCATGATCAATATATTCACATAATGGCTTTCGACGGTGGACTGACTCAAAGTTGTGGTAGTGTATAGATGTAGTCAGGGAATGCATATACATACATAGCGGTCAGCAGTAGAGTCGTAGTTCCCTAAAGATCAGCGCCGTAATTCTGCTGCCACACAAATATGTCGCAGAAAATGTCAATTAAAATCGTCATCCTCTGTGAAAAAAAACAAAACAAAACTCGACGCAACAATGTTCTGTAAAAAGTCACTGACACTTTTTTTTCAGTCTTTTTACAATATATGGGGCAAGCTGACTGTCCCAGTGCCTCTGGCAGGGAATGGTTCTTCCTCTGAGAGAGTTATTGTGTTGTGTCTGTCTTAGGCAAGCTGCCCGGTTTAGACAACAACCTCCTGACAGGCTGGATGTGGCAGAGAAAGACAAATTCCCACCTTCAGTCAGAAACAGATAAGCAACTTGACACTTTCTATTTTCCAAAACTCCATGCGAATGGGACTGAAGAGAGCGGAAAACAAAATAACAATAACTACCGAACACAAACACCACAGCGAGAAGCAAAAGATAGACATGCAGAGACACATGACGGCTTAATTGGCCCCTTCAGAGATGGAGTAACACACTGTGAGTGTACAGTAGGCACATTGACTCAGATGTGTGAATGTGCTCATGGTGGAAAACCTCTACGAAGGCATTTCAAATGCATAACTTGGTACATTGTTCCAAGTGAAATTGGTAAATGCACCAAACGGAACACATTTTGCAAAACGTGCATGAGCTTGTTAAAGCAAATAAACAAGAGGGAAAAAATCTACTTGACTTAAAGGAATAGTAACTTATTTCAAGATTGATATCTTATATTTGGTGCACCTATATACATCCTGATTGATTCTAGAAGAAACTAAGTTCCTTGGTGGCAGTGCAAAGGATTTCACACAAAAGCTGGCACTGAGGTAAGGAAGTGAGCTGAATTGTATTGAATTTAAATGAGACTCTGGAGGCTCCAGTGTGGTTTCCTTATGGCTGTGGAACCATGGACCACATCTTTACCATCAGAGAGGCAGACTTGTTGCCAGGCTTTATATGTGTTTCAGAAAATCCTTACAACCATGTACTCAAGGTATTTTGTTGGGGGTTCTTCAAGTGACAGACGTGGCTCTTACAGGTAATCTATTTCTTGCGTACCAAGAAAATTTGCTCCCGATGGGTTTTGGGCTCCACCTAGGCTGGTTGATATCCCTGATGCCATTTGTATTATTTATGGACAGGAACTCAGAGTTTAGTCATAGAAAGGATATTGATATCTTCATCATGGTTACACTGTACTTCCCCTGCTGGAGAGGAACTGTGATTAAATTACACATCCAGGCATAAATCACTGTCATCTATCTTTCATCTAGTCTTTGTCAGTGAAAAGCCACAGCCTCGGTGAGCAGATCCTTGAAGAGTCCCTGCTCCTTCAATCAAATCAACTCAAATCAAAACAAAAAAAATAACTTTAGTTAAAAATAATTCCACCAGGCACAGCCTCCTGCCTCAAAATCCTCTAAACATGACGTCTATGACAGTGGCTTCTCAGTCAAGAACAAACACAATCACTCTCCGGGCGCAAGAATTAAAGTCTGATATAATTACCCAAGTCAATGGGTGCCTCTATCTCTGATTGGTTGAGTGCTCGGGCAAAAGCTATTAAGTTTTCTTCCTTCTTTTTTTCCACAGGATTTCAATTAAAATCTGTGTGAAAAGGCGGGCCTATCTTTAAATGATAGACCCCAGAAATCCCTTCTCGAGGGAGGCCCTATTGTAGTGTCCTCATCAACACTCCAATTAGAGTTCGCCTATTATCTCTCATGATAAAAACGGGTATTACCAGAAACACCACCTTATTCTTCTCTCCTAAAGTAACTCTTTAGCTTTTCACCCTATAATTTCATTACAGGCAGATCGTCATTTGTCAATTAGAATAGTAATTTCCATTAATGATGCTTGGTATCACTAAATTTGGAATAAATTGCTCCTTCGCTTGGATCTCATGTTTCGGTTCAGTAATATCTAATGAATGTAGAATGAGATTTGAATGCAAACGCTAAAATGTATATGTGCAAAAATGAAGGGCAATTGTAAGAAAGAGAACTAGAAGTTGAAAACAGTAATGCAGAGAATTAGGAAGAGAGCTTCTTTGATTATGATTTAACCATCAATTTAAAAAAGTGGTTTTATGTATTTCACATAAGACCAATAAATATATTTATCCATTCTTTTCCCTGCTGCCTTCAGGGCCGCAGAGGTAACAGGTCCAAGAGGGAATCTAGACATCGTGTCACAATCTATTCTGTTTCTGCCACATCTCATGTCAGCTCACTGCTTTGCCCTTCCACACCCCATTATCCGCCTGAAGGCTCAGTTGTTTTCACCTGTGTTCTTGGCTGTTCATGCACATGTCTTCCACCTTATGGGTGCAAGATCCTCTGTCATCAATTCCTATCACAACTTCGAAGCGTTTTCTTTTCTATCTACCTGATCTGCTTCTGATCCTTTATCTGACCTGTTTGTCTTTTAAAGACGGTCTTCGCCTGATCTGGTCTCGATAGCTCTCCTCCTGTGTCCATGAAGTCGTTAAGAAGTAGTCCTGAACTTGCTGGGCTGTGGATCTCCAGAACCAGGGTTGGGGCCTCCTGTCAGGATGTCAGATTGTTCTTATTCCAGTATTTTATTGTACCTGTTGGTACTTATTGTATTTGACTACTTTTTTTTTTACCTCTTCTCTACATTCGTTAATTATTTGCTTTGGTGCAATGTTTTATTCAGGTTTCATCCAGGTGACCAAATTAAAGGTTAAAATAAATCTTCAAAAATCCAAGGATTTCTAAATGCACAAAAATGAATTAATTTTTTTTTCAAATTTTTTTTATACAATGAAATTTGCACAATTGACACAGTGGCTTTTGTCACCTTTCTACACAAAATCACAGTGGGTGACTTTGTGTAGAAAGGTGCTAATTGAAAGGAAATGGAATCTCATACAAATCCTTTCCCATTCTGTCAAGATGCATCATTGTGGAAAGCTGACAATGGCAACCTTGGTCTCTACCCACCCAGACACCTGCTGCTCCAACATCTGTCGCAGCCAAACTGCCTAATCCTTCTTCCATGAAGTCCTCCTATCATCCCATCAGTGGTCCATCCATTCAGTCATCCATCTCTCACGGAGGTTCTGGTTTGCTAAAACGTCATTCTGGCTCTTAGAGCAAATCGGTTTCCACAAAGTTATGAAGGCTACAAACCAAATTCCTTAACTTTTTATTGTAACCAAACCAAAAGAACAAGAGTGGCTCTGCCATCCAGCAGAGAGTCTGAATACACTAAGGAACATGTCAAAAATACACTAATGTTGGGAAATAGTTTGTAAGTGGGCACCGACTGTCACCTTCCCCAAACTCGGCAGCTCCAAAATTTGCATTAGCTCTTCCAATAATGCCAAATCAGGAGGAAGAGGGTTGACTGGATCAGCAGAAATTAAATGTGTGTCAGCAAATGCTCAAAAAATAAAATAAAATAAAATCAAACCACGAGTGCAATGTCTCTAAGGGAATAGAGAAATGTAGATCCTGCAAAAAAAACATTTCCAGGGTTGATGCTGAGACACAGAAATGCCATCGCTTTGAATGGAAAGAATAAACAAACAACACGAGTTGTTTACATGCGTCTTCAAAAAAAAATAAAAATAAAAATTGATGCTTTCAATATTGATGCTTTTCAATATCAGAACATAAGATACAGTCATTTTGGGGGTTTTTTTCATCTCAGGCCTTAATACGCAAATCCATTAAAATAAGAGTGGTGTGAAATTTCAGCTCGTCCAAGAACATTGACTTAATGATGAATGTGTCGTCTCAGCTCAGGGGGCTTGATGAGAATTTGCAAGCTTCTGACAGTATTTCTATATTATCTGTGAAAAGCTGCATGGTCACAGTTATCATCCATTAAGTCATGGGATTCATGAATCCAACTCAGCAGAGATGGAGCAGAGAAAGAGAAACCATCAAAAAATGTTTCGGTTGTCAGGAATGTGTGTGTGTGCGTGTCTGTGTGTGTGTGTGGGCATCGGCGAATTGTGATACCAAGACATAAATCAGTTTATACAGTGCCACTATGAGTGCTCTGTTTTTTTGTTTTTGGAGTAGAAAAAGAAAAAATACATCATACAGAAATATATCATTGTTAAGATTGCAAACCTTTTTACATAAACCACAAATTTTGAAAGATTCTCAAGATTTATGGATGAATATAGTTGGAAAAAAGTTAATACAGTTGGTTGCAAATCTTGTCATAGGCCTTATAATATATGAAGGAGAGCAAATAAATGATTTATGCAGGACGTGTGATGGATGTATGGAGTCAAAGAGTAAGTCGGAGGAATTTTAGCCTATGTCTTCCCAGACTCGTCATAAGAAAGGCAAGATGAATCCCATAAAATTACATGCTTGGAGTTCTGGCATAGGGATTTATCATTGAAAAGACAGTGTTATTACTCCGCTGCATGATAACGTTTCTTTGAGATGCAAACTGTAGCGAGATCTGCATTTTCGTCACCACGGCCTCGAATGATGGTCAAATACGCCTGAATTTTATAAACTCCGTTCTGTTGTCATTGTGGCATCATTACTCTAAGCAGGCTATTGACAATTGACAAGAGATATTTTGGTTAAAAAACAAAAACAAACAAACAAAAAAAAAACAATACAAACATCAAAAAAAACAAACAACCAAATGTAATGTAGAAGTGGTTAAAACCAAACAGGCTTAGAAAACTAGGCGATTTGGAAACATGTCAGCAAAAAACTTATTTTTTTGGAGTCTGTCATCAGTGCAGATATTATACTCTTAAGTTATAAAGTCACAGTTTATGACTAACTAAGGTTTCACTAATGCCTACCTAAAAATATCCATTCGACCTTCATCTGACCTCGTCTCGAATGACTTCTAGAAATCAATGTTAGTTTGTGTAATTCCGTTTATGGACAGACTGAAGAAAAAAATCCACAAACAACAAGCAAAATGCATAGTTGTATGAAAACCAGGATTCAAGAATGTTAGGCCTTTATGTCATTTTATTTCCCAGAAGAAAATAAGTCTAGTTTGTCAGTGCAGAACCAAGCTGAGGTCACCTCTCCCGACTGCATCTGTCTTAACTCCTGCTTTGAGTTTATTTTTCTGAAAAGGAAACACGACAGCGCGATACCATTTCTTTAAGGTTTGTTGCTTTGGCTCGCTTGAAAAGTGACAGGCTGAGATGCCCTCAGTTTGACTTAAGCATTACTGGGATAAAAACAGTGTGTGAAACATCACATCTCGACAGTGGGTTTATTCATGCCTTTGTTTTACTGAAAATAAACCACTTTTCACGGCGATGCCAAGCAGGCAATTCCCAAAGAGAACCAATCAATTTAAATAGTTAGCCAGATAGTTATCCTATTCTTTAAAAAGATCTGCTGTTAACATTTAGTGTTCATTTACGATGCAGAATTTTTCAAGAACTTCTTGCTGTTCTCTTCTAACTCGAGCTACCGAAATATTTCTCACTCAACCCCTATCCGAACCCACAAAGAGAATTCAACAAACCAGCCAAGTTATGGATTTTTAATGTTTTGTGGATAAAGAATCGTCTTTTGCACAGCTGAATACATAACAGAGAATATTATCACCAAAAATCTGGACCGTTGCAGTAATTCTGAAATCCTTCCAAGCCCTATTGTGCTGCTACTTGCCAGCCCATTTTGCACCTATGCGGCTCAGCCCAGATGCTCTCCACAGCGAGCAGGAATCTAATGAATGAATCAGTTATTGCAGTTCTAATGGCTGCGGGGATCCGGGGCTGCAGGTGTGTTGTGGTACCAACGCCGCACAGAGCAAATGTTTTTTCTGCACCGCACACAAGGGTGAGTCAATGCACCCAGAAGGACCCTGTAGACTCTGCTGTGTTTATCTTGTTGAGGGTTTTTGTGGAGTTTGAGGTCATGCATTGGGACTGGGACATGATTTGGGTCTTTAAAGTCGAACTTTGCTACTTAAACAAATTTGTGAATTTTAGCCAAAGCCGTTTACACAGATCAATCCGTCAATTTGCTTTATTTGTTTGACTCTGCTCAGAGTTGTGGTGAATGTAGTATAAGGCAGCTGCCATCAGGCGTCCAACAAAGAGCTGTGTGAGTTTATTGCAGTGTGAAATGCGACCAATAGGTGTCAGTAAATCTAACCCACTGAACTTGAAAATGTTCAGAAAAAGAGAAAGAGCTCAGAGACCAACATTGGCAAGAATAATTCTAGTATTCATAAATTTAACTTAGAATAGGTTTAAAATTAGCAGGTAATTCGGTTTTTAAGCGCGCAGGAAAATTTGGTGCAATTTTAAAAAGAGAAGAAAATGCTCAGAAATAACGTTTTTGTGACATTATGACACACATATTCCTTTAATGTCTCTTTTGCCAAAAGACGGCATCATTGTTTCATTTTTCATAAATCCCATTATTTTCTGCTTCTTAGGTTTATGGCGCAACCTTTATGGGTGATTATTGCAAATACTATTTAATCCACATTTTCTGACCCTTTGCTTTCCTCAACACTTCATGTCTGAAACCCTCTTTATTAGCTTTGTTAGCTTTAGCATCTCTGTCACTAAAAAAATACACATCCATGTCCAACAGGCCAAACATACTATTGTCATTCAGAATTTGAACATTTGACTTTTGAAATACAGGATCCCACAAAATGTTGAGCTGGATTCCTATGCTCAACAAAAACAAAGCGCAATTGACCCTTGCCAGTCAGTGCTGTTCTTTATCTCTTAGATACAAAAAGCATGAACATTACATGAAAAAGACAAAAAGGAAACAAGAAGTGGTTCTTAGATGTGAGCAGTCCCATTGCTAGTCCAGTTGGTAGGCAAAACCTTTTCACAAGATCCTTTATTGTGAACCGTAAATGGCCTGCACTTGTGTGCCACGTTTTCTAGTCCAGAAAACTTCAAAGTGCTTCATTTGGGCTTGGATGTTTTGATGTTTGTGTGCATGAATGAGTCATTCATGCATTCACACAAGCAAAGTGATAAATGACTACATTGTAACTACAATGTCTGCCAGACGACTCTGGGGCCGTCTGGCAGAAGCGAGGCTGTGTGCACCACCAGCAGGCGAGGCGGGTGAAGTGTCTTGCTCAACGACACAACAACTGAGACAAAAGGGGTTCGAACCTGCAACCCACCAATTACAGGACAAACTCCCACCACCAGGCACGATCTTGTTTTCCTAAATAATTGCAAATCGCAGTGATGGAATAGCTTTCTAGTGAATATTGAGATAAGGTATTTTTTTTTTAAATCATTAAATAAAATGAATTTCTAAATTTTACACTTCATTATTAAAATGTTGCAAGCAAGTCTTTACTTCATAACCTCCATAGCCTACAGCTACAGATAATATATGTCAAAATAAAAGAATAAACGTACAGATTTTTGCCTGGTTATATCCTGCATCTGCCTAGAAAACAGAGAAAACAGTGACCTTGTCTGATCTTGAGCGCATGTGGCTACAATCATGTAACAGTTGCAAGATGGCATCTGACACTGGGCTTTGTCTTCATTAGAACAACATCAGGTTGTGCACCAGCCAGTACAATGGCTTCATTTACTTCAGCGATCTGCTGAGAACTGCTCTGTAATAACACGGGTCAGGACCTGAGTGGCAACGAAGCCGACGCACTGCAAACGCCCTCTTCAGTGATGAAAGACGCTGTCAGCTATCTCCTCTGCTGCTGCACTAATCTTCGCCACTAATACAGCTCACTCTGGTCCTCTCTCCAGGCCTTTGCTTTTGACTCGTCTTCTGGTTCTGCTCTCCACTTCCCAACTGTCTGCTCCGTCTCACCTCCGTCTCATTTTCTTATTCTGCCCTCTTCCCTTAAAATCTTGGTGATTGTTTCCAATTTTCTTTCATGTTGTTTTGTTTTTATTTTTGTTCTGAAAAAAAAAAAAAAAAAGATTTCAAATGTTTCAATGCCACCTGTCATCTAAGAACTATGGCTGCAGAACGCTGACAAAGGTTATTGTTACTTTGGCTGACAGAAAGGGAAGGCAATATGAAAACTCATTGAGTGTTTCTTTTTATTTTTAGAATAAGATCGTGGCAGGATTACGACACAATTCACCTTCAACAACAACAAAAATCAAACATAAAAATATTTTTAAAAATCCAGTATTGTGTTTGGTAAATATCAAATATGGAAAATTTATTTTTCAAATACATTCTGTTTTGCTGAAAGTTCTTAGGAATACTTATTTCTTTCTGATAATGTCTGAAAAAATTTTGTTAGAGCTTTTAACAACTCCAGACGCCTTCCTTTAAATAAATTAAATCTTTTATTGCATAAGCATGATCTGCAAAAAAAAGAAACCTACATTTATCCAGTGGGGAGACTTTTTAAAAATGAAACACTTTTTTAAGATTAAACTTAACCTACATATGCTTGTGGTTTATTTACTTTTTATTTTTTATCAGAATGTCGAGAAAACTTCATTAAAGATGCATCACTTCCATCTTCCCTGATTGAGAACTGTGATGTGACAGAGGCTCATTTCTATAAAGTATTTTTCAAGATAAAATAGACAGAAAACATGCCAGTTTACTCACCTAAACTTCAAAGCAATGAGTACAAAGTCTAAAGCAACATCTCTGACAGGCTGGCATGTGCCACCACACATAATGATACGATAAAATATCCAGATTCTGCTTTTAGAAAACTGCAGCAAATCAGTCTCTGCACAACTTTCCCAGGGGGGTCATCAACTTTGAAATGCTGAATATTCCCTTATAGAACACCATGCGGTCTATAATTTAAAAGATTTTTGAGTTGTGCTTCTGTGAAGCAAATTAGGATTTTAACAAAAAAACATAAGAAAGCAAAGAAGATATAAAAAGATTATTACTAATTCATAACGCCCTTTTACTATTCATTGTAAAAAAAAAAAAAAAAGATTAAATAAAGCAGACACCTTAATGGGGGCCTTATGACCGACTAATTAAAGAGCTAAAAAAGTTTCTCAGCCTTTCCTGATATCATTACTCACATCTGACTGTGCGATGTGGGATATTTATTGTAATTTTTTCAGGTGTGTGTGTGTGTGTGTGTGTTCTGGACTAAGATGAGGAACAACATACGACTCGATTTCTCTCTCTTCCCTGATGGATACGATGGTTTTCCTCCAGACAGTAGCTCTCATAGAGATTTACGAGCATTCAGAAACGGGCACACACACACTGACAGTCAGAGAGATTGGTGAGGTTACATCGAAGCGTTGGCGATGGGAGAAGGAGGAAAGCCAACCTGTGAGCTACTAGACATAAACAGGTGAGTGATTTCCTGCTCCTTCTCAGGTGGTTTCCTCATCTTTCAACTCACGATCTGGATCTGCAGAACCTGAGTCAGGAGCAGATTGCTTTCCTAACCGCAGTGTGGCATAAGCAAAGCTGGTGTCATGTACAGCCTCATTCAGTGGTCTGGGTTGTATCATCGATGGGATGTTGCAACAGGCTTTTTGTGAACATTTGCCCTTTTACCTACAAAAACATACATGACCTGGAGCAGCTGCTCTCATACATACAGAAACCCCGATTGGACACAGACAGCTGAATGAAAAACCTGAACAGAAACCTGTAAGGACAAAACGGTGACCTTTACAAAGATCCGGCTCGTCCGATTCCCTTGTTTCTTGTCTGTTTTCCGTTCCGTCTGGCAGGTTGTGAAAAGCACAGTCAGTGAATGCCTGAAGTGCCACGCAGAAGTCAATTTCTTTCTGTACAGCTATTATTGAATGGTGTGGAAACTCAGAGCTGCTCAAAAACACCGGCTGCAACTTTAGCAACACCAGAAGCAAATAAGCTCATCTATTTTTATGGGGAACACCAACTGGTTCTGTCTCGCTGTATAGGCGACTCAGTTTATGGTAATGTTTACGAATGTGCAGTGCAGCTGCATTCAAGTGCATCAACCGGGAGCTAAATGCATCAAAGTCTAAAATGATTGTTAGTGCAAAAAGGTATTCGAGAATCATAAGCAATAAATTATTAAGAAATTAAGAAGTGGAAATAAAGTTTAAGTTATTCTGCCAGAGCCTCTACTTTGGGAAACCTTTTTAAAGTCCCCAGCCAGGATTAAAGGGTTGTGTTTTGAAATAAAAAAACAGAAAAAAAAAAAACTAACTAACAAAAGAACAAACAAACAAAAAAACACTCAAGTATACAGAAGGAAATTTCATTGTAAATTAGCGATTACCACTGATTTTGGCCAGCAGCTTAATTGTCCTTGTTAAGCAGTTGGCTATAATTAGAGCAAAATAGAAAAAAGGAAAAAGTAAATGTGTTTTGATGAAATACTGTTTAAAAAAATACTTATTTTCCATCTGGAGAATTTATTGTTTGTTTGAATTCAGTTTCGCAGAATCTAACTTGAGAAAATCCAAACTAATCGATGCAGAACAGTTTAAATGTAAAGCCAAAGTGTTTTGCTATTTCATGTCTTACAGTTTGAAGGCCGGTTTCAATGTTTTCTTATGAAATCTCTGTTGCCTCGATAGCAGCTACAGCATTTCATTTTAAATAAGTAGAATGTGTTACAAACTAATGCAGGTTATTGGAACAATTACTTAATAAGAAGTTATGATCTGTCCCACCAACAGAAAAGCTTGCGTCCTTCAGTCAGTCTTCAAACTGCCGGTCTAAACTAGTTTGCCGCCTCCCTGCTCTCCACATCATTGACTCTTCGCTGACTTGAAAGTGCTTTTTGCCCAGACCCTTCTCAAATGATGCATTGTGCAGAGGGAGTTGTCATAGTGGGCAACAATGTCTAGCAACACAGTCTCAAAGTAGCCAGCTCAGAGAAAAGAGCTGGCTACTTTGCTTTTTTCTTTCATGTTGCTAGGTTAGTACTCCACACACAATCGCCGGGGCTTTTATGGACGACTGGCATCGCCTCGGCCCCCCGAGCGTCTGGCTGCTCCCTAACTGCATGCAAGAACGAGAGTGGACAGCCACAGAGGGAAAATCATTCCTCTCACTCAGGGTGGCGTGCTAGGACTTCCAATGGTCCTGCCGCCCCCTTTATGCCCCCTTTCTCCTTTTGGCATTCCCACGAGTGTGTCTGATGGCTGGTATCCGTGGCCGTGCTCTCTGGCTCTGACCTCAATCCGTCTTATTAAACCTTAAGTGGGAATGAGGAAGACATCTACCTCTTGAGATATGTATCTGTGAACTGGTAGCCCACAGGGAAATCTGTGCCTGTGTGCCCTCTTGCTAAATCAAAGACTGGGATTTCACACCTTGAGCTGAAATCATTTAGGCAGATATGAGCCGAGGTGGAAGCCTGCGCTGTTGCAAAGATATTTCAAAGAGTTGGCCTCGAGCACTTTCTTTGCATCTCTGGAGACAGAAGGGCGAAACGACATCCACTTACCGTACTGTCTTTTTTTTTTTTTCCAGATGACAAATTGATGTGGATGCTGCACCCCATACTGTAACCGTATCACAGTATAAATCATTTGTAGAAGGAAAATGTAATCAATGCTTACTGGCTTAACGCTCATTCAGAGACAGCCGTCATGCCACTATTCAATATTCAGCTCTGCTGAACGCGACGTGAGGAAACTTCCCATTGCTCAAACAAAAAGGAGGAGACTCTCATTGCTCAGAAGGCAGCACTTATATCAAAAAGCATGTCCTGTAATATAAGACCCCCGCATAGCCATGTTAATTTAATTTGCGCTGAAGCAAGTCTCTGTTTCTCAAGTGTGCAGTTTAGCATTACAGGCACAAGCGTTCGAAAACCCTTTAATAACACAGACAAGAACATCTGAAGCAGTAAAAGAAACTTTGAACATAAAGGATAAATGGCACAAATTCGATGACGACGTCTTTCACTTTCACTCTGCCTACATAAGAACAAACACCTCCAAAATAAATAGTGCTACCCTCACAAATTATATTGCCAAAAATATTTGAGCATGCACCTTCACATTAATAAATGGTAAATGGCCTGTACTTGTAAAGCACTTTATCCAACGTTCAGTCTTTCACTCACTCACCTTCACATGATGATGGTGGTAAGCTGCGTTGCAGCACAGCTTAATCTCTTCTGGGAAGGCTTTCCACAAGATTTAGGATTTTTTACCATTTTTCCCAAAGTGCATTTCTGAGGTCAGACACTGCTGCTGGATGAGGAAAAACTAGCTCACACTCTCCTCTTTAATTTGTCTCAAATATGTCTTACTGCAATGCTGGCATCGCATCATGCTACCACACTGCATTTCATTTAGCTCCTGAGAGTGACCCATTCATTCTCAAGTGTTTATATGCACAGGTTCTTAATTTTCTAAATCTGAGTAGAATTAATTGATCGAAAGACAGGAATTCAATTATTTTATGGGGTTAGAGATTACCTTTGGATTTTTCTTTTTGCTTGTTTGTGTGCTGAAATTTGAACGAAAATCCTTGTTTTTTTCTTCTAACCCCAAGCAACAAATATGCACAAAATAAAGATAGAACTGAACTGCTGAAGTCAAAATGTAGAAGAGATCTTAGCGCTGTCTGAATGAGACAATTCCTTGGAGCTCAGCATTATTCAGACCTAACAGAAGAGAGAAAACATTTACCTAGCTGCTCCCTTCCTCTGCTCTAACACACCTTTACACCATGTACTAACAAAACCTTAAACATTTGCCCTTCAAACAACAAAAAAGCAGCAACGCATAACATACTGACAGTGAAAAAAAAATATATTTATACATTATATATATATATATATGTAGATCAGCAGTTGTAGCTATACTACTACAAACTGTTATTTTATCTTCAGTCACAACATCAAAGAAGTCGACTTTCTATCCTGAGATGAATCTCATACTTGAATAATAATAAGAACATTTTCTAAATATACAGACCTGTTTATCCCCTTGGCAGAGAAGAATACATATTTATATGCGCATTTCCACACTCCTGTTCACAGTGAATGATAAATTTATGTCTAATCCATAGTTTGTCTCTATTATTGTTTAGGCTATAAAACATCCTATTCAGCCAGGAAAATCACAATACAAGCCACAGTGTGAGTATTATCAAACAGGTAGACTCCAATAAAGCTATGATTGGTGAGTGAAATGAAATTTATGTTTGCCCCCGCAGAACCTTTACTGTCTCAGAGAACATACTTTATTCTGCGCCGCGTTTCACCAGAGGGGAGTAGTTTGTAGGCGTGCGCTCTGGCTGTGGCATATAAATGGCTTTTTGTCACATTGTGGCTCTGTAATAGTCTTTTGTTGTCTTGGGGAAGAAAGAACAATCTCGAAAAACATGGGTACAAAACTGCCTTGAGATCTGCACTTTGAAAGTTTTGTTAAGCAGTAGCTGTTGCAATTTTTAAAAATTTTTTCATAAAAATGTTTTAAAAAATGGCAACAGACCACTCAAATGTTTAACTTTGGGGCAAATACTCACAAACGTCTGAAGGGATTTTTATGCTTGTCAATTTATTTAATCGGTTTTAAAAATGTCAAAACTGATCACTTTGTTGAAATACTGAAAAATAAAAATCACACTTATTATTTTTGTAGTTTTAACCCTTGTAATCAATTCTCCCTGTTCCTCTTATAAAACTGGAGCTCCTTTGCCACCATAAAGTCCATGGCTGACTTATTTAAGCCCCATAATGATGATGAAGCTGCCAAACTAATGACCATTTCCCTGTTGCATTAGAAAGCACTTCTCCTCATTCTGGTACAGCAGCATCAGCTGAATGCATAAGCCACCATTATAACGTCAGCCTGACTCCTAGTCCACCCACGCAGAATGGAAGGACTTAGTGAGATAAACCACTAAAAATGACTCACTCAAGATCATTTTGAATGTAATGAACATGGATTAGCTGCCCTCTCATGTAACTGGGCATCCCGCTCTGCAAAATACGTTCCAGTGAGCCAAATCCTGCTTCTTGTTCATGATACGGAAGAAACGTAAAATGGAGATGGAGGAAATTGGAGAACTGTAATTTAGGGAAAGAAGTGGGCATCTTTTATTCTATACCTTTGTGTAAATTACAACTTGGTATTTTCTGGTGTAATCTAATGTAGTTTCACTTTTAGCACTGCTTTTGTCTATGCTTAATTGACTGTACATTATATTCTCATAGGAGGCTGTCAGCCTGAAACTGGTCATTCAGTTTGGCTGCGGTCCTGACAGCCGCTCTTCCAGAACTCCTCGGCAGAGCGGCACATCATCCAATCTGGACAGTCAGTCCATGATGCAAACAAACAGACTGTCAAAACAAGTGGAGCAGGAAACACATAAATCTGATTCTATCTGTTTAGATGCTTCTCAAAGAAATTTGACAGTAATGAGTTGAGAGGATATGTATGGGAAGAATAAAGAACTTCCTGAATTCAGAAAATTTACCTTTATAGAAAAGGTAGAAGAAGAGCTGAGATCCTGCTGAGGGCTTCGCTTTCGAGCTTTATGCTAAGTTTAAGCTCAAGATCTGTGGAAATCTGCAGAACTGTGACTAAATTCTGATGTGGATGTTAATGATTTTGCATCAAAGTTAGTTCCCCCCCCCCTCATCAAACATGTTACATTTAGGAAATGTCACAGCTCCAACTAGAAAGATGAGAAATTCTGAAGAATTAAACCCACATCCAAAAAACAATGGCAGTTTTCAGAGCTGATGATGAAGAAATTAATTTTTTACTGTTGAAGTGTCAGAGCTTGAAGTGCCGTAAAATATTTTAGGATCATAAAAATTGAATAAAATCAGGTAATTCGACTGAATAACAAATGTCATGTAGTTTATATCCGAAAACGATTTCTGGATGTTACTAGTCTAATAAAAAATTATGCTTGGGTCTGTAGTGTGAAATTTAAATCAGTCATCTATAATAATAATAATAATAATAATAATAATAATAATAATAATAATAATAATAATAATAGACAACTTGGTCTCTGAGGTCTGAATAGAGCCAATTGGACGCCTGTATTTTAAAATAAGAACAGGATGTTTGGGATTGCATTTTTCACTTAGTAAATAATGAAAGCATATACTGTATTAAAAACTGTTATTTTATATTTTTTTAGCAAGGTAATTTTTATCTGATATAAAAAATGATAGAGGATGTAAAACAGATCAACAAGAAATAAAAATTATAAATATGTGGCTGCTATTAGCTGTAGAAGAAATGTATGAAATATATTCCTCTGGTGTATTACACACCATATAATGCATTTAATTTGAATTAAGCTAAATAAAAAACTGCTTGGTGACATTTTACTTTATCGAGATGAAGCTCAAAATTCTTCAGTGTGTAAAAAGCATCGGCTAATTGTCTCTACTCAGTCACTACATGTGTTTTGTGGTGAGCCTTGTTATTGGTGTTGAGATCATGGAGGTTATATATATATATATATATATATATAATATATATATATATATATATATATATATATATATATATATATAATATATATATATATATATATATATATATATATATATATATATCCAAAGTGGCTGTGTTATTTCTTTGAACGACTCATTATAAATGTGCTCGAGGTCATTTTCTCTGTCTCTGTGGAGCGAGGGTTGCAACATGCACTGTCATAATTAAATGACACAACTTAAAGATTGTTTGAACATAAAGATGCTTGAACCACAAGCTGATGAATTGGAATAATCAAATCAGAAGTTCAGCCAAGATTAACGGCTCTGTTCATGTGTGGGTTTGGCAGCAATGCCCCTTTAAGGGAAGCCACAAGACACAATGTGGAGGGCTCCATTAAAACACAATTTACTTACAAGTGGCTGAATCAAAGAGTGAAGAACTACAGAGTATGGGCCCTCTGTGGGACTGTTTTCTTAATTCCACTCCTGCTGGATTCTTGACCATTCTTGTCCACT
The DNA here is from genome assembly GCF_027474105.1 of Poeciliopsis prolifica. Taxonomy (NCBI): domain Eukaryota; kingdom Metazoa; phylum Chordata; class Actinopteri; order Cyprinodontiformes; family Poeciliidae; genus Poeciliopsis; species Poeciliopsis prolifica. The sequence continues at coordinate 4,900,741 of NW_026562396.1, forward strand.
CCCACAGTGGGGTTGTTCGCTTCCCACCTGCACTCATAACTACTCTGACAGTTCACAAAATACCTACAATGATTTTGTGCTTTTCTTGTCCTCTATCTGTTGGACTGAACGTGTTCATGTTCCCCTATGACATATTACAGGAGGAGAAGAAAGCATAAATATGGCATTTTGCTTCAGCTTTTTATTGTACATTAGCTTTAAATGTCATTGTAGGAGCCATATATAATTTTTTTTAGAGAAGAAATGTGTTGAGTAAAAAACAGCTTTGAGGGGCCAGACGAGTGAGAGCTTGCCACACTTACAGTGATCATTTGGAATAATTTGCTGACTCCATTATAAGGGTTATGTCCCCTTAAATTCACGTCAAAATGTTCCCAAATCTCAATCTCAGGGCAAGAGCTGAATAAGGTCTTAGTTTTCAGATTTCTTAGCCAACAGTTTCGTGCCCGTCAGAATATCCCTTTACTTTCTGCTGATAATTTCTTGTTCTCCTCAATCCCAAATGTTCAAGCAGTCTCTGGGTAAACCGTTGGGATAGTACTACAAGCGTATTTCCATGACGGGAGCCATCTGCCTGTTTCTCCCCTCCTGTCATTAGCCCATCTCTGAGATGATTCCCAACACATATCATTGGCTGCAATCTGTCTGTCTGCCTTCATCGCCAACCAAACATCTGAACAGCTGAGCTCTCTGATGGGTGGAGTGCTGGAAACTTCTTCTGTCCATCTGCCTGATCTGTCTCACTGTACCTCCCTTTCTTTTTCTACCTCTTCAGCTTCAGCAAAAAAAAAAAAATACAGTATTTGCTTTGTTCTATCTTTTGAGTCATCATTTCTAAACGTGTCTTTTGTCCTTTGCTTTCTCCCATTTCTCCAAAGCCTTGGTCTCCCTACTCTCCCTTCACTCCTTACACCCCCGTCACCCTCTCCACTGCCTCCTTGCCTTCTGCATTTTGTTCCCGTTGGCAGGGTGCAGCCATAAATTCATCTGTTCCTGCGAGGGAGTGAGCGATGCACATGTCGTCCATGGTGGCAGAGGGAGCAGCAGAGCCTGACGTGAACATACGCTGTGAGAGCTCCCATTTATAACTCCTTCGACTAATGAACAACACGCAGAACGCAACACGGATGCAATTACCTTCAGGAACCCATTTTCATCAGAACAAACAAACGTGCTCAGTCGCTCCACAAAATGAGAAAGTCAGAATTGATACTAATGGGAATGTGGCAAGTGGATATGTAAGTTTGGGGGTTAAGAGGCTGGCACTTGGACTTGCTTTACAAATTAAACCAACTGGTTTCAGGTTCGACAACCTGAAACTGGATGCTGCACAGCCAGTTTTGGCATCGTTTGGCCTCTTGGGCTAACAAGGTTGGTATCTTATTGGCATCCACACACCTGTATTCATGCTGCTTATAACTCAGTTGAACTTTTGTTCTATTCAAGAATCAATGGAGGCACTGAGCAAACCAGCTGCAACACGCCCGCCCCCATGTTGTGTTTACTAGTCAGATTCAGGATGCACCAGTCGAGGGGTGCTTCAGGATCAGAGCACCCCAGATGATAAGAAGAACAACCAGTGGAGCAGAAAACAACTTCCAGACAATGAGAGATTTTATTGTGTCATGATGACGCTTCAATGGATTGACACCCTTTTGTTAAGGTGGAAGAGAAAATACCCACATTTTTGGGGGGTTATTGTGTCAACATTAGTTGAAACATATGCATCTGAGACCAGAGGGCAAATATAGGATGATAACAGTAGCAGCGGCTGGCCCATAGGGGGCGCTGGGCTGCTCCACCCTCTCATATGTAGAGGGGGCCAAAAATATTCATATGTATACATTTATACCTATGAAGCTACGCCTTGTGTAGGATATGATATGTATGTGATAGCTGCACCTTACTGTTCATTTGGAGACTTGAAATTCTACTACAGCTTAATATGAGTCAATGGTGTTTTGTCAACATTCACCAAAGAGAAGAAGATAAAAATAAAGGATTTTCTGACCATTATATACATTTAGTTTTTCTGTGTAGTTTGACAGAGAAATTATTGAAATCATCTTGGAGCTTCATCCTTAAATTTCCTTCCAATTATATGAAACTATTTTTTTCCATTTGAAAAATAAAGATACCTTGATCCCACCTTTAATTTGACAGTCGTTTTAAGTGTCTCTTCAGGTGGATGCTCTACGCCTCCGTTGATGTTTGTTGGTGTATTTCAATCAGAGTGTTTTAGAGCTTCATTTAGCCCCTTCCGCGTTTCATACCATTGCAGATATGATTGCTTTATATCTTACCTTTTGGCTATGAAATGGTGCTTTGACAACCAGCAATTTACAGTAATTTTCAATACTCCACTCATGATCAGGGAATGTGGTAACATGACACTATTATATAACACCTATTAAATAACACCTACTACTCAGAGATATTATGGTTTGGTCAGAGGAGGCATCATCTGTCATCAAGAGTCAACTGCTCCAAATGAGAATCAGAATATGAGCAAAGCCCAACTGAGTGTAATATAAAGTGTATAAAGTGGTCAGATATTAGTTAGCAGTTATAAATGGCTGCTTTTCTGTAAAATGAATTCAATAACTCCTGCTAAAATTTACTGAAATCCAGCTAGAGTCCAGATTTGAATCTGATACAGGAGGGAGAGGAAGAGGAAGGAGATCTCACAACCTCAGAGACTCAGAGGGACTTTGTAGGAGGAGATAAATCACTTACATGTGGCTGTGCCCATGCAAAAGGCCAGACAGCTATTGTGAAATTGACATGATTCCTGAAAGTCCAATTGTATTTTTTTCAACAATATTTTTATTTAGGACAAATGCATTTGTAATATTTGTCTCGTTTTCTGTCAGAAACAACAAGATTGGTTAAAAAATATATAGATTTTAAATCTTTATCTGCCAGAGTATAAATAATTTTGGGCTTAACAATGAAAAATAGGCCAAAACATTTTAGGAAAATTGGCAAAACATGGATGTTTACAGGTACAATTTTGAAACAGGAAAGCACAAACCCAAAAAGTGAACGTATGGCATTGGGGTAAATAAAAGTGTGATATGCTGTCATTGTCACACTTGCATTTTAGGTGCTTTTCTGTGTTTTTATGCTTCTAAAAACATCACAGTTGAACATTTTTTGCAAACAAATTTCAAAACAGCATTTTCCATAAAACGTCTGACATTGTTTGCATGTGGGAAAAGAAAACAAACAAAAAAACAAAACCTGGTTCTTGTCACTGGACAAAACTGAAATCTGCTGACTGATTGAAAATGTCAACAAACATGAACAGATACCTCATGTTGCTTTCCACATGGTAAAGGCAAGATGTGCAAACCTGTGTTCAGACACAAAACAGCATATGTTTCTGAGTTCAAATCATTTGGAGCCTCTCCTCCCGCCCTCACCTGCTGCATCCCCTCCCTCTAGCCCATCCGAAATGTACACATTAAGGTGTCATCAGGTTAATTAGCAGGAAGAAGATAGTTGTGGGGATTGGAGACATCTGATTCGGACAGGAGGCGCTCACTCTCCTTGGCCTCTCTCCTCTCCAAAGCTGCTACTGCCAATGCCGTGACCCTGTTCAGCGCACTTTTTGGAGAGGGAAAAAAAACAACATTTGGAAAGACAGTGAGACAGTTGGAGCAAAAGCTGGCTTTTCCACAAAGTAAATAGAGATTCATTCCCAAAAATATCTCTCTGTCATTTATGCTCATAAAGCCTCTCAGCTGTGAAGGGCTGATCCGCGCAGCCCTGTCCATTCGGTTGACGTGGAGACAGCGACTCTCCAAAAATCCTTCTGGGCTCTCAAGGTCATTCAGGTTGAGAACAACACGGCATGACTGCAGGGAATGGAATAATAAGCACAGAACATCAATCCACATTGACAGGTAGTGAGTATAGTTCTCACACTACTAGTTATGGATTACAGTAAGCTACCTTGTCAACAGGTTTTAGACAAAAGATACAGTAAGATGGAATGCCCTCCTGTAGCAATGCAGCTCAACCAAACGCATTTGCTATTGTCCCATTAGGAAATAAGTGGGGGGTGGGCGGCATGCGGGCGGTTGTACAGGTGTTTGATAGAGTGGCTCCATTACCTCTTGTGAAGGGCAATCTGGCTTCAAGAAGGGAGAAGAAAAGGAAAAAATGAAGAAATGTTTTGTAAGCCAGGTTTTTAGCCCTCCTTTTAGAATAACTTATTGTTTTGTTTAAAACATTGCATCACAACAGGTGTAACATAAAATGTAAGTCCGATCAGATTGTGGAGGGCGCCCAAGTTCACCCATCAAAATCTATTATCCTGTAACTTTAAGATGCCTCTGACACGCTTAAACCAAATGGCTCATAAGCATCTTTTAGCTCTGCAGAGGTCTGGTTACGAGCCAACCATTTGATTCAGGTGTGTGGAAGCAGAGATGCACCTAAACGTTGCAGGATAATAGATCTCAAGGACAGGACTTGTGAACCTCTGGTGCAGAGAATGATTACTTGATGGATCATTGTAGCCTGGCCTGGCTACAGGAACATCCACATACCAAAAAGTGAGTCAAGAAAGATTACGCTGTTCTAACATACACACATTATTGTTTACATGGAGCGTATGGCAGGATGGTGAGAGAGGAGCTGTGGTATTGGATGAGGAAGTCTGGAATGGCAGAAAGGAAGTATGATAAAGTGGTGCAGTTCATGAGACCTGCAAGACAGCGGGGGTCCAACAAAGATCGACTCAAAAGCCCTTTTTGTTTACTTTTGGTGATGGATATTCTAAGGTTAGACGGGAGTCTCCATGAACTAGGATGTTTGCAGATGGCATTGGAACTAGGATGTTTGCAGATGGCATTGGAATCTGAAAGCAGAGCAGGGGACAGGAAGAGGAAACACTAGAGAAGTAAGTAACAAAGAAGTAGGGATGAGTCATAGGAAGTCAGAATGAATGTGTCCAAATGGCCGTGAGTGGATGTCAAAGAGCACTGAAGGGAGTAGAAGTGGAGAAACTGGAGGACTTTAATATAGTCAGTGATTTAGATAGAGAAGATGGACAATATGGGAAAAAGGTGAAGAAGCAATGAATGAGTGGAAAAATGTGGTAGGAATGATGTCCTGTACATCTTCTTGCGAGATCTTGCAAGGAGATGTACAGGACAGAAGTGAAACATGCACTATTGAACAATGTCAGTGATGAAAAGAAAGGAAGCAGAAGCAAAGGTTACAGAGTTACAATGTTGAGGTTCCCTTTGGGAGTGACGAGGAAGGATACCATCAGGAGTGAGTAATTCAGAGGGACATTTTGTGTTTTAGGGATAAAGTCACAGAAACCAGATTGAGTTGGTTTAAAGTAGAGATTATGATTGTATCCGCAGAAGGATACTGAGGTTGGAGTCACAGGACAGGAGGAAGAGAGAAAGCCCAAAAATGAGATTTATGGATGTAGTGAAAGTGGACATGAAGTTGGTTGGAATGAGGCCAGAAGATGCCGAGGAGAGAACTAAATGGAGGCAGATGGCTCTTCTGGTTTTTCCCCTCAAGAAAAGCCAGAAGATAAGAAGAAGCTACGTCTTCAGACCCCTGGAAGATTTTGATTTAAACTTGACTTTTAATTTGTTTGAAAGATGTTGGGGGAAATGTTTCTCCTTCAACATTTGACTTCCTGAAAGAAAGTCAAAGTGGATCAAGCAAAAATGCAGGCATTGTTACTGAACACTCTTGTTTGGATGTAGTGCCAAGATCGGGTGCCAACAATTAAGATTTTGTTTGTTTATTCGCTGCTCGATGTTGTAACTCACTGTTTTTCACTGTTTTAGTTGTGAACAGAAAGACAATGAGGAATTAATGTCAAACTAATGTATGTTGTTTATTTGTGGAAATGTCCACAGAGATTAATTAAATTGTGTGGCAGCAGTTGAAATCATTCCCTTTTAACAGCTCAGCTTTTAATGATGACCTTCATCCGGTTTCGGGGTCTTGAGCTTACATACAAGCGAACGAGAATTTATGCAGGTGCAGATATCACCATACACAACGGTAGAGCTACTGATTACATTATCATAGAGACGTTCACACACAGAGAGATGGAAAGTAGAAACCTAAAGCTATACTCTGTGGATAAAGCTTTGCCGACGGAGTAATGTGCTTTCCCGATGGCAAGGGAACCATAATATCCTCTAAAGAAGTTATCTGCAGACTGGAAAATGAAGAAAACAGCGTGGCGTGGGGGATGGGAAGCACAGCAACCATATGTAGCTTGCTTCCACCCAGAGACTGGATTCATTTTGGGTTATTTATGATAACCTGATGTCTTTGTCTTCCAATTCTCCTTCCTGCTTTTAGTCTCCTTCTCCGCCTCCTTTGTCCTTCAGGACGATTCTCCTGGCGTACACGGCGCAGAGTAATGATTTGCCTATCATAGCTCGGCCACTGGCCACAACTCATTTGACTGAAGAGGCAGAAGCAGAATGTAGGACAAAGGGAGGGAGCAAAGCGGAAAGGGAGAAGTCAAATGGGCATAATCGACGCCATCATATGAGAGGACTTTATTCACTTGGCGTGTATGCTCTTACTTAGGCTAACGGTGCATAATGCCAGCTGTGAATACAGTAAATACAACTGGGAATCAATACCACTGTAAATCCTGTGGAGGAAAGCACTGCGGTCAGTTGAAGGGTGCACTTGAGCAAAACCCAGAGGGAGCCGTCCGCAGTCTCCCTGCAAGGGGGAGAAATATAAGAAGGTATTCTCATCTCGGATGCTCTCATGCTCTGCTGAACATCATCAGTGTCAAATTACACCTCAAACTGAATCAACTCTGCATACATTTCAAGTCATTTTCCACCCACTGTCGTTGCAGCTCCCGTATTTGTCATTTGTTAACAATATCAAGCTCATCTGCAGCTGATGACCTCTGTAATCCAATTTGAAGCTCACTTCCTTTTTCAGAACAGTACTGCGCGGAGCATGGATAGAGATGAAACAAGAGACAAGATGCAGTCGAGACATTTCTCCCATTATTCAAATTTTTTTTCCAGTTTCACAATTAATCCTAACAATAATCATCAGAATGAGTTTCGGCGGGGAGAGGGGTTTTGAAGACGTGTTTTTGGGCGTCGGAGCATCTGCAGCTCGCAAATCTTTGGACTGATGCAGGACAATTCCATTAGCAGCCTTCCTCCAACTGAGAGCTTTCTGTCTATCATTCATCACCAGCTGCAGTACAACACAGCAAGAGCATCGGCGAAGATTAACTTTCCCCGACACACTCCTCCATTCGTTTGTCTCTCCCTCTCGCCCTCCCAAACCTTCCCTGTCATAATTAACCTCTAATTCCAGCAGTTTCTATTCCAAGAGTGAATAACAAATGGGAAATGGTGTCTTCCCGTGACATCTGGTCTCAAGCTGCTCCCTCTTGATACCACAATTTTATGGCGAAGGGGTGAATATCAGTACTCACAGCTCCAACTTCTATCCAGTCCACTGAAACAAAAGCAATTTCTTTTGTGAAAGTTTAATTCGAAATGGCTGTTTTACAAGAGCATGAGTCATTTTGGGTTTCGGCAGAGTTCATAAATGATAGCCCTGCGTACTATTATTTTCTTTAGAACTGCAGACCTTCTTTATTTCTTGTTTGAAAACAACATGAAACAAAATATAACCAATTAATTGTCTCCAACTTGAATAGCTTTTATGATGCCAGGACCTTCAGAACAATTCAGGCAAATGCATGAACCGAAGATATTATTTTTGTTTCTCTTAAATTATCTTGGCCTGGGTGGGTGTAGAGTTTTCATTCGCAGTCTTATCTTTGGTCAATATATATATAAAAACAAACAATAATTAAATATAATCCTACTGTCTTATTATTGACACAATGTAAAAGAGACATTTTTTTAGTAATCATAAAAGTCATTGCAATCCTCGCAAGAGTTGAATGTGTAGAAATTGGGCTCTAAGCAGAAGAAAATGTCTTACGGATTTTATTTTCATTGCATTGTGTGTGAACAGTTGGTGAATTGTCGTTCATGTTAATCCATGCATTCCCTATGACCACTTAATCCCATGAAGGTTCATAGCTGGTCTAGCTGTCAGTGGATGAGAAGACATAATTCATCACACCGCAACGCAGAGACACGTTTTCCTACTAAGGCCAATTTAACGTTTATAGTCTCAGAGATGCATATGTTTTTATGCTGGGAGGAAACATGAGATGAAAAAAAAATAACAGAAGAACTAATGTAAGAGTCACTTTCTATACTGAAAAAAAGTGAAGTGTTAATAGAGGAGAAGGGGAACGTTTAGTTTGTGGCAGCAGCCCATGTCCCCGGTCATAAAAGGCATAACAACCAAACAGAACGGCAGTCGTGTCGTACACCCTTTCTCGTCTCTGTAGAGAAAATCGCTGAATGAAAGCGTAAGGTTAACGCTTGAAAAAGCACCAAGTAATGCAAATTATAAAGAAGTTGAAGAAGAAAGTAGCAGAGTGAGGGAAAGTGGTCAGTTTGTCTTGCAGTAGCCTATTTCAGCATAACTACAGAGTAGCTCAGAATAACCTAAGCCACTCTAACAGGAAGCTTTATCCAAAAGGAAAGTTTTAAGGCTGATCTCAAAACTTGAATACGGTTTACTTTATGCTGCTTTATTGATTCCCAAGGGGAAAAGACATGGTGTCTGCCTGTTTTCATGGGACAGGAGCCTGAAAACCAAAGGATCTGCCTCTCATTCTGCTTTAGGAAACAGCAGCAAACCTGCAGAGTGAGAGCAAAGTGCTAGAACAAATGGACCAATCAGATCTCTGATGTATGGTGGGGCTTGATTGTTAAACATAGTTTTATATGTGAGAAGGAAAATCTTAAATTGAGTTTAACAGGAAGTTAAAATAGAATAAATATTAACTTAAAAAAAAAAAATCATCCAAAGTCTTGCTGGAGTGTTTTGGACCAGCTGAGGGCTTTTAGCCACAACCTGATAGTTTTTCAGTGTCTGGACAGGATACTTCTGGGTTTTGAAATATTACATAGGTATAAGAAAGAAATCTTAGAAACCTGTTAAATGAGGGATTTATACCATTGTCAAAATAACACAGAGGTCAACCAAACGCTCTCCAAATTAAGTGATTCCCTAAGCTGTTTCCTTCAGAGGTTCTGGACCAGAGGCAACAACGTCTGCCTTGTCATTTATAGATTCCTGGTGGACATCCGACTTATAGCTTGCTAAAACACAGTCAACCAACACCAGCACAATGACCCACTTGAAAAGCCACACTAGACCTCAAGGAAACTAGTCGTGTTCCTCTCTGCTCTTCCTGCAGACTCTGGGAACATTGATCCCAAAAATAAAGTCCTCCCTTTACTTCTATCTGAAAGCGAAGGCTTTGGACGACGGAACAACAATCCTGTCGTTTTTCTCCTGAGCTCGAGTGAGTAGTTCAGATGTTGACTATTTGGGAGTTTTTAGTAAGGAAAAACTTACTAAAATGGGCATTTCCCAGCAGCATGATGGAAGAAGCATCTACAGCTTATATAAAACTTTGCTTCCAGTCTGCTCACACTTTAAAACATATTTTAGTGAAAATCTCAAACCAAATGAAAGATAAAAGTTACAAAGACCTGTGTTATAGTGGCTGTGGAAAGAAAAAGAATCAAACGTGTCTATTTTACACTTTTATTGGGACATAAATACACAGACACATGTATTTGCCTGCACATACTCATGCACAGAGCTGTAATGACACACTTTCCCTCTGATGTGACATTTTTATTACCCAGTTTATTCTTTTTTACACTCGCTGAAGCTCATCTGTTTGCACACTCTGCTCTTGTTAAGTGTGCAAATGAGATGGTGTGTATGAGCTTCCAAGTGCCACGGCACACAAGCATAGACCCAACAAGGTCCCTCGTGGGCCACTGGAAAGCAATAAAAACAAGGACGCATTAATTAACAGTTTGAATGTGTTTCTTGGGGGTGAGCGTCATCCCAGAGCGGCCATGCATCCATGTGTGCAGGATAGTGAGGACGGCCACAGTCTCTGAAGGGTGAGAGGCAGAGCTGCTGCCTGTAGCTCGATGGTGGAACTGATCCAGTCCTTCAACCATTGTTACGTAGGTTAATCCAAATTCTGGCAACTGGCGGCAGCAGCAGCAGCACCACGTGGGCCCATCAACAAGTAGAAAAAAAACAAAAGGACCGGAAGCAGCTGAGAAGAAAGAATCGGCAGCTTCAGTGAAGCAGCAGCACTGGAGAAACTAACCACACGTGTTTTTTAAATCTAACATGAAGCCAAATTTTTTTGTGTATGAAACTTTATGATTTTATAACTCTGAAAAGTGGTGCTGTTGTCTTGGAGTAAAGCAATCTTGGGTTTAAATTCTGCCTGCTCAGTAGGGTGTGTGAATGGACTTTGCATGGTTTCCCTGTGCCCAAATCAGAAGTGGGTAGAGGACCCAAAAATTGTGTAAGAACATGCAGCCTATCCATGGACAACCTTTAGTCCACTACTTCTTACCCAACGAGTGCCAGAGAAAAGCATCAGTCAACCTACAATAAATCTTCAGGCAGAGAAACTGGATAAATGAATGAAAACCAAAATGTGAGAAACCCCTGGCACCTGCATCATACACCACACACGTATCATATGGTGTGTCATAATGGCACTGACCACACGCTCTCTGAATAACTACTCTGGACCAAAACATCTAATGAACGTAATGCTGTTTATTCCCTAGGGCTCTATGATGTTAGGAAAGCATGCAGCGTGCAATTATGTTGGCAAATGTCTTCATAATGATATGACTTGTGACAAATATAAGTGAATGGACTTAATGTCTTTCTGTGTTGCGTTCAAAACAACCACAGACCTCAGATAATAAATGATCCATCCAGCCACTGGAAGAAATAGATTATTAACATCTCAAAAAGATTTTTGTTTCTGGCTGGCATCTGTTGCTTTATGGCTTTAAAACAACTTAATGTCAAGTTTGTTAAAGTATGACACAGGAGCAGGAAGACAGAGAAGCAAAACAGACGGTGAAAAGTGGCTTTAATGAAGGAAGAGCAAACTTACAAGCAGACATGATAACCATCATCATGCAACACGAGCGACTGGAGAAAACCACGAGGGAGTAGAAGACAAAATATACTGGATAAAAAGATTATTTTTGTAGGCTGTATATTATGATCTATGTGTAAGAGTGTGTGGTAAAAGACCTTTATCTATCCACTATTATAAGCAGTGTAGATGCTATAAAAAATTACACTGGATTTCATGGGAATATGAAAGAGAAGAAACACAACAAAAAAGCAAAAACTAAATTGCCTACCAGTCATTTGGCTTAAAATTCATAATTGTAACAGGATAACATGTTAAAAAAAAACTATTTGGGTCTTATAGAGTTTTTCAGTTTTGATATTAGACAAAGGTATTCTGAATGAGCATAAAAATTTAGTTTTCAAACAATGATTTTGAAAATACATGACAGCTGATAATTTCTTACATTAGGCATTTGTGATAACTATTTATTAGTCTTTTACATCAATATAGGAGGCTTTTTTCCTGCTCTTGTTTTTGTTGATTATTGGCAATTCAGTCATATTTGAGCGCTTTGTGTTAAGGCATGTCATAGCATCTTAAACAAATGTCGGTCTGAAACTGAACTAAGTCATACCTGTTTTTGAATCTCTTAAAATTGGGGCAAGATATTTTCATTTCAGGCAACTTCCAGTTGTTAGACATCTTCTATTTCAAGTTTTATGACCAGGCATGCAGTGGTTAAGGTGCAGAAAATGAATGTTTATTAACAAAACCCACAATGGATTGTGAATGTCTGAGTGACGAGCACAATGAGTGCACAAGGAAGTGCAAAAACAAAGACAAACTCAAATGTGCATGAGGAGGGGAGCTGAGGCCTGACAGCAGAGCACCACAAGCGACAAGAGCCAGAGTGGGTCCCGAAGGTGGAGACAGCCAGGTTTAAATATTCTGTGCTCCGAATGAACAGATCAGCGATACCTGTAAAGGGGAGGAGCACAAAGGCATACAACAAAAACACCCGCAACCCAGTCCATAAGGCGCAGGCCGTAACGCAAGAAATTGTTGATTCTAGATGTCAGGCAGCAATCAGGCCTGAGTCCAGAGAATGTAAATCTAGCTTCCTGAAAATATGATTAAAATTATTTGTTTCATTTGTATTTTTCAAATGATCTGAAACAAAAAACAAAACACACAAATCTGTTAGCTTGCTTGTATCTTTTGTTCAGTGGTTTAGTTGACTTGTGTGATGTTTGAGCTCAACACCGGCGGGAACACACAGTAGATAGAGCAACATCTACGTCATTAGATTGCGCTCCCAATAATAATTAAAGAAATGACCTTCTCTGATGTCCTGTGTGCGAGTTTGTGGGTTTCAGCTGGAAGTTAGTCCTATAAATGGAATTTTCTGGACAAAAAGATTTCTCTGTTTTAATCTGAGTCCAAATGGGCATGAAGGACAATGAGATTCTACTGAGAGTTCAGAGTGAACCACATTTCTGCAACCTCAGGGAATGGCTTCGGCAAGTAAACAGAAGAAAAAAACAATGCATGACCTACATGCATCCCAGTCCTAATTCCTCCAGTCAAAGCCGATGATGTGAGTTTCAACCGACTGGATGGAAGACAAGAAAACAAGCGGGCACAATAACAAAATGGAGATTTTAAAAACGACTCCCCTCCCCGTGTCATGTCGCATTTTATATCTTCTGCACATGCCTGAAAATTAAACACAGCAAACGGGTGGCTGGCGTTTGCACACTGAAGGCCCCAAAAGCGTTGTGTTATTGAGACTGTATCTGTCAAACCCAGCCTTGGAATATCTCCGATGCCTTTGAGACACATTTTATTTTTTTCTCTCTCTGCAAAGTCCGGCATAAATAATCCAGCCAAGAGGAGCTCTCTTTTCTCACTGCCTGCGCTCTCATGCCATTAATCTGCCTCGATCGGTTGGATCTTCACTTCCCTCCCTGTGAGAGAAGGAAGAGGAGAAAGAGATAAACAACCAAACAGACAAATTCAAAGCACAGGGAGGAGAGGGCTGAAGAGAAAACAGAAAAATAAACACGTATGATGAAGAATGGGGGGATAAAAGTGTATTAAAATGCAAATCACTTTACCTGGAGAACACTGGTGTTTTTCTTCTGGTTGTCTTCTAGGAAAGTAACTAATTGATCCGTCCGTGGTGGGGATTGCCTTTCATCACAGGCTGATTGACTGTCTGTCAAGCTCACTCACTTTGGAGAACGCTCAAATGCACAAGGCATTCATCTCTATCAACCACACACGGCGCGCATGCATGTGTGCCGAAACACGTGAGCCGTGACAGGACCTTTCACACATAGGCGTCGGTCCCAGACGCAGGCAGGAGAGATGAGTTTGACAAATGAAGACAGAATTATTTAGATGGGAGATGCGACCGAGTGAGCGTCCCAGGCACGCTGGCGCACAGTGTGGGATTTGGGGCCTCACAGATGGGGAGTCCGCTGAGGTGAAACCAGAGAAAAGCTCAGAGAGGATGGTGCCTATAGCTTCAAGTTGGATTACCAGTAGAGAAATGAACAAATGCGGCATAGAAATTGGGAAAGTGATGCTGCTTGGTGTTGCCTTGCTCCTGAAGCATTTGCGTAAAATTCTCCTCCTGTAAGAAAAACAAATCTGAAAGAATTGTTGCTCTCTGCATTAGGGTGGCTGCGGGGCTCAGGTTGTAAAAGGGTTGACCTCGTAGCTGGTTGCGGATAAAGCTCCCCGTTTGACGGTCAGCTGAGGCATAAGCTGAAAGCGAGGTAAGCTCAGCCTGAGGAGAAAACAAGAAGAAAAGGAAATGCAATCTTTTATAAATAAATGTGACCCAAGGAGCAAATGGTGGGAGCAGAGCATTTCATGGCCTTGTCTTCAAGTGGAAACCAAATTATTAGATTTATTTGAGCTTTTTCTTCCTGAATTAACATGTAGAATAATCAGACTTATGGTCGGTTTATTTAAAATAAACTGACCACATGAGGAATGCGGAAAACAGAATGCAGCGGCGCGAAGAGAGCCGCCCGCAGCGTCCTGCCGACTGCTCAAGATGGAAAATTGTAATCTAGGCATTGTCGGGTTTGATGCCTGTTGACAGTTTGAAACTCAGCATCTCGGTAATGACGTATTGCATGCTTCACGCTCCACCGTGCTGTGGACAAGCTGCCAGCCATTCTGCTCGCCACATTAAGGTCAGAGGCCATGTTGGGATACGGATGGTGGAGGGAGAGCAGCTCGAGGCAAGATCGTGTTTGTGGGCGGACAAAACGACGCACTGTCTTTGTTTTCATTGTTCCCAATTGCCCACAGGACTGTTATCATCCTGGCTTCTCAGTCTGCATGATCCGCGGTGGTTATAGGGTAGGAGAGGGTGGGGGGGTTGAGCAAATCATCCATCTGTGCAAGGATGGAAAGCTTTCCCTTAAGGAGCTGGAGTAGATGCAGCACAGTGAACCCTTCAAAAGTTGACTCTTGGTCTTGTTTCCAATTACTATTGCTGTATAAACACAATCCATCAACTAAATTGTTCTTCTTGTAATTTCATGCTATGCAGGGTATTTTTGTGATACTATACTAGCACAACGTGAACATACAGTTTTAATATTCTTTTTATTTAATTCAAACTTTAAGACTTTCTTAACTTTCACTGTTTTAAAGCTCCACTGCATGAACCAATTCATGACCAGCTGCATTCTTTCCCTTCAGCTGTGTGTAAAGAACATCATACATTTACTGTTCGTTCTTCGTATGACACACAGTAAGATCCTCTGTATGTTCTGAATGCTGGAACGTAGAGTAAGAGATAAATAGTCTACTTTTCATTTCAACCCTTTTCAACCTAATCAAATAATCTGTGAATTTATTTTGTCACATATTATTGGTCACATACTGCTGTGACATGGTGACAAAACATATTGTTACATACAGCAGCATAAAAAATATAATAAAATTTGACCTAATAGTATATATTCTTCTAGTTTTATTGCTATGATATTGTTGCATATGATTTATAAAAACATGACTAAAAGCTTTAAAACAGCTACATGTTTCAATTAAGGAGGAAATACAAATGCATATGAGCTTCTAGTCAATTTCAGAGGAGTCAGTGTCTCAACAGTCATGAATCTTTGAGGCATTTGATACATCAGAGTCAAAAAGACAGATGGCTTGCATCATCAGAACATCTAAATAATTGCAAATGACAAACAAGTATTGCACACCACATCAGTTTTTAATTTAATGCCACTTGACATGGGGCAGAAAGGAAAACAAAAACTAAACACACCACTTTCCTATTTATAAATCTGATCACTTTGAAAGTCACTTTGCAACAGGTTTTTGAACAAGTCGAAATTGAATATCACGTGTTTCTGCTACAGAATTAAATACCAAAACAACAACCCAATAATAACGTTACCTAATCTCATACAACTAAATTTAATTCCCAGTTGAACACTTGAGTTTATAGAAACAAAATGAGACACAACATATCCAGTCACCACTTTGCAGAAAACATTGATTTACATTGATACACCAATTATTCAGAACATGAGGACATCAAAAATAAATGACAGCATTTACTTTTTTTGTTCTAATGAAAATTTCTGTCCTCCTCATTTAAACCGACATGATGCGTTTTTCCAAATGTCGCCTGTCTGTGCAAGATGCTCTAGGAAACATGGTGACAGCAGCTTCAACTTAGTCATTCTAAATTAAGGCTAATTATGAGGTAGCTGTGAATATTATATTATGTTTTCAGCAATAGATTTTCTGAAATTGTACACATCAAAAGGTCAAATTACTCCCTTAGCAACACTGATGTGATGCATTGTTGAATTTCATTGCAAGATCTGCTTTATTTCCAACTAGCATCCCATTTCTTTTGTGACTTTGCCCAAACTTATTCTAAGAACACTGAAACATTGCAGAAATGAGCTCACGTTCTCCCACTTTTACGAAGCAGGAAGGAAGAGAATGAAAAAACAGATTATGAGAGTGATGCAGAAAGACAAAGCCATTCAATTGCAATTACCACACAGTGCCTGGCACAGCTGACAGTTAGAGAGAAGCGATCTTAATGTGTTTTATTCTTGCAAACAAAAGACAAAAGAACAACGTAAGCAGATGCCCAAGAGCTGAACTGGAAAACAGGAAAGACTATTCGTGCGATGCCCTTTACACAATGTTTCTATAAATGTGTCTCAAAGGCATCGGAGATATTCCAAGGCAAAACTACCGGCGTTTTCTGGGAAAATCTCAAAATTAAAGTTAATAAAAAACATAATGTTAACTGGAACTCTCGTTGAATAAATGAGCCCAAATTTTTCCACCTGCCCATTGAATTTTTCTCCACTTTGGTGTTGTTCCATTCCTAAAAGTGCCTTTTCACACATTCATCAACGGCTGACAAACTGTGAAGTGCCTCCCTGCCTTTGTCTTAAATCCAACCACATAACCCTCATCATCGCCACCTACGCTATTTTTGTCACCGTGGCACGCTGCTCTAGGATAACAGGAAACAATGAGAGAAGCAGAGGGGCGTCTTGGTGTGGGCTGCCACTCTGACGCTACTATTAATGAGCTGTAATCTGGCGCTGCAGGAGGCAATGCCTTCTCAACAAAATGGCTGTTTCTCAGTACATTTATTCGCTAACAGAGGAGGAGAGAGCCGACCTTGGGTGCTCGATTCACAGGAACAAAGGGAGAAAATGGAGACAGTGCAAGAAAAGTCCTTCCTGTAAGTGAGGGACTTTTGAAAAGACTGAAAGTTGAGCAAAGAAGTTTTCAAGGAGTTCTGCTTTGAGTCAAATGTGGAGATCCAAGGAGTTGATGGTCAAGCTTTTTTTTTACCTTTTATAGAGCCTAGTGAACATGTTTATATTCCCTGAAGTTTTCCTCATTTCTCTCACCACCATATCCTCTATTATTTTTTATTAGGATTTTGTGTAATAAACCAACTCACACTAATTGGACTATTTCCAAAATGTGACGTGTGGAAGAAAAGTGACACCATGAATTCAGCATCCCTATCATGAAACAATACAGCATAGGCATCATGCTGCTGTAATGCTTTTATTTAGTAGGTATAGGGAAGCTGGTCTAGAGTTAAAAGATAAATTACAAGAGATAAATAACAACTGAAGGATAAAATCTGTTTGAGGCCTCAGAAGAGGTGAGTGGAGGTTTTCCAGCACCAGAAAAATGGATCATATCACAACAGTTTGACTGTTTCACTGCTCTGGTTCCCTGTTCAAGAGATTTTAATGTTTTGCCTCCGATCTAGAAAACACTGAATAATCTTGGGTCAATGTACGTTTCTGATTTGAACCATTTGGACCTGTCAGGTCTGTAGACCTGCTTACTCAGTGAGCCCCAGACCACAACTGAACAAACCCCTGAAAAACTTGATGTGTGAAGAAACTATTCCTTTAAATCTGGACAGAAAACATTTTGGTTTCCAGAAGCATTTGATAGACAATTGAACAAATGAACTGTTTGATACGTTTATTTCTTTTATGCCTTTAAAATCTGCACCGTAGCATCTTTTTGATGGTCTGCAGATAACTTTGGACTTCCTGGTGTACCAATGGTACAACATAAGATGCTTTGTTTTCCCTTTCATCAGCACAACGACCCTAGAGTCAGGGTTACAGTGGAACGGTAAGGGTTACAGGAGTCTCAGATTGCACTTTTCAACTCCCAGATTTAATTGTTTTGTGCAGTTTTGTTGAAACAGAAATAGACCTGAAAGTCCCCAGGCATCAGCTCTTTAAACTAAACCAGACCACCCGTTAAGATCAATGAATATTCTGGTGTTGGAGCGGACTGGACCCAGATCAAATTGAGAAAACTGCTGTTCTGATGCACTCTCCATACAATTTGAACGGGTATCTATCTCTTCTGCAAAGAGAGAGGAAAAAAAAAACCTAAGGTGCAATCCCAGTAGCGTCTTCTATTTGAACACTTTTACTGTATAATGAAAGGCGACCCGTATTGTCCCAGCCCTTCTACCCCCTCTGTGTGTGTCATCACCTATGATATGCTCGCCATTCGGCTTAAATCTACAGGGGAAACAAAAGACAGCAAACACAACTGACCGTTTTGGTTAGGAAAAGGCTTGTCACCAAGAAACAGCTTCTGCTCTTTTCATGCAGTACTAAAAATATGACACTGCCCTTGTGAGAGAGGGCAGGAAGCAGAGGTGATATGTTTCTATGACAGCACCCACGTCTTTGAACGGAAAAGGTTTTTTGTCCGCAGCAGCGACAACATGACACAAGAAAAAATATCCAAATTTGTACCAGAAAGAAAGTGTCACTTGGGTACTAAAGCAAAAATAAAAAATAAAAAAACAACAAAAAGACCCAAAATGCTTTGAAGTAGAAGCAAGTAGAGAGCAAGAAAGAAGGAGGCTGAGTAGGCTTTTCCACCTCAGGGTAGCTCGCTAAAAGCTATCTGTTCCCCTGGAGATGCTGCAGCTCTGAGGTTGGAAAACACAGGCTTAAGATAGCTTCATGCGCACGCTCCCCACCCGTTCGCTCTTCAGCCTTTTACCCTTTCATTTTCCTCTCTTCTTCCCATCATTTTCCATACAGTAGCTGTGCTCCTCTCACCAGAGCTGTCAACACTTCATTAGCTGACATCCCTCAGAAAATAATCTCGTCTTTTTGGGCGTGGAATGACCACGCCACTTTTTTATTACATGTCAGCGTCTGATCAGCATCTCCTTTTTTTTTTCTTTTTTTGTATGGGGAAGAGATTACACCCCAGGCCAAATAGTGATGCTGAGAGGGGAGGAAAGAGGGAGGCTCTGGATTTCTCATTGCTCAAACCACAGGTGTTTCTTCAATGCCAAGCCTTTTTAATGGGGATAACGGAGCGTGAGGAGGGGAGTGATTCCCTTCTGCCTCTCCTTCCCCTCCAGCCTGTGGAGCGCTTCCCAGATTTCTCTTTGCTTCAGACAGCGCCAACCTGATTTCCACTTTGCAACACATAGTGCTGCGCTCCTTCTTCAACCTGCCTGCCGTCCTGCAAAAGGCCAGTTCCTCAATATATTCCATGCTCTCCATTAACAGATTCATCAAAAATTAAAGCGGCCATCACAGAAGGCTGCGGGGGAGCAGGAGACTCCTGAAGCATGTAGACACTGCACCAAAAAGGTGAAAATCTGCTCCGGGTTAACCATATTCTCACACTCACACACACAAAAAAAAAACACACACTTCTGCATATGGCAGGAGAAGGCACGGCTGCCCTGTTTGTAGATGACAGGCTGTTATGTGTGACTCACGACGTTCATATTCAACATAACAGGCTGCTGCCACCCGCCTTCCTTTTCCTCTCTCATTTCACTTGGTGATAAATATGAGTAATAAAGCAGATACATTAGCGGAAGATTGTCTTTTTTTTCATTTAACCAGGAGACAGAGATAGATATTGATCATGCGGTGAGACACTGTCTTGCCGGGGCCGATTCGTCTTCTGCTGCAATGGGTAACACATCAGCAATAACGTTCAGTGCTACAGGGCGAGAATCACTCTTCCACATATATGGGGGATATTTATTCTTCGCTTTTAGCATAATGTTAGATATTAGACTTTTTTTATGAGCCCCCTCTACAAATATAAGACCAAGCAGGTTATATATTTTAAGCTGGAGATCATGGCCTTACTTCTAGAAGTCAAAGCGAAAATAAATGAACTTTCAGGAAAAAAGCCCATCTAGATCCATTGCTAGAATACGGATTTACTAATGGGATTTTTTTTGTGCATATTCATCCTCTCTGAATCCTAGAATCTGACAAACTCACTTTGCTTTAGTATCTTATTCCTCCTGTAAAGCAGGCAAAGCCCTCCTGCATCCTCTCTTATGGTGACTTTAAGTGTTCAAGCGGTCTGGCCACAGCATAAAAGCAACTCCTCGTTGAGATGAGAATGTGCGTTGATGTGGCAAAAAGGACTGTCTGTAGATATAAACAAGTGATCTGGGTGCAGTTACAGAGAGAGAGAGGGAGATTATATGGGAGCAGGTGAGGGTTTTTACAGCTTGTGCTGCAGGAAGCACCTGCGCCACAAGTGACCCCCGGGATGGACCTGTCAAATCTGCTTCCCCAGATGGCAGTGTTGTGTATTCATATGTGCATGTGTGAGTGAAAGAGCTCTGTTAAAAGCTCACAGATTGAGACCGTGAAGCTGTCTGCGTCCTCAGGACAGACAAATCTGCTTGCATGCATTTGTGTGCAAGTTTGTCCAGAGGTTTGTTTTTGTTTTTACACACCTGAGTGACAAACAGAGCTCTTACAGAGGTGAAGCCTGAAGGCAGCTAATGAGATGTATGCATTGTGCTGTGACCACCAACAGTTGTGCAGAGTTTTACTGCATTCATCCCTTCGTCTCTGCTTTCCTCAGTAACGTCTCCACTTTCTAACCATGAAAGGACAAAGTCTCACTCTGTGATGCGTTTCTATGAGTACGTGGCTCACAAACTCGTCATGCCTCAGACATTCAGGCAGACTGATTGAAATGAGCCAGAATTGATTTGGAATTTGTGTTTCAATTGTTTGAAAACTAGCAGGCTCTGCTGTAAAGTAGAGTGAAGCCACCGGTACCGTTTCAGTGTGGCAATTAAGTTCTGGGTTCGACTCCTGTCTTCATAACCTTCTGCATGGAGTTTGCATGTTCTCCTTCTGGTTCTTTCTGTGGCTTTTGACACAATTCATTTCAAAGACATAATTTGGGTTTTACATAACACTAAAGCAGCCTGTAGTGAGTTATGTTTTTAGAGTCTTATGAGTGTGTGGGTGTGTCTGTCCTGTGATTGACTGGCAACCCCCCCCCCCCCCCCACACACACACACACACACACATATAAATTGTTTCTATTATTGTTTGACAAAAAAATAACTTCAAAGTAATATATTCCAAGCAGATGCTGAGGTCCAGGTCTCTTTCACCATGTGATAAATGAGGTGAATTGTTTGTTGGCTCTGATGCAGAACATTGCAACAGAACGTTTTTATAACTGCACCCATTTCACTTTTTGTACCTCGTTTGAACCAGCTACCTTTATTGCCAATGTAATGCATAAAACATTTTAAGGGTGTGGAGAGAGCTGAACCCTCTCCCAGCAGCCAACAAGCTTCAGGCTTCTCCCTGGACGAGCCACCATTCTATCACAGGGTCAACACAAAGTAACACGAGACTACCATTCACGCCCACACTCACACCTAAGGGCAATTTGGAGTCGCCTGTTTTTGCACGTATGCTTTTGGCCTGTAGTAGGAAGACTGAGTACCCAGAAACAAACCCACGCAGGCACAGGGAGAACATGCAAACGTTTGGCATGAAGCCCCCAGCAGAGATGTGAACCCAGGGCAAAATAACTTCAATCATTGCCAAGTTTTCCTCAAGCATGAAATGATGTGTCGGTAGAAAGATCTCAGTCTGTGATTTTTTTTATGTGTGATGTATTTGAGCAAAATTCTCAATAAACAAATGTGTTTTTTTTATGGAAAGTAACTTAATTTAACCATCTTTATTTCTTTCTCCTCCATTTAACATGTTAAAAATCTTAGCATATGCTCCAAAAACCCTAAAGCCAAAAACTTTGTGTGTTGGAGTTTATGTTGAAGCAAAATCAAACAAAAAAACTACACATCACATAGTGATACATTAATTGAATTTATGGGCAGCCCTGCTTATTCAAAATAAAAGAGTGGGCATCCAAACGTTTGACTGCTACGTTGCTCTAAATAGAAACACACAGAAAAACACCTACAAGTAAATGTTGGTGGCCAAAGAAGTCCGGAACAAACTCCTCTCATCCTCCTCAGGAACTTGACGCAACTTTATATGTAAAATCAAATTCACCTCTTTAGCTTCGTTGCTATTACCCAAAGGCCGCTGTTTGAACTTTACAAGCTCCCCGATATTCAGAAGGTGGAAGGGCCCACATTTTTTGGCAAAGATCCATTATAGCTGCAAGGCGAAAACCACCACAATGCTACATACCATACAGTTCCCTGAAACAACCAAACACATTCATATGAGGTTTTTTTAGTTCATAGATTAAAGTCGGTTTTGTTCAAAAATACATACACATTACAAATCTTTTCAACCAATCTACTGCATGGCAACGTTGACCTAGTATACTTTTCTTTCTCAGCACATCTGTACAAAAGTATGAGTAGGCCAGCTGCCATCCACAGGAGTCATGAATGCATGGAAATCAGATTTTATTTATGGTGATCTTCGTCCTGCTGCATATCCAGAGATAAATCCATCAAACATTTGGGAAACAGTCTTAAACTGATCCTCAAATGATATATAAAGCAGTAAATCTCTCTGCACATAGGTCTAAAGAAAGTCCAATGACTACTGGGTGAAACCGGAAGACAAGGAGGGGGAAAAAAAAAGTTATTTATGGTGACAGCGACACTTCTTTTTCCAGCAGAGGAGACGGTGGGTGAGCTCCAAGTACAGAGAGCAGGTAATGAGGAGACGTCTGCAGGGAGAAGTTTCCATTCGCCAGTTAATTGCGGAACACTGACACACAGTTTGTGTGAGTTCAGAAATACACGCGCATTAACCGTATCGACACAGATGCGAATGAAGTCAACGTTCGCACTTCACGTGACTGGAAATCGCCTAACTACCCCCAACCGAAAGAGAAAAAAGTAAAAAAAATATTCTGTGAAAACTTTGTGTTTAATGTGTCAGACTGAAACATTCTTGTGCAAAATAGTAAAGCAGAAGGAAAATGGCATATGATTTTCAAAATATTTGGTAAAATAAAATCTGAAATGCCTGGCATTTATTATTTTCAGTTAAGTTATGGCTGCAAGTCTTTTGGGGCCTGATTCCACTAAGGTTTGCACATGTGGAGTCTGAACTTTCCGCCCATTTTTCGTTGCAATAGTTGCATGTCAGTCAGACGGGACATAAATATGAATTTTCAAGCTTTGCCACAAATTTTAATTTGGTTTTAGGTCAAGAATTTAACCGGGTCATCACATGGATATTCATTGATCTGGACTATTCTGCTTCACCCCTGCCCAGATTTTTAAGGTTGATGAAATCTCTGCCTGATCTCAAGACTTTTGCAGCCTCTAAGAGGGTTTCTTCCAGGATTACTCCTGTATTTATCTCCATTCATCTTTCCATTCACCTTGACCAGATTTATTCTGTGCCCCTAGAGCATTATCCTGCTGCCACCATTTTTACAACTGAGATGATGTTATCAGAGTGGCACGTGTTGCATTTTGCATTTAAGTCAAAAAAGTTGCATTTTTGTTTTACTTCACAAAAGCACTTTGGTCCACATCTTTGCTTTGTTACCTACATAACAAGTGGCGTGCTCCAAATAGCCATATGATGCATTTATTTTATTACAATTTATTATAAAGGTTAGACCAGAGCAGCTGTCATGTCTGCATGCTCTCCTGCCTAAGGTATGGATCTCAGCAGCTCCTCCAGAGTCACCAAAGGCCTCTAAGGCCTCTGCGCTGATTGTTGTTTCCCTTATCCAACCAGTTTATGATGACAGCCATCTCTTTTTGCATCCATTTTGACAATGAACTGACCAGCGCTCAAATCATTGGACATTGTTTAATTACCAAAGTTTGTTTTAAACTTTCCCCCATCTTTACCTTTGTCTGGCGGCTCGCTTCCTTTTTAATACTGTGTTTGGTCATAGAAAATACCTAACACCTTCACAAAACAAATGGATATTTAGATTCAGCTCCACACACTCATCTGTGCCCTTTAAAGGCAGTTGGATTCAATGATTTTTACTTGGAGATATCCTCGCAGAGGAGTTGTAGTTCAAATTTACCCAACACTTTTTAAGTTTGTAACAATTGAAAAAAACTGTATTCCCCTGCTATTTTGTGTTAATCTTTACCATAAAGTCATTTTGCACCTAAAAACATTAAAGACTGATTTAACAACCACAAAAAAACTTTAAGAGGTATGGATACTTTTACATGCCACTCTATACACCCAACTCCACCCCCAAACTTGAAATTACCCTTCTAACCTTTCAGAACCCCAGATATGAGCTGGCTTTAAATAAATGCACTTCTACCAGACACACCAATACTTCAGCGGCTATATGTAGAGGAGCTAAAAAAGTGAGGATGATAGGTGTCAGAGATCATGTTCATGCTTCACATCTTGAAAGCAATATCAATATTCCATGTCCATTGAGGTGTCTGGCCATGAGAGATGATTGATGCGTTTCTGTGGCGGTGGATGGAAACAGAGCCTGGGGAGACGTGGGGGCAGCAGTGAGAGAGACCGCCTGTCTGAAAAATACGGAGCTCCATTTACGGGGGAAGAAAAAAAAAAACATAAACTCAAGAAGGATCGATCAGCTGTTCACTGCATTAACACACATGTGCATGTATATGCACATGTGTGTCTCTGGTAACAGATGTACATGTAATATTTAAATGGTAGATATGCCACCGCTTGGGTGATTATTACTCAACCATGGAAATGTTAAGTAATGATGCTGTCACTAATGGCACTTCGGGCATCTGTTACTGCTCAGCATTCAGCAGACACTGCAGCCTACCACAGTTATTATTCACATGAACCGTCTTATGCAAATCACCCGTTTCATGGTTTCTTATAGAAAATGTTTGAAAAGGCTCTAATTGCAACATTTGCATCAAACAGATTAGTTTTTAAAAGCGAAAGTTTTACTCACTTCCACTAATAAGAGTCCTTTCACTCGGACAGCTCCCGTGAGGCCCTCTTCCCAGCTGATTCAAAGTTGTTTGGAGTACATTTGGATGCATTTTCCAGGCTCTACCTGAGGCCCTTTCATTCTGAGCTTTAATGGATGCAGTTGAAATTGTTTTGATAAATATTAAAGTACGACAGGACCCATGGGGCCAAACAGGAGCCTACAGGCAACAAAACAACACGTCGTAAAATGAGAAGAGTGAGGGATGTGTCTTATCCGAACAGAGACAGACAGAGAAAAACACAGGAGTCTTTATGTATGCAGGTGTGTAAAAATTATTCTACAGCTTACAGCATGGCTGGGACTTCTAGTCTACTTCAGTGATGTACGACGGGCGAACTGATGTAACTTTACATGTTTTCACTTCTTGGTATGATTAAGGACTTTTCTAGGCCTCTCACTCCAGAAAAGTTGTTGTTTTGTTGTCACCAGTGCAAATGACAACATCTTTCATTTCGGCAGGGCTTGCTATACCCCCACGTTACCCCAACTGCTGCAAACGTGCCGGAGCAAAGGGCTGCGGCTGCAGTTCAAACCAAAACCAATGAGCACAGACTTTTCCTCTGGATGCAGCACAAGCAAATGAATGGCAAAAGCTTTCGCATGTCAGAAAAATGCTACAAGGTGAGAACTGGTAAAATCGTGTTTTTTCAAAAACAGCGCTAAAAAATAATAAAAAAAACTGCTCCTAGGAAAAAGATTGAGAGACTATTTGGTTGTGATGAATAGTTATCAGTTTCCATTAACCCTGAATGAAAAGCAAGGATGATTGTGGTTTTAAGATGCATCACTATCTTGATTTACCCCATTATATTCTTCCCAGAGTTGAATCTCTTTATAGTATTTTTGTTTGTGGTCCAACAAGATCTCATGAGATACACCCATAATAAAATGTCACAATATTATTTGTCCAAAGAAAGTTTTTTCCTCATGCAGCCACCGCCATGTTTCTTGCTTTTCTTAGAAGGAAAACGAACAAGAAACAAGCACAGAGTGACACAAATGCTGCATTACTCACCAATACTGTGAACTGACAATAACTTGAAGCAGATTCAAATACTTCAAGACAGCTTATATATATTTTAAATCATAAGCATAAGTTGTTAAACGGATGCAGTTTGTTGAAACAGACAGTTTTTATGCACTTTTGGCCTGGCGATGCAAATAGCCTTGAGGCAGTGTGATCCCTCCACAAAGGAGCATCATGGCAGCTTTTATGTCTTCTTTTTTTTTTTTTTTTTTGCATATTATTAAAATTATCACTATGTGAAGAGAGAGAAAAGCTGTGCAGTGTGCATTGATTGTGATGAGACATCACAGCTGAAGTGTACCCCGCCTTCATTAAACGTCTTTCTACATTGATAAACCCTGTTCTTTTTCAGGTGTAGCGTTAAACTCCGGCGCTGGAAGCCGGAGTGAGACAATATGAACCTGTCTCCCCGTCAGACACCTCGTTGCCTAAAAATTTGGTCCTGAGCAGGATTCTGTCTCAGCGTCTGAGGCTCAGTTTTAACCACTCACTCTGTCTGAAACGTGAAGAAGAAGAAGAAGCGAATGTGCTTTTCAGTCTGGCTATTCTGCCCATCAACTTGTCTCAAGAAGTCTGTCAAACAACCACCACAACTAACTCACCTCCCTTTTCTGTTTGTAGAAAACTTGTTTGCTCATCACTGTCACTTTCCAGGGCACAATGTGCATGTTTAGACTGCTGTTGATCTTATGATGACAGTGTTTCCCCAGCAGCTCTACAACGTTTAGACATCTTTAAGTGATGCGTCTCATGCATGACTCCTCCTTAGCTGTGTGTTTTGAATCATTTCTTCTTTCCTGTACCTCGCCCTGCTGAGGTGTTTTTCTATCTGCTTTTTCCATCCTCCCAAGACTCACAGCCTTGATCCACAAATCCTCTGCAGCCCACGCAAACAGCCCTGCTCTGCTTATCTCAACGAATATCTCCAGCACCAAGAATGCCCCCATAATTTCCATC
Source organism: Poeciliopsis prolifica (assembly GCF_027474105.1). Classification (NCBI taxonomy): domain Eukaryota; kingdom Metazoa; phylum Chordata; class Actinopteri; order Cyprinodontiformes; family Poeciliidae; genus Poeciliopsis; species Poeciliopsis prolifica. The sequence goes on from NW_026562396.1 coordinate 4,927,533, forward strand.
ATGGCACCACGGTTTTCTTTCAGCATCACAGTTGCCTGGCCACCCACAGCCTGTCTCTTCTGACTCAATTCTTCATGCTGACTCCACAGCTATTGGGGCACTTTTCCACGCAGACTCATCCCAGGCATTACGTTTCCTTTATTGGGTTCTTGGTACCACCAGCTCAAACCCAGGAAGGCTTTACTACCCATGCCTGGAAGACTCTGGTGTGAAGTCACTAGTCTTTATTATTTATTTCCACTTTCTTTCCTCTTCTAGAGATGCCCTCATACATTGACCTGTTTTCTGCTTTTTTTGTGTTTTTTTTTTTTTCCATCGTCAACTGAATTTTTTCTGGCTTTTAAACGGATTAAATTTGTGAAGAATTCAGCTACGGGATTAATATTTCTGTTTCCTTCTCGGATCTGTTCAACGTGTCTAAAAAACCCCCGAGGTGAGCAAATTGATCCAAAATATCAATAATATTGATACCAAGTCTACATCAGAATCAGATACTAGTGTGCTAAGTCCTACAATTTAGTTTCAGATTCTGTCTTGAAAGTGTATTTTATTGTTGCACTGCAGATTCTCATCTCTTGCTTCATGAAAAATTTAGCTTTGAATTGAGGTCAAAGTTTTTTTGTCCATCAAGGAACAATGCACACAAATGTAATTTTATTAATGTGTGTAATAGATATGTATAAACGTCCTTTAAATTCTGTCCCAGATTTGAACAAAATAATTCAAAACCCACAAAAACACCCAAATGTCAGAAGTTTGATGATATATCAAAAATAAATAAAGAGTATGAGTATCAGCATTGCAGTATTGCGCACAAATAGCAGTCAATAAAATGCACTCAATCACTGTGAGGATACATTGGAAATATAAAACAGTTATAAATGGCTTGTAACCGTTTTACAAGCTAAAAACTTGACTTTCTTTTCTTTTTTTTTTCTGTACGTGATAAGTAAGCTGTTACCTTACTGGATATTTATCCCCTCCAACAGTGCTCTACAAAGAAAGCCCACGAACAGCTGACTACAGATCAATCGATCCATAGGTAGGAACTATTTGTGGAAGCACTGCTTCCCACAGTCATTGGTTTTTGCAACCGAGGTCTAATTAACATAACTCGATATTGAGCGCTACCTTAACAATGATAAATTACACCAGGTTTATCTCATAAACTCCTTTCCCCAAACTAAATCAACAGAGAAATTGACATTTTGTGTTTGTGTTTCTAAGCTGGATCTTCCAGTCCAGTCAGATGGTGGGAAAAGCCTCGGGGAATTGGCCGTCCAGATGACCCCGGGGTGGGACACTGAGATGTCCTTCACTCTGCAAGCAGAGAAGCACCAGAAAAAAAAAAAAAAAATAAATAAATCTCATTCTAAATTCTGGTCTACGATCATGTCAGTAAGTGACTCTGTTGTAATCACTTTATTGCAAGCACAGACACATTTGCTTTCATTTTCTTTCACTTAAGGGAAATAAAGTTACTATCATGATCATCTTTGAATCATTTGGCAAGATTTTTTAAGCACTTCTATAAAATATACTAAAAAAAACACCCGTACATTAAATCAGTTCTTTCACAAAACATCCTCTGAGCTTCTCAGAGGAAATATTAGCACTTATTCTAAATGTTAAATAGTTTTGTTTTCTGTTCCTCTTATTCAATTAAAAAAGCATTATGTGTATTATTGGGAAAATATTAATTCACTGCCACAATTGTCTGTTGATATGTGACAGAAAATTGAATAATTTTCTGATTACATTACATGATTGCTATAAATTAGTGAAGTCAGACTCAAGAACAGACATTATTATGTATCTCATATCATTTAGTAGAGGTGCGCAATGTCGCGTGTTGATCATTTGCTGATGTAGATACCTGGAGTCTCCTGTTGAAGGTGATATTTTTCTAAAAGGAATTTACAAACAAGCAACAGGTCTGATAGGAACGATACATGCAACTAGGTTTGCAAACTCTTGATCTTTGTCCGCAGGTTTATTGAGTCCATGGAAGTGTGAAACTAAAACACACAAAACAGGATACATCACTTTACATTCTTTTATAAACATAAACACATGTTTGTACACCAAATTAAATACTGTCCCGACTGACAGTCAGGACAGTGGGCTGCACGTCTTAAAGGGAAAGCCCCCTCACATAGACACCCACAAATAATCCCCAACAACACAGGAACTGAAGGAAACAAATGGCCAAAGGTGGAGAACAGTCAAACTGGCATGACGTGTAACTGAAGGATCTGACAAAGAAATAAGGAACTATTGGTGGCACTAGGCAAGGCGGGGCAGAGGGTGGCGCCGTACCTCTTTTCGAAACTCCTGCTATTTCCGACACTCCGCCTTCAGCACTTCATCACAACAATGCCTTCCCGTCATGTTGTTTACAACCGTTCTGAGCAGACTCACCAACAACAATGTTACACAGGTGTTTGTGTAACACTCACTATGTGTTTACAGAACAGACAATCAGACCAGAGCTAGGTTCGGCTATGGAAGTAGAAAAATGTGTAAGTGTGTTAATGACCGCAGACCAGAAAATGAGTTTGGACAGACGATTTATTATTTGTTGAAAAGAAACAGCAATATTACAAATAGTTGACATACAATGACACGAAAATTCAGTCCAAAATAGTTTCCCTGTTTCTCTCAGAATATTTTATTTAATCCCTGTTTGAAATGTCAACCTAATGTTAGGTGTTAAAGGATACTATTTATTTAAACCTAGGTTAGAGGTCTATTTAAGTTAAAGTTGATACTGTTAATATATTTAATTTACAGTTTGGCTATATTGTTAAAAAAAAATCTACTTTAGTTGTTTAATGTTCTTTTTAAGAAGTTAAGGTTTTTTAATTTCCTGTTTTAACCATTTCTTGTTTCTATTATAACCCAACAGACAATTTTACATTCCACACACTGATATTGAATGTGATCAGAAAATTAAATACAGCATTTATAATGTCTGTAATTATAATTTTTTTATATTTTTAACTATTTTAAGACCTATTTATCTGTATGTATGTATTTATTTCCTATTTATCCATTTTATAGCTATCTTTATGAAAAGGCTTAAATTTAGTGAGGGCTATGTTTACCTGGGTCACATTTCTGTTTGTCTTGACTAAAGTAATGCACCAGATCAATGATGTGTAGCTTCCTGTAAATTGCTTTTGCTATAAACAACCATCCTCCACCGCGAATCAAGAAGTACCGAGTGCAACAAGATGACTCTTAATGTTCACTGAACATTTTCAGTACTGAACGGCTTCACTTCCTCCGCGCCATTGCCAAACTAGAACCTTATGCAGCCTGTAATTCTAAAACAGCGCAGAAAATCAACATCATCGTTCACAACTCCTCGATCTGTCCAATGATCCTCTTCTGAGTTGAAGAGCCAATTTTATCTTTCTATGAGTATGGGGCAGATTCATGTAGATTCCTGTATGATTTATATGAGTTGTTACATGAACTATTCGTATTTATGACTGAGTAAATGAAATAAAAAAAATAAAATGAAATCATTTGCCCAGTTTAAATTCAACTGGGTAACATGAATTACATTTAAGCTCCTGAAACTCCTTTAGAGTTTGATGATAAACCAGAGGAGCAACTGCTTTCAGGCTCCAAAGTAAGGGGATTTTTAAATCCACATTGCTCCAACATTCAACCCATAATTAGAGGAATATCCGGTTGTGTCTTGTAGAAAGACGAGCAAAGGTTGACCAACAGGCACAAAAATCCAGTCAACCAGCGTAACACACGCAAAAGAAAATCTGAAAAATACACAACTCTAAAAATATAAATTTTTATAGGAAGGAAACATGCCACAATAGTCTCCTTTTTTTCCGCAGGCTTGGTGTTTTGAGAACTAAAAAGCCTTTCTTTTAACCACAATTATGCGAAGGAAATAGTTGTTTTGGTTGGTACAGCTTGTGGAGTCTGTGTCCAACATGTATTTACAATGTAGACTGATGTATTTTAGACCACAATATGCATTTTGTGTATCATATAGCGTTATTGTCACAAGCAACATCAGAAACATTTTTATATCTTCCATGCCTACAGACATACTTTGTCTAAGTTTTATATGTGTTGTTTTTTAGCAATGAATAACACCACTGTCAGATATGATAAAAACAAATTATTGTGCTTCAAGGGGAATTTGTTAGTCAATTTTCTTTCACCTTCCTGATGGAAAAAGAGCAAACTATCATGAGCACCTGCAGAAGCTCAAGTCATAAATGCCAATGTTCCAAAAATAAGACGTATTGAATTTCTGCTGCTGACGTCAAAACAACTTAAATAGCAGACGGCAAAGAATAAAGACACCTGGTTCCTGCTGTTGCTCAAAGGAAAATGAAGAATTAACTCACACAACTGGATCTGGGATTTTTAATACGAGAGCAGAGTGAAGTATTAGAATTTATACTTTAAAATATTAATACAGCTTTGTTGCACTAATCCAGAATACAATATGAGGTTCTACATAAAAGAAGCCTGTTTAGTAGGATAATTCACACATTTTCCACAAGTTTTCACTCGTTTGGTGTATCCCTAGTCTGAGCAAATTAATGCTCTGTCCAGAGGTAGGGCTAGACCTTTTTGTTGTCTGTCATTCTGACATTTATTTACTTTTAATTTATATTCAGTATAGTTAATATTCAGTCCAAGCAACCTGAACAGAGAATCCACATTGTGGCATCACACGTCAAGAAGCTGACAAGAAGTACCGACCGTGATCCCAGTAACTACTGCAGGATGGGGCAGGCGCTCTCAGTCTAACAGCTGAGCACCAGTCTACACGTTCAGTGTGTAAAGCTGAGGCTGTGAGTGTTGTCTTCTTCAGGGCAACGCAAGGAAAACTGCCTCATAATTACAGATGACCCTACTGCAGGATATAAGCCAGTTTCAGGCGGTTAGTCTTATTTTCAGCCGCAGTACACAAACAGCAGACCATACTTTAGTTTGGATCCAACGGTTCTTCAAAGATGCAGCCTTTTACTTGCACTGAGAGGTCAAGATGTTCATGCGTGTGTCTTCCCCCAAAATGTAGGCTGTTGGCAAATAGAAGAAGAATCTGCTTTATACAGTTTTCTAGCTATATGCTGTAATATGATGTGATGTGAAACTCCTCCTTCCTGGAAGCTGTTCAGAAATTGGGTTAAAACTCCACATTCCTGAATTCATAGTGCTTACCTCTCTCTCTTGCTCTATGTGCTTAGCTAAGTCCTTCTTTTCTTCTCCAGGACTGCAAAAAAAGTCTTTTTTATCTTGCGCTTCACAGTTAAGCGCTACTTTAGTTTCTGTCGCATAAAATCCTCCAAAAACACTTCAATTTTAGGTCGTAGCAAGACAAATGTGAAAATGTCAAAGGATCTGAGTCCTTCTGTAAAACAATGTACAAGTTTTACACAAAAGCCTTGCAAATTGTAGGCTGCATTGCATGATGGGACAAGTTGTGTTGGCACAGTGTCAATTAGAATTCAGGGTTAAGTATTATAGTATGAGAAAACTGTCAAAGTACAGTAAATATAAAGGCCGTGACTTTGCGTCATTGTCAAATGCAAATTAATAAGTAAGTGAATATGGCTTTGTTAAACTTTTATTGACTCAGCTGGTGGGGAAAAAAAAGATCAAACTGTTTAAAAAAAGTAAAAGTTGATCCTGTGGCTCGACGATAAATTTAGAAAAAAAAAGCAAAACAAAACAAAAAGCACATCCAGTCAATGGACTGTGTTTGTTGCAATGATCATAATAATAATAATAATAATAATAATAATAATAATAATAATAATAATAATAATAGTAATAAAAATAAATAAATCACACCACAGACTAATTCATAAAAGCCAGAAATTCTGCATCAAACTCGACTGTGAGGCGTCAGAGGGGGACATGCAGGAGCTAGCATAGAGCAAACATGAGGCTGGTTCGGTTTATTGGCTCTGGAAAATCAAAGCTCCACATTAATCACTGCTTTCACACAAAAGAGCAGAACAATTGCTGCCCCATCAAGAGGGGAAGAAAATGTGATCGTTTTTTCATGTTGTAGTTACTGTTGACCGGGGGGTCTGTGTTTAGGACGCGTTGCCATGAGGACGGCGCTTGTTGCCAAATTGCTCCTCTCTAATTCCTCTTAAGTGGCGCAGCAGGATCTAAAAATCTTCCACAATGATAACTTCAAAGACCATTAAACAAGACCTATGATTTGATCTGGGAGCCGTTGGAGCAATTTCTGAACAATTCATCAGACTTAACCAATCTCACAGTACAGACTCAGCTTTGCCACACCAGATCTGTATGCATTCACAAGACTGTACAAGGAGGCCATTACACCCTTCAGAGGGCCGAAATGCAAGCGAATAAACCTTTGCAAAAAAAAAAAAAAATCACATTTGAAGGATATATTTAGTCTCCATGGTCTGGTAACTTCCTTTATGTTCTTCAAACTCAATCATAGACACAATTTAGAGTCCTACAATTGTTGCTGGAAATGAAATGTGGACAATTGCAGTTGGGTTTGTTCAAATAGATCAGCAGAGCCAAAACCACATTATTCAGCAACCACTTATGATCAGAAAACCAGCAATATATGAAAGTTTGATGTTTAAACTTTCATCACATCATGGCACTCATGATGTGATTTTAAATATTTTAAATGACTTTTAAACAAAGTTCTTAAAAATGTTGCACAAAATTATAAAAAATCTTGCTACCAAACCCCCGAATGCATGGCAACCTGTACGATTTCTTGCTGAAACAGAATCACAACATAAATATTCATGTGTGATAGTCCAACAATAAGGAGAAGGAATGAGAAAGAAGTAGGTGTGAGGAAAAGAAAACAGATGTGAAAGATTTTATTGGTAAAATAAAGACGACATCAGCAGGATGTAGGGTAGAGTGATACATGCAATTCATTTAACTTATCAAGGTTTGATGACTATTGTGACAATGTCATTAATCTTAAATATACATCTGCAGCTGTAAGCTCTGCTTCTGGTGTTCTTGAACACATCCATCACACAAACTCACACACTGTTAATCAGAAGGCCGACAGTGCAACTCTGCAACCCGATAAAATCTACCACGTCTTCGGTTTCAGGGATTTAGCGTGAATAAATGAACAACTTATTTATGTAGGCAAACAGATCTGGTAATAAGAAGAAACTAAAGAAACAGGAGCTCATCAAAGAGTCATTTCTGAGAACAGCAACATCACTTTGTTGGGACCAAATGCTCAAATTCTGAGGAAACTCCAGTTTGACTGGTAATCATACACAGAAAGGAAGGAAAGGTTGCAAACAGCTGCTCAGCCGAAATGAAAGGGCGTTTTTATTTTATACCTAAATCAGTGACTTGAAATGAACACATTGAGTGTTCAGCTTCTATGTTACTCTTACGCTGCTTCACATGTTAACATTTAGTAGAGTACATGGGTGTGTAACAATTCTGTGCACCTAACAGCAGCCAATAGTAATTTTCAATAGTTTTCTTTGCAGACATTCTACAGTTTTCTGTGATTTTCAATAATAAGTGGGTAAACTGAAGCTTAACAAGCAGAGTTTGTACGTCGTCATGTGACTGCTGTTGGCGAGGCCCTCACACTAATTACTCAAGTTTTCCTACAATTCTTTCGTGCTGAAATATTTTGCATCCACTAGTTGTAAATTTGCACAGAATTACTGTCTCCTCTACTGTTGTTTTTTGAATACTTGGTTTTCAGGTAAAATTTTAAAAAAGAACAGGAAGTATGCACAATTTTCCTCTGTTGTAGGAATTCTAGAAATTATTCACTATTTTGCAGTTTTGTAGCTGTACATATTTTCATGTATTGTACCTGATGAGTTTATGCTTTGCAGAAGTTGAACAACTTAGACACCAACGACACAATCTAATTAATCTTTATTTATTTAGCCAGATAAGCCCTGTTGAGATCTAGAACTCATTTTCAAGAAGTCTGCAATACACAGAAACCTTGTTACCAAACAAAACAAAACAAAAATAAATAAATAAATAATAACAACAACAATAATAATAAGTAATCCAGGCGCTGAGAAGGAGGAGGTGAGGCGTGTTTTGATCCAGACTTGAGGGTCTCTTGTCAACACAGCTGCTTGGTTAAACAGGTTAAACATTAGCTACAAGAAAAAAGTCCTGAAGTTAGTATTCAAACGGTGTCTTTCAATGGTGCAATCGAGAAAATCCTTCATCTATTAAAGCCAGATTTATCAGAGAATAGTAATTCACTGGAAGCCAGACGCTTCAGCTGTTTGACGAGAAGAAAGAAAAATAGAGTGACGATCACAGCACTGAACCTCTTCCCTTCCTACAGAGGCACCATGTGCTGAATCTTTATTGATTGTACTACACCTACCCTTCAACTCGTAATGGGTTCATGGAATCACCTCTATAATACTCTTTAACTTAAAAAAAAAAAAGAATCTGTTGGCATTGTCCATGAAGGACCAGGGGTGTATTGATTCTTGTGATTGGATTGCAGGACTTTGAGCTGCAGGGTGAAAATGCAGCGATGTGGGATCTTTGCAGTGCGCAACATTTAGCCCAGGCAGTCAGAACCACACAGTGGCAGAGGGTGAGCAAGTTGAATAAAAATATACCCTTTGAGGGCACAGATGTGAGACCACATTAGTCTGCAATCTTTCCTACTAAAAGAAACAATGAGTGTCAGTTTGCAGGCCTGTACTGGGTTGTGTAACGGCTGGGGGCGATGTCACACTACGTCATTACTTCACCACACTGGAAATGAGCAGCACGGAGTGTATGAAAATCAGCTTGGAGCAATGTCTACCCAACCATTGACCCAAGCATGAAATTTGTGTTACTGCTAGTGTAAAGCCCTGAAAATATGTTAAGAACGTGATCATGTTCAAGTAAGGGATACAATGATTTGACTGGGAAAGCATTTATTTGATTTAGTATCTAGTTAGAATAATTTAATTTGATTTAAATATGTGTTAAATCTACTTAATTTTTTTTTTTTATTTCATACATTTCTGTCAAGGTAATACCCCTTTAAGAGAGACACAATGCATGATGGGAGTTAGAAGTTCATGACTTGTGATTGTATACGAAAAGAGAAAAACTACACATGCTCCAACCGTGGACTTTGTTTAATAAAGTTGCACAAAAGCGAAAATCTATATGATTTCTTTCAGCTTTTTAAGAGTGCAACACTCATCAGGTTTTTGTGCTTCATCTATGTTGCGTGTAATCTTTGTTTAACTTCAAATATAAAGAAAACCTATTTAAACCTTGATACTTAACGTTCACGGATTCTGCAGCTGGACTCATTGTGGGAGAGATAATGGTTTGCAGAGTGACTATAGATAATCAAAGCTGCACAGCTGTAAAGCCAAGTACTTAGAGGTTGCCTCTCCTCTGGTGTGCATTAATGTGTCAGTCTGTTTAATCTGGACATATGCTTTAAGACCTTATTTTTTTGTGCGTGGCCATCTCCCATATTTGCGGCTCTCTGCATGTGGCCTGTAATCTGTTGTGCTGAAAACACGCCACAGCTAAACACATGGTCAGCTCTACTTTTCAGTCCAATCATTAGCCTGAGGCCTAATCCTTGGTTATAATTCTGATGATGGGCCCTGCCAGTGGGGGCCTGCTAATAAGTAACATAAATCACTGCGTGAAGCAGCAGCGGCTGGATCTGGGGCTGGCGATGTCAGCCATATTCCCCCTTCAGCGGGCACAAGGATCTCCATGGTGCTTGATTACCAATAAGAGTGGATGAAAAGGCCAGTTCCAAATCCACACTCAGACACACACACACATCCAGAAAGAGAGGTAGTCTAAAGCTGTTCATGCTTTGAATACTGAGTGCGGCAAAATACCAAACGTGTACATCTGAGAGACGGGGGAGATTCTGAGAGTCAGAAAACATTTAAAGTGATTAAAAGGCAAACAAAATCATCCCATTTAAATACAAGCGTCGCAACTATCACTTCCTTGGTGATTCTCTGCCTTTTTCAGTCAGATATTAATAGATGACCATGGGTCACCTTGAAGTGTGTTCAGACTTTTATTCTGTCAGAAATCACAGCCAGAAAAGAGGAACAGGCGTTTTCCAATGTGGGATTATCGCTGCTCCCTAATAGGCAAAGGATGGTTTTGGACTAAATCTCACACCAGAGATGCAAAAGGACATCTGCTATAACTTGGCCTAATAACAGGATTATTTGCAACTGACTAATTCTCTAACATATGTCTCTACTACTCTCACACATGAAATACTAAGCTTTCTATGAAGAAAATGAGGATTCAGTGGTGATCCAAGAAGCAATCTGCTTGTTTGTGTTTTCCTTCACTGACTACTTTACTTGAGGTGGGAGTTTGGTGACATAATCTAATTTTATTCAGAAAGTAGTCAGATTTGTGAGCAGTAGCAGGATGCAGTCACAGAATCAGGATCTGAATCTTAATTCAAATTCATTGTCAAGATCTTAATTCAGCTGTACAGATCCTATATGAACAACAATATGGAGTTGGTGATTTATCATAAAACCTGATAATCTTTTCTGTGTTATAATGAATCTACAGAGCAAAAGGATTCTCATTATTATTTGTGTTGATTGAATTGGAATTTGTGGTTGATTTGCTTATTTCTAAAAAAAAAATGCTCCTGCAAATACTCTGCAATAATGTTTAAAGACGACTACAATAATGAGAACTGAAGGAAGCAAGTTCTTTCTTCAAAAGTTGGAGGAAAAGATTTGTAGAAATACCCAACATGGTTGTCAGTACATGCAAAACAAGGATAAAAATATTGTAAATGTTTTAGTCACTTTAACACAAAAGATAAAAAATGTCAGATTATTGGTTTTAGGTAGAGCTGTTAGCAATGAAACTGCTGCTGACCTGGATTAACATTGTGAAAATTAAAGAACTGCAACAAAACATGACTTCTGAGGTCAAACTGCACAGGTTTATTTAATTTTTTGCAATTCTGAACATGTTTTTCCTCTATTAAGCAAAAATTCCTCAAAAAACAACAACAACAAAATTTACCTTCAAGATGAAAAATACTTTGTGTAAAGTCGACATGAATAACTCTTTGTGGCTTCTCCATCAAACCGCCAAAGATCTGTTGCCGAAATTTTCTTTAGAGCAGCTACACGAACAAAATCACAAAATTTTGATTTTGACACTTTACTTTTTGTCTGAACTCTTGCATCAGTTCAGAAAAAGAAGATTGAACTGATGCAACATTTGAAATTCAAAGTTATGCTGGATATTACACCAAGCAAAGTGCAACTAAGAACGCATCGGAAGGGAGGCAAAGAACATTCAGTAACAATAGAGTTCTTCAATACCTGCAGCCAACGCTACAGATGGGACTTATCAATACATGTAAGGTGTTCCAAAATATTTCAGGAGTGGCACAAACACCACACTTCTGTTCTTTGTAGTTTTGCCGGAGCGCGAGTTTAAAAATTTAATCCATGAATAACAACCTCATTCATGTTAGGGAAACGATGAGCAGCAAATTATCAGAACACTAATGCAGATCATCATTACGGCTGTGAAATTTCTCAAAGTTTGAAACTGCTGGGCTCCTGGCCTTGTGATTAGCTATTTACACCATAATGCTAACTGACATATAGAGGTCTCCGGAGCGGCGGCTGCGCAGGCAGAGGAGGATTAACTGGCTGTCACAACTCTCGCTTTCATGCAAGCAACTCGCGCTCCCTTTCATTAACTGAATAAACCATCCCTTCACTCACAGTTGAGGAGAAGAAAATTAGAGGCTAAGATTTTGGAGGTCAGTGGGACATGTCAGCAGAGAGGCAGAAAGTTGTTTTCCGGAGTAAAACAGGAAGATTTGAATTTAACATTTTCATAAGGGGGGGATTAGGTTAATCCAAAACACAGAGCGAAGATGTGACAAACGCTTTGTGGGACTCAACAGGAATTATGGTGGTAAATGTTTTAAACTGTTAAAGAGTGGCTCCTTCAAAAAAGAAAAGAAAGAAAAAAGAAAGAGACAGATGAAACCTTATTTTGCAAATAATGGAATCTGTAAATCTAAAGGAAAAAGGACTATAATTTTGTTATGGAACCAGTTAGCTCTTTTGCCGAGTGAAAAGAAATTGCAGAAAGCAGAACGTTCATGTGACTTTGAATAGAGTCAAGGTTTCAAAGTTATTTACCTTACATGAAATAATATAATTTTGGCCTCAACTTTGACTTTTGCACCAATGACTCGTGACCTCACTCAGACTTGACCCCTTTATATTTTACACCAAACATAAATTGTGTTACAAGAAGTGCTGGTGTTGCAAAAAGTGTGATTTCTTACAAAAGAAACAAAACAAACAAAAATAGTATATTTGAAAGTCTTCTCCTTCACTTCATGGTGGGTCACTCACAACAAATGTCTTCTTTGTCTTATATAATTATAATTTAATTTGCTCACATAGACTACAAGGTGATAAAAAAAAAAACGTTTGAAGAGATGCAGGCTGAACATTAAAGTAGAGCGGCAACAACACTGACCCACCTTTTAAAATATAAACTTATTCAAAGATTCATTATTTAAAGGTTATGAAGGAAGTGCACTGTCTGCTAGCCTGTGGGGGCTCACTAATATAATCATGGAGCGTGGAAAGTCACAGTTTCCAATATGTACATGGGAAGTCTCTGCTTTGAGCCTGAACCAGGAACAATTGTTCCTCCCCAGGTCCAAAATGTAGCACTTTGTTCAATTCTGTATCATTTTAAGTGTAGTAAGGTGTTTTATGTATTCTAAACACTTACATTTCAAACCAACAAATCCAAACAACATATAGTTTCTAATGAATTGACTTTAAATTACTTAAACCTGCTAGAATCTATAATTCACAGTTTCTTCTTGCTGACAACTGATAAAAGATCATTTGTTCTTCAATATTCCTCAGAGTACATCTAGGTGCACCTTGCTTCACAGGGGAAATAATCCTGGAAGGGGCAACGACAGTAAGGAGAATTATCTGCAATTATCACAGAGTTTGCAGCACACAGTAAGGTGTTAATTAAGACACAGCGACGAGTGTTTGTGTGTTAAAGAACAAAATCATAACAACAGACACAAAGGCAAGAACTGATCATTGGTCAGTTTGTCGGCAAATACCATCCGTCCATTTTTAATTGCTGCTTATCCCTTGATGGTTGCACAGGCGTCAATAAACCTCTGGACTGGTCACCAGTCTCATCACTGGGCAACACTGTTACGAATTTAAGTAGACTAAATGACTAAACCCACATAAGTTTGGATTATGAGAAGAAGGTTCATATTCTCTGAGTGATATTGGAGAACATGTGAATGCTCAGGCCAGGAACTCAAACCCTGGACTAATGTGAGAGTTTTCCAGTTCAAACCATTTCTTTCCATTTTTCATTAGGATTTACAGATGTTCAGAATATATTTGTGAGATTTTAAAACCTGATTTCTAACTTTCACTACCTTGTTGAATTTTTATCTTTGACAAGGTTGTGCAGTATTTCAAGACACACTTGAAATATTGCACAGCGTTTACGTTTTTCAAACTGCGAGGAACCCAAACAACATTTAGTATTTCTTTAATCTACTGATGAGACCTTAAAATGTCCAGCTTGTTTATTTATGTCTGTCTTGTCATAGGTCAGTGTACATTCCCCGTAGATATTTTCAGTCTGTTTGTGAACTTTGCATTTTACCTGTATTTGTTAAATCAGTGATCCATCTGAGTATGCTAGATCCCGGTTGGTAGGAACTGTTTCATTTCTCTTTCAACTTTTGGAGATAATCCTTTTATTTCTGTCTGCGCCACAGGAGCTGCAGTGAGTTGTAGTTCACAGAAATGTTTGATTCAAAATAATAAAAAAACATCCCTACTCCGAGAAGAATTTGCTATGCAGAGACGAGTTAAAACCACAAGTGGCAAAAAGAGTTTTTGTACCACTTGGTCATTTGACCAGAAAACATAGCTTGTTTGTGTTTTTAAAAATTTTCACTACCAACCGGTGTGCTACCATTATCTCACCTATATCTGAGGTGAGATAATGATGTAAAATGCAAGAAAATATCTCAAAGGTAAATTGCTTTGCTTTTTTTTCCATGTGCAGTGGAGATTTTGTAAATCAGAGAGACTTTAAAATTGGTCTGAAACAGCCAGTTATTGTATGAGTGCTAATTGTAGGAGTTGTAGGAGTTTCTCTGATTCCTTCAGTTATTTGATGCAGGTTTACACAATAACTGCTTTGCAGTTGGACTTCTGAGCATTTTTCCACCTTTAGAGCTTAAAGGACTTGCCATTACCAAACATGCGTGAACTTGAGTGTGTTTTGTTTGCATAGTGGAACCAACCTACTCCTGATTCAGTTGTTGTGGATTCACCCGTTCACTGGTTTCTTTTCAGAGAGCAAGTCCAAAACACTCAAAGGAAAATAGAGACGAGAGACACACTTGAAATACGATTCTTTGAAGCATGTTATTCCTAGAGCCTACCGTTATTTTAAAGTTGAGCATGAGTAACACGACTCTGCCAACAAAACTAACGAAGTTGCCAGGATGAGGAAAATGTTGATGAGGTGATGCTCATCTCCTGGATTTAGAGCTTGCAGCTCTAGAGGGGGGTCTGTCTTCCTTCTCCATGTGAGATAAGCATTTTAAAATTAACGCTGAGGAGCTTCTACAGCCCACAGTCATGCCAACTATCCCTCCTCATTTAGTTAATGAACATCCTCCTACACTTCCCATCTCCTTTGTCTTGCTTCCCCACATCCCACCTTTGCTTCATCTATTTTTCTTCGCCTTTTGTCTTTGACTAACTCTGTGTTTTACCGATTCTCTCTCTCTCCTCGCTGCCGCTGCCTGTTTCTCTTCCTCAGCCTTCCTGTTCTGTTCGCCTGGTCTCACGTCCCCTCACTCTTTCTCCAACAACAACCCTCCTGCTAATTACGATAATGTGACATCATTACAGCAGCCATCACACTCCTTGCCATGGCGATCCCACAGTCACCACAGTCCCTGCTTGCCTCCAGGCCTTGCAGCTACGTCTTCGCAGGAGCTGACCACACTGACTCCATCAACACGCAGCAGTGTTGATGGAGTCTAAATAGTTTAGGGTCTACGGGGCCAGTAAACAGCTGCACTAATTACAGAGTCTGTCTTCACGTAACCTTTCGGACAGAGTCTCAAACGAAAGCCATTAGTCTTAAAGCTGTTGGAAGTGGCAGGGTTTCCAAATCCTCATTAGATCTGATCACTTCAGTGATTCAGAAATCAACTGTACCAAACTACCACAGGCTAAAGGTGTAAATATTCTTCAGATGACAGAAAATTGTTTTCTCTAATAAACACAGAGTTCAAATTACACGTAGAGGCTAAGATATGGCAATACTGGATACATCTCCATCAAAATGCCCTACTTATTGAGAAGTTTTAACAAGTAACAGGCTTTTATCACGGTTCTGACTGGACATCACTCTTCTGATCAGGATTAGCAGAACTGATGTCATAAGAAAAAGGCCTGGCTTTAAGCCACAGTCCATATATTTTCAAGTTTAGGTCAGGGTCCTTCCAAACCTGTAATGCCATCCTTCTTTATCCACTCCAAAACCAGTTGTGATGTGTGTTTGGGATCAAGGTCCTGCTGGATTGGTCTGGAACCACCATCTGACTCACACTGTGCCCTTTAGGCTGCTGTGTGCTCCCACCAGCCTAAGCTCCATAAGGTTTATACTGCTGCAACTCTAATGCCAATGTCTGCAGAGAAAGAACTGCTACAGATCCAGAAAGACCAACAGGTAACCCACCCAAAGGTCATCACACCTCAGGACTCTGTACCAGCTGTGGAGCATGGAGGTGGATTGATTGTGATACTTCTGCATTTGCATTAATTGGACTGAAAGATGAAAAAGAAAAAGCATAATTAAGATTACATTCCTGCTGATGAAAAGCACCTGTAAACTTCTGATGACTGTATTTACTGATCTGAAGACATCAGAGTCGCCTTGTGCTTATTCATCCAGAGAAGTAGAAGCAGTGAAAAAGATGACTCTGGGAATAACATTTCATTTTTAAACAATTTCATGAGCTCTGCTTGCCTAATTAGTAGATGCAAATCTTGATTGCTAGATTAGCAGTCATTAGGTGATCATTCCGACGAGATGTTTGAAACAACGTGCGCGTACGCTCGGTGAATAATGCCGTTTCTCTCTGACACAGAACGGCCCGACGAGGTGTCGGACTACGCCGCTGTAGAGATGACCCCTCTCTCTGCATGTGTCCAGCCTGGCCATGATTCTGCATACATTACCCTTGAGTCGAAGCAGCCAGAACGCCAGAATATAAAAGAGGTTTCCCTCCTGCTGACAGCTACTTGTATTTTCTGCCATCCATGGCTCTATGAAATGTCTCACAATCCAATGTGCGTTTCATGGGGTGTACGAGGCAAACACAGGAATAATATTGTCAGCAGGAACGCAGAGGTTACCCGCGGTGTGCTTATTATGCACAAGCCCTGTCTGTGACTGAGGCACGCAATGAATAAACACACTCCTTGTGGGGGAATGCAACTGTCCTCTGATTGGCAGGTGTCTGAGCCACTGTACGATGTAGTTGACTATTAAAGCAGCAGAACTCAGCTAATACAGCCTGACAGTGCCACATCATCACTATTTTGACCATATGCTGACCTGCAATGGGTCAAGTTACTGTGGGCTTGTCACAATGAGTTTGGTTTGCCGAGTTGGAGCTGTGACATTGCGCTTCTCCTTCAGTCTCTCAGGTAATAATTGGTCCTGAGCTGTAATCTTGCTGTAAACCCAGGCTCAGTCCCTGACAAGGGATTAAGATGACAATGTTGCCAAAAGTCATGTGTGCTCCCACTTTCTTTTTCACACATCTACCCTTATCTGTCTTCTGTTCTCAGTTCTGTGTCAGCTGCAGCTCACTTTCACCCCTCACAGGAAGCCTGAGACGCACAAACGTCCCACAGTTGAGTAATTCTGCACCTGAGAACTCCCATTGTCCGTTCAGGCGTGTGTACACACACTCGTCAGCCCAAGGTAGACGGGACAGAAGAGGATTAAAGGATGACGGGAAAATAATAAAATTTATAAGGACGTTGAATAGATCGGAAAATGTCACAGTCACTATTCTGATGTGGTTTTACAAGGAAGCCACTGATCCTTCTTTTATTATATAGGAGCATTAGTGGGCTCAGATGTCAGTCTGCTAACCAGATCATTTCCATTAGCCTGATGAGATATCACATTAATAAGTGTGGGTTTTATAATGAAACTCTGACCTGTAGAAATATGACAACAAAGATATTTAAACACACAAAACTAAACCAATGTGTATGCAGGCATGTGAATGAATGAGAGGTATTAAAAGGACTCATTGTAATAATCACACTTTTCAACGCACAGAATGTAGATATTGTGCGTGGATTTCAACAAAAAATTAGGAAGAATATTAATTTTGTTATGAGGATTGTTTTGTTCTTTCAAAGCATAAGCCTAGAGTGAAAAAGATCCAAAAGTGCATGACTAATAGAAGTCTAAAATTTTATCCCATCTGGCTTCGTTCAGCCATGACGATAAAAAATGTCTAAACTGGCAACTAATAAACAAACATGCTTCTAGTCAAGTTAGCAAGAAAACACATGGCCCTTCATTGCATTCACTTGAGAAGGTAAAGATAAAAGAAAAAGTTTTTAAATGATTAGTTCCTGCGTGGACTTCACAGTGCTTCTGAAACCACCATGATCACAGCAGGATGATGCTGAACTTATGATTTACAATGGATCCAATCTTATCATTTACCATGTTTCCATCTGCAGTAAAAGTTTAAACAGTCGTAATCATTCCAGTCAACATCAGAGGGGAAAAAAAGCAAACAAAACAAAACAAAAAAATCACATCTCTGATTGGAGGACATACGGTACAGTGCACTGCACACACTGGCTTTCCAGTTCGGTGGATTCAAAGAGCATCGCACTGATTAGCAGTGAACACAGAAAAATGAATCAGGATTTCAAACAGTAATATTGGATCTATCACAGCTCAATTCACCTTAGTTTCCATATTGGTTTGGAGGCCAATGTGATCACAACTTAAACCTTTGCATTGGTTGATCTTTTTTGATCTTCTGAATTCTGATTAAAACAAAATTAATATTGTTCAAGTTTATATTTTGAAAACTAGTTGGGTTTTCTTTTCTCTGTGATTTAAATAACCACTAATAGCAAAGGGAGCTATCAATGTACTTCTTTGTAGTTTTACTTTCAAACTCTTTATGAATATCTAATAACACCAAAACATTTACCAGAAATGCAAAAAAACTTTTCTTTTTTAAGCTCTCTGAGTTTGATGTCCAAAATCCAAGTTTGGGACTGGCTAGAAAAGATGTCAGGTCATTTTTATGCATCACATTATTATGCATACCAATGACTGAAAAAAAAAAAACATTTATTGATTTATTCATTTATTACTACTGAACCAACCATTTTTCATATTGCAAGATATTTATCTACTATCATGGTTTCAGAAAGCTTTGTTTTCTATGTGCAAAAATCAGGCAAAGACGGACTTTAAAGTGAAAAAAGGTTCACTTGGATTAAAGATACAAAGCAGGGGAAGAGTTCTCTGGGTTTATGGCAGAGAGGAGTAATTAGTGGAGATGATGGCAAGTTGAATGTTTTATACTGGAAGTGATGAGGGAAAGTTTTATGGTTTGACAGTGAAGTTCTAGTGTAGAGGGAGAAGTGGATCTGAGGAGGTAAGTGACTGAGCCGATGGTTCATTGTGTGAGGTCCTTATTATCCTGAACAGAGCGTGTTACAGAGCGGGCAGGCTGACGAAGACTGACGGTGGCTAAGCTGCAGAGGACAGCTGTGGATAATGAAGGTTTGGAGGGGGAAGGTGAGGCGAGGAGGGCTGGAACCATTGTGGTGTGGGGATCACAAAGAATCCAACCTGTGAAGCACACGGAGAACAAAACCATGAAACAAGGAAGACATAAACTCAAAGATTTCTTCTGAAATGAACATTCAAGGAAATGCGTTGATCATCAGGCACCAAGTAGCTGCTCACTGCTCCTTACAAGTTACAGGAAACAAAAGACTTGATGACAGCCAGGTGTGGAGGCTGCGTCAGGTGGGCCGCTGTCTACAGCAGAGATCCTTTATTCAGGAGAGAACAGGCACACGAACGCAAAGCCCCTAACACGAATCCTACCACCTACTGATGATATGCCCTTCTTTGTGTTGTCGGTTCTTGCAGTCCTCTGTGATGTCTTTGATAATAGACGGAAATTGTTATTTTAGCAGCTTTTCTACGAAAATGAACTGAAAACAGGAAGAGTAGCATTCATTTTGTATTAATACCTTTCCAGCAGTTAAATATGTGACATTCCTGCCACTGCTACTGGGAGGAATGAAGCCCCGGAGGGGGCAACAAGAATGTGCCCCGATGGGGTGAACAAAACGAACAACAGGAAGTGAGTGTTGTCAGGGAAACAAACATCCATAATCATTATGAGGTAGTATTGTGTTGCCAGGGAAATAAAAATGTGCTGTCCAGCTGTGGTTATGGTGCCAAATGGACCAATCGAGATGTGAAATAAACAAAAAAGAAAAGAAACAGAACCAATATGGAATGTAGTGACGCCCAAACTGTGGGCCCTCAAAAAAGTTTAAAAAGAGACGGAAAGTTTTCCACGCTGTTGAGCGCAGAGGAAGAACTGTGTTGGACTCCTTTGTTGAAGCCACTGGCACAGCGGTGTGAATGCCGAGGAGTTCAACCCGTCCTATTTTCAACACAGCAAAAATGCTATTTCTTTAAAGTGAAAGAAGTTCACTTGGATTAAAAATGTAAAGCAGTAAGTGTACTGCTTTATATTCAATTTATATTCAATTTATATTTATATTCAATTATATTTTAATTGCATTTAATGTAAATGACAATAAATGTAATTTCAATACATTTATTGTCACAAGAAAATGCACCTTGAGATAGTCTTGGATTTGTGGAATAGAATATAATAGCAAAAGTTGACCATCACTGTCATTTGTGATTTTTATGTTCCCATTTTGCATCTGATAATGACAAATCAGAGCATAAAATAAATTTATACAGACATGCTCAGGTCAGGTCAGGAGAAGTTTATCATTAGTGTGCAGAATGTAACTTTCATAAACAATATGTTTTTAAACATTTACTAAAACAGTCACTATGTAGTGACACTGTAGAGCTCCTCTGTCTCATCCAGGTGGTCCTACTGCCATGTGCAGAAATACACCAGTCAGAAACAACCAATCAGAGCCGAGAAGAGGGCCTCAGCGCTGTCAGTCATGCTCTTATCAGGAGCAGAAGATATCAATGATATGAAGGCAAAAGCCTGAGCATAAAACCTGCCTTTCTATTTTGATTAATTGAGCCTCCATCTCAAATTGTATTTATCAGAGGGACAAGTTACGATAAAATTTGTTTTGCTTTTGTATGAAAATTCTAATTTCATACAAAATAATGACAAACTATTCCCAGCTTTTAACTCTAAACAAAGTCAATTGTATATTAAATTGCTGAACAGAAAATAATATTCAAAAAGCTGATTGTGGCTGTGGCAACGGTAACAAAGAAACTTCAAGGAGAGAAGAAACAAACATGGCAGGTCAGCATCTGCTCTCTTTATGTAGATCCACAGCATAAGAATCGTTGTGCTGCATGGGGTAATGTTTGTTACAGCATTAAAACCGAGTGCTTGCCTCTTGTCTTCAACCATCATAAGGACTGTGAGGTATGTTCAGTCATTGAAGCTGTGCCAATAGTTTTTACTCAGACATATGCTGCTGGAGGCACTGCTAACATAAAGGAAGAGAAGGAGAAAAAAAAAGTGGTTTCTGGCACGAGCATCAAAATATGGTTCTTTTTTCTTTCTTTTTTTTTTATAAGCATGCCCTTCACATCGTTGCCAGGAAAAACCCCAAGCCCATTTCCCCTTTAAGAGGACAAAGAAATATAAGAGTTCGCTCATTTCCTCCTCTGGATTTCTAAGAGCGTTTGACTTAAGAGGCAGGTTATTGAAAAGCTAAATTCCAAAGAGCAATACTGGCCTACTTAATAAATAATTGCCGTGATTTCCATTGGCACTTAAATCCCAGGTTGAGACAGAAGGACTCACATCCCTCCCTTACACACTCACCTATACATGCAGGAGAAGAAAAAAAAAATCAACCCCCGCTGAGTGAAAGCATTCCCCTGAAATTCCACAGGGAGGAGAGTCATTGGTGCCTACTTGACCTGTCGGTTTTACATATTCATAAGGAGATGGAGAAGATGGCCTGCTGTCCCATTTGCTCTAACTTAATTTCCCCTCTCTCTCCCTCTTCATCTGTCTCCTCCAGCTCCTCAGCCCTCCTCCCTGGAGTGCAAGCGCAGGCCTCCCCAGCAGGAGGTGCGGGTGACAGACAGCAGGGCTCCTCCTGTCAGACTTTTGCCAGTCACTGCATGTCAGCGTTAAGCTCCAACAGGCAGCGACACAAGGGATGTCACATGAGCGATAGTGCTTTTCTGCCACTCACTTTTCATCATTTTCTTTTTCATCCTTTGCGATTATGAGTTTGTTTTCTTGATTTATAAAGTGTCTGTGTTTTCTTTCCCCTGTATTTGTCACCAGCTCCATATGTTGTTCTGACAAAGACAGTCGTGTTTTTGCCCTCACGTCAGCATCCCTATCTTCAGATTTGGATCTGGTAAAGTTTTTCCAGGAAAAAGCAGCTGCGTGGTCCCAAAGGATAGATTCCAGCAATGAGTTCGGCTTTGGCTGGTTCTTATTTCACCACATTATTTTTTTAAAAAGTTCCAAACATTTTGCGTGACAGCGTTTCTGCAGATTAATAACATTTCAATGAGAATCCATGGACAACAGGGGATTTCTAGTTGGTAGGTGCATGGAGTGATGCTTCCCTCTCCCACATGTTGCTGCATGATGCCTGTCAGGTGTGCATGCAACCCCCTCATTTAAATACATATACAATCGTGAAGCTTTTCTTTCATAATCACAAAACAAATACAAATAAATGACTAGTTTGGAAAAAGATTTGAGACCACCTCCCTTCCCTTTTTTTTTTAAATGCTTTGTGACCCGAATGATAAAAACTCTCATGTCCATGATCTAATGGCGCTGGAAAATATGATGTAGGGAGGGATATTGATTATTTTGTTGAATGTTTTTTTTTTGTTTGCTTCCTGGTTTGTTTTTGGGTTTCTTGGAAATATGTCAAACTGTTCTGTTGCTGAGCTTCAGTGAATATTAAAGAATGTGTGTCAGAACACCAGAGCCGCATCTTTCACGTCCTCTGACGTGAAAGATGCGGCATCCCTCTGCTTCCCATGAGACAGTCAGTTTCTGCTAAACTATACACCACAGATCCACCTGGTGGATCTGTGAGCTCCACTCGCAGATGGGGACATTTGTCCTGTTGTCCTTGAGCATCATTTGGGAGATTCAGAGGGCGAGTTTACGTCAGCAGGGGGAAAAAAGCAATGTTGTCACTTTGTTGTCTTAACTGGTTTGGCAGTTAATGACAATGCTATAAAGTAAATTAGTTTGGAATCACTTCAGTGATTCTTATTGCAATAAATGGCAAAGGTCAATGATCATTGTCATGTTTTCTCTATGAGATTTGTAGGACAAAGTTAAGTATCATGGGGTAAACAGCAGCAGCGCTCTCGGAGACCCATCCTGAGACTCAATCATTCAGCCTCAAAACCAAATTTATTTCTCTGCTTAACATCTACAAAACGCTCATGTTGCATTTAAACCAAAATTACAATAAGAGTCACAATGTACCAAACTGAGTAGTCCAGGTGTTGGCTCATACATTTGCAACAATTTCAAGAATGGTTTCAACTGCATTTGTTCCATATACAAAAACAAAAACAAAAATAATTTTGGAATTAAGGCTTTAGTTCTTCTGCTTGCTAACTTTATGGAAAAAGCCATCAAACTGCTGTGCTCACAGTGGGAGTTTCTTCCCTCTGATATGCTGCCCTCGTGGCAACAAGCCACGAGAGTTTTAAGATTTTAAAAAGAAACACTGCTTTAAAACATTGAAAAGGTTTGGTTTTTGCTCCCCCTCCGACAGCAGGCGTTGCAAGTTGTCAGTCAGCTGAATATGAGGGGAAAAGGAAAGAAAATCCCTTAACATTTCTCTTGAAGAGGTTCCTACCGAGCTCCTCATACTCAAGCTTTTGTTTGCTACAAATCAAGCTTTTTTTTACTTTTTAATAATCGTAATCATAATAAGATTTTCCTGAATTTTCGAGCCACTTTTTACCATTTCAATGGTTCTACTGGTACAGATTCTTTATTTCACTTATGAATGCATTTAACGAACTGAAATCTAGATAAGATGCACAGTCGTGGTGAAACTTAATTGCTTTTAGTACAGGCTGTATGCATTGGGAGATATTATGATGCCCTTGTTGTTGAAATGATGTGCAAAGTGAGAACATTAATTAAATTTAAAGCTGGCCGGGTTCTGGTTTGACTCTCACTCTTTACTGTGCCTTTCACCTATAGCAGCAACCGTCCCCGGATGTTTCTTTAGCGGAAATCTTCAAAACTTCCCAATCAGCAGATCTATAATGTAGAGTTGCCAATAAGGTCTTGATCTCATTATCGGTAGAGTGCTTGTTACAAGTGGAGACTGGCTTTGGGAATCAAGACCAGAAAAAAAAAAAAAAAAAAAAAAAAAAGAAGAAAAAAAAAACAGGATGAGCAGAGAATGGATGGAAGCTCTATTTCGAGATACAGATAGACTGCATGTTGTGGCTTGGCTTGGTCGTGTGTACAGATTGGTGAGGGTGGAGGAGGTCTCCAACTCCGCATGAGAACAAACAAGACCAGGGCTCACTGCTCACCTCTATCCTACCACCACTCTCCTGAAGAGGCAAAACACCCTCATGTTTGCTCTCTAGACTTGTGTGGTCCCTACACCCATCATTACTGCTGTAGTTCTCACCATCCATCAGTGGACAGATGAGAGGGTACACACTGTGGATCTGCCGTATCTCGGGCTTAATGGGGATTTGTGCAGTGCCAGCTTCCTCTTGGCTGCTGTACATGGAGCTACTAATGTCCAACAATAGATCTAAACTGTAGTGGTCAGGGACAAATAGAAACTAAAAGGTAAATGCTAATTTGTTGAAGAGATGTCTCACTCAAGATTTTGTTATAGGTTATATTTTTAGGCGATTTATTGCCTAAAAATAAATTGCCACTGCTGTCTTGGATGCAGCAGTGGTGCAAAGCACACAGCAGTCCAATGTGGGATTTCCATTTGACCTCGTCTGACCTCATTTCGCCATGAATAAATGTTATAAGAGGGAGGCTAGTGGTTTCTGGTTGCATTTCAGGGGTTTGGATTGGCCCCGTAGTTCCAGTGAAAGAAACTCAATGTTCCAGGATCCAAAACAGTTTGAGAGATACAGAGTATAAATGGAGACTTTTTGGAAGTGTGGAAGGTATTTCAATCATTCGCGATTTTAAGGCATACGTAATTAAACAGATCTGCCCTTTTTTTTAAAGAGATTTATATAAAAATACATATATATTTTTTGTTTTTCCTTTACAAAGCAACAACTTAACATTCCGTCCTTTACAAAGATACTCAGGAGTATCAAAGAAACACTTGTTTCAGCAAAAGCGCCAAGACAGCATTCATAAGTAGGGGAGGCTAAAGAGTCTAAAGTGTCTGCTGTGAGCATATAATTGGGGCAAAAGTAGAGGTCACAGAATACATCAGGTACTTTCAGCAGTTTTGGAGAGCTCTCCGATCGGACCACGCATCCATGGGAATGTTCTGCTTTCTTTTTCACCTCGATCCTCAAAACAAACTGAGTGAAGAAGGTAGATGATTAAAAATGTTGCAAAGATGGGCATTCTCCACTCAGTATTCTATGTCTAGTTAATTTTGAAACTTGCAACAACAGTGAGAAAAAGCCCAAGAAATCTTAAGTGGGCTTCTTACATTTGCATCAAAAAAGGTTGTGTTGTATCCCCATCTTTGACGATTGTCATAGTAAGAGTTCTCCCACAAATAAACATTCAGAAATGATAATAGATTAGAATAAATGGCAGCGCCACATATTCAGGCACAAACAAACGGCAACAAAAACACACAGAGGCACCTTCCTTCCTGCAAAGTATTATTTTGGCATATTTCAGCTGATAATAATGACCCTGCAGAGACCTGCATCACGCCATTGCAGTTCTAATGGGTTTTGTCACAACACACTGTCTGTCGTAGTGTTTTCCACACATCCCGTTGTGTGTGCATGAGAGAGTCTAAAGTTCCTGTGGGAGCTCCCTGTACGTGCTTGCTAGCCAGGATGGATGGCAGTTCAATTGAATAAGGGGCTCACCGCTGCAAAATAAAGCCAATGCGCTGAATGCACAATGAGGACTGGATTTACGCCCTGTGCATGTTTGTCCCAAATTAGCATTTTGAACTCGTTCGCCTCGTCTTGCTTATGTGTTTTTGTCTGCGCATGTGGTTTTCTGTGTTCTTGTGTACGCCTTTTTCAAATGAAACCTCTCAATAAGTATTACAAGGTATAAATCATGAGCCCCCTCGGGGGATTGTATTAGTGTAGTTACAGGGCAGCTACCGAGCTGCAGGACTGCAGCCCAAAATGAGAAATTTCAAAAGGAAACTAAGAAAGACATAGATTTAAAGGAGATGCTAGATTTATACGGTTTTTGTTAATTACCATGGTTTAGCTGTGGAACAACATGGTCATGTTTAGACATTTAGCAAAAGCAAGAAATGGGCTGAAGTTGCATGTGGAGCTGCAGTGAGCCTCCAAGATATTCTTTCATATTCTTTGGGCTTTTATTCCCCATTTTTTTGTCACAATTTTGGGGAAATTTTATGGATGAATCACAAACTCTGGTGCATGTCAACAGGCTGCGTGACTTCTGCATTCATCTGATCAGTAATTTGTTAATATCATTGTGCCTACAGACGTTCTGTGAAGGCCCCAGAAGTTCGAACAGTTTTTGAGTAAGACGTGAATATTGTTATTCACAGGAGCCCTCCATCCTGTCCAGCTGAGCTCAGGTCATTTTACAATGAAGATGTGCAAAACAATCTCTGCTGGTGTCTCTGCTGGTGCCAAGTTGTGGTAATACTTCAGCAGAGACTTGTAAATACAATCAAGGGCATTTAGAGTTCTGAGAAAAAAAAAGGTCACTGTCAAATTTAACTGTAAAATACAACCTTCCTTGCTTATTATGCACTATATTGGCATCTCATGCCAAGCAAGTGTTGCAAGTGACATTGTCGTTTGAGAGTTTCTGACACTGCAACATTAAATTTTCCTGCAGAGATGAGAAAAGCTTGTTGTGAAAGAGCTTCCACTGTGGTAGTGAAGACACAGTGGAACAGACTAATTCCACACCTGCTATCATTACACTCCAGATTTCTATGGCTTCGTCACATTCTCTGCAACAATGGCCACACAGATCTCTTGCTGCATGCTGCAAACAGCTTTCCGCACTCTCCAAAGTGCAAAACCGTTCGGAAGCTCGGCGAAACTCAAAATGGACTTAATGCAACATTAAGAAAACATATTGTGTATCTGGTAATGTATCTTCCCACTAAGCCAATAGAACTCTGCATTATGCTCATTTACAAAACTACTGACCAAGAGAATGAGGAATATCAGATTGTCCTCAGCAACTTCTGGTGTGAATAAAATACAAATTTCTTATCTCTTCGAAACACCAAAACTCCCTGGCTGCTCTGAGCAGGCACGCTTTCATTATTTGCCGCTGAATCTGTCGGGTGTTGGAGTTAGGCTGGGTGGGGAACCTTTTCTTTCCCACCAGATGGAGCCAGAGGGTGGCAGTCGTTGGAGGGTGGATCCCGCGCACCTGTGCGTAATCGCATCATCGCAGCCAGCATAAGAAGAGCGGGCAGGCGGTTCTCCAGCGCTTGAGTGTTATCCTTCAATGGTACTCAGAGCCCCCTCTGAACCTGGTGTCGGTGTTGTTGTGCGTGTTTGCAAGCAACTAGAGACTATTCTAAAATTTCTCTCTCACAGGATTATCTCCCGCGGAGCCGCGGAGAAGTTCTTCCTGAGACCGTGAAGCCTGATCCAAGAACTGCCGAGACTGGCCGAGACCCGCTCTTTACCTGCCTGCCCTCCAACGGCAAACCCATCTGACGCCAACCCTCGGATCTGGACCGGACCCCTCCACCTGTCAGTTACTCCCCCCCTCCTCCCAGCGGAGACCACATCCATACCAGTAAGCCCGTTCCTGTACTCTGTTGATTTTTTCCGTATTATTTCACTTACCTCATCTCTCACCGTATTTAGCACGGAGACGACCCTCACCCAAGACCCCCCTCCGAGACACATCGCAGAATTTCTATTTATTTTTGTTCCAATAAACTTATTTCATTTTTCCAAATCGCTTCTCCTTGTTTGTGCGCCTGCATGTGGGTCAGGCGTGTTGCTTCAAATATGACAGAACACTCAAGCCAACCCACTGACCCAGCAGACGCATTAAGGAGATCTTTGGCTGAACAAAATACGCTCATCCAATCACATGAAGCCGCTTTAAGAATTTTAGGGAATCAGCAAAGTGAGACTAATCAGCGACTTGATCACCTGGCTAACCTGTTACAAAGGGCTCTTCAACAGGGCGCTGAGGCTGCAGCAGCTTCGGTTGTTCCTGATCCCGGTCCAGATCCGGCACCCGCTCCAGAACCCACTCCCCTAGTCCACTCCGGGTTTTCTGAGGCCCGTCCGCCCAATCCAGAGAAGTATTCAGGTGAAGTCAATCGGTGTGGTGGATTTCTGTTACAATGTTCTCTAGCGTTCAATCACTCCCCACGGAGTTTTGCTCATGACGGAGCAAAAATCTCCTTCATCATTTCTCACCTGACAGGAAGAGCTCTGGAATGGGCAGAGGCCAGGTTCAAAGATCCAACCAACTTCGGTTGTTCATTCAATGAATTCCTGGTTGAATTTAAACAGACTTTCAATCAAGAGCCGGATAGCACATCTAGTTCAAGAAGTCTTTTGAGTATTAAGCAAGGTTCCAGATCTGTGGCAGACTTTGCAGTTGATTTTAGAATCAAAGCTGCTTCCTCGGGTTGGAATGAGTCGTCCCAGAAAAGTGTGTTTTTTCACGCACTTAACGACTCATTAAAGGACGAATTAGCCACCATAGATGAACCGCGAACTTTAAATGACCTAATTTCCCTGGCTATTCGGCTTGACAATCGAATGAGGGATAGACATAAGGAAAAGACTAGGAGACTTCCCTCCGTGAGAGTTCCTTTTTCCCCGTTGTCTCCACCTACTCATTCTCCACTTCCTTCACAGATTCAGTCGGAACCAGAACCCATGCAAATCGGGCGAGCTCGGCTGTCCGCTGAGGAACGTCGTAAGAGGATAAGTGCCAATCTGTGTCTGTACTGCGGATCGGCTGGCCATTACATCGCCGCTTGTCCTCTCCGATCAAAAGCCCAGGCCCGTCAGTAGATGTGAGGAGACTGGCGGGCCAGTTAAAATGTGAAAAAAGTTCTCCTCGTCTTCTCCTTCCTGCCACTCTTTTTATCAGTAATGAACCCCTCAGTTTGTCTGCACTAATTGATTCCGGATGCGAGCAAAATCTCCTAGACTCCACTCTGGTTAAACAGATGGCAATTGAAACTGTTCTCCTCCCGGTCCCCCTCCGTGTTACCGCCCTGGATGGAAAGATCCTCCCGCAAATAACCCACAAAACTAAACCACTACGGCTGGTTATCTCCGGAAACCACAGCGAACTAATCTCCTTTTTTGTTTTTCCGTCAGCCAACTCTACCGCGGTTCTGGGATTTAGTTGGCTTCAGAAACATAACCCTAATATAAATTGGGCAGATTTACATATCGAATCCTGGTCGTCTTTTTGCCACTCCGACTGTCTCCGCTCCGCTATCCCGCCGAGTTCTCCGCCGGCAGTTGTTCAGGAGGCTGACCCTCCCGACATGTCTGCTATTCCTGCTGAGTATCAGGATCTAGCGCCGGTCTTCAGCAAAACCAAAGCTCTGTCACTTCCCCCTCATCGACCCTACGATTGTGCCATTGACCTCCTCCCCGGAGCCCCTCTGCCCTCCAGTCGTCTTTATAACATCTCTCGGCCCGAGCGCGAAGCCATGGAAACGTACATTAATGACTCCTTGGCGGCAGGAATCATCCGCCCTTCGTCCTCTCCTTTAGGAGCGGGATTTTTTTTTGTCGGGAAAAAAGATGGGACACTAAGACCCTGCATTGATTACCGTGGTCTGAATCAGATTACCGTCAAAAACAAATATCCCTTACCACTCCTCTCCTCCGCTCTCGAACCAGTTCATGGCGCCACGGTTTTTACAAAACTCGATCTCCGAAATGCTTATCACTTGCTCCGTATTCGCCGGGGGATGAATGGAAAACTGCATTCAAGACCCCCTTAGGCCATTTCGAGTATTTAGTTATGCCGTTTGGCTTATCCAACGCCCCAGCATTTTTTCAAGCCCTAGTAAACGACGTTCTCCGTGATTTTCTAAACATTTTCGTTTTTGTTTATCTAGATGACATACTCATTTTTTCCAGAGACCTCACTGAACACAAACGGCACGTCCGGATGGTCCTGCAACGTCTCTTGGAGAATAAGCTTTTTGTGAAGGCAGAAAAATGCGAATTCCACAAACAGTCTGTGACCTTCTTGGGATTTATTCTTGAGGGCGGGCAGGTCCGACCAGCGATGGATAAGATAAGAGCGGTCTTGGAGTGGCCAGTGCCGCAGACCCGCAAACAGCTGCAGAGATTCTTGGGCTTCGCTAATTTCTATAGGCGTTTCATCCGCAACTATAGCCAGACAGCTTCGCCCCTCACCGCCCTCACCTCCACTAAATCACCTTTCAGATGGACTCCCGAAGCTGAGAAGGCTTTCCTATATCTCAAGTCTCTGTTCTCTGAAGCACCTGTCCTCATACAACCAGACCCTAAGAAGCAGTTTATTGTGGAGGTGGACGCCTCCGACACGGGGGTGGGGGCGGTTCTCTCTCAGTTTTCCGACTCAGATAACAAGACTCACCCCTGTGCGTTTTTTTTCTCGCAGGCTGTCTCCAGCTGAACGCAACTACGATGTGGGCGATCGTGAGTTGCTGGCCATTAAGCTGGCTCTGGAAGAGTGGCGGCACTGGCTGGAGGGCGCGGACCATCCAGTTCTTATCTGGACGGATCACAAGAACTTGTCCTACCTCCAGTCAGCCAAACGACTCAATTCCCGTCAGTCCCGCTGGTCTCTGTTCTTTTCAAGGTTTAATTTGTCCATTTCTTATCGCCCCGGTTCCAGAAATATTAAACCAGATGCACTGTCCAGATTGCACTCACCAGACGACTCTGACAAGATCCCAACCACCATCCTCCCTCCAAGCTGCACCGTCGCCTCTGTGACCTGGGAAATGGAGGACATAATTCGTCAGGCCCAGCAAACCGAACCAGATCCAGGTACCGGTCCTGCCAAGCGGATCTTCGTACCATCAGCTGTCCGAGCTCGCCTCATCCATTGGCTACACACAGCTAAGTTCTCTGCACACCCTGGAATCGGCCGCACCACAGCCATGATAAGTCGCCGCTTCTGGTGGCCATCTTTACATAAGGATGTGGAGGAATATGTACTCGCCTGCCCCATCTGTGCCAGAAACAAGCCATCACATTGTCCACCAGCCGGTCTCCTCCAGCCACTACCTATACCTAAAAGGCCCTGGTCGCACATCTCCATTGATTTCGTTTCAGGACTCCCTGTTTCCAAAGGTATGACCACCATCTTCACTGTTATTGATCGTTTTTCTAAATCTTGCCACCTCATCCCTCTCAGAAAACTCCCCACAGCCTCCCAAACTGCACAACTCCTCATTAAACATGTTTTCAGACTACATGGAATCCCACAGGAGATCCTGTCGGACCGCGGCCCCCAGTTCACTTCTCAAGTTTGGAGAGAGTTCTGCTCCGCTCTCGGAGCCAAAATCAGTTTAACATCGGGTTATCACCCCCAATCTAATGGGCAAGCCGAGAGACTAAATCAAGAACTCGAATCTACCCTGAGGTGTTTCACATCCACCAATCCGGCGGATTGGAGCCAGTTTCTGCCCTGGGTTGAGTACGCGCACAACACACATACCTCTGCAGCTACAGGCTTTTCGCCATTCGAAGTCTCTTTAGGTTATCAACCCCCACTTCTCCCGTCCGATGAGGAAGAGATTGCTGTCACTTCTGTTCAGCACCACATTCGCCGCTGCAGAAACGTCTGGAGAAGAACTGTTTCTGCCCTTAACCGCACCGCTGAACAGAATCGCCGTTACGCTGACCAGAAAAGGAGACCTGCACCGCAGTACATCCCCGGACAAAAGGTTTGGCTTTCGGCTCGAGATATTCCCCTGAAATCTATGTCGAGGAAACTCTCACCCAGGTTTATAGGTCCATACGAGATTGAATCTGTGCTCAGCCCCACCACTGTCCGTCTCCGTCTGCCGTCTTCTCTGCGTATTCACCCGACTTTCCATGTCTCCCAACTGAAACCTGTCCTTACCAGTGCCCTGTGCCCTCCTTCCGAGCCCCCTCCTCCCGCCCGGGACATTGATGGGCACCCGGCCTTCACTGTTCGCCGGGTCGTGGCCTCCCGTCGGCGAGGTCGCGGGTGGCAATACCTCGTCGATTGGGAGGGCTACGGCCCGGAGGAGCGCTCTTGGGTGCCCGGTTCGTTTATCCTGGATCCGACTCTCATTTCTGACTTTCGATCATCTCTCCCTTCTGGTTCTGCCGGGCCGCCAGGTGGCGGCCGTTGAGGAGGGGGTACTGTCGGGTGTTGGAGTTAGGCTGGGTGGGGAACCTTTTCTTTCCCACCAGATGGAGCCAGAGGGTGGCAGTCGTTGGAGGGTGGATCCCGCGCACCTGTGCGTAATCGCATCATCGCAGCCAGCATAAGAAGAGCGGGCAGGCGGTTCTCTCCTTCAATGGTGTTATCCTTCAATGGTACTCAGAGCCCCCTCTGAACCTGGTGTCGGTGTTGTTGTGCGTGTTTGCAAGCACTAGAGACTATTCTAAAATTTCTCTCTCACAGGATTATCTCCCGCGGAGCCGCGGAGAAGTTCTTCCTGAGACCGTGAAGCCTGATCCAAGAACTGCCGAGACTGGCCGAGACCCGCTCTTTACCTGCCTGCCCTCCAACGGCAAACCCATCTGACGCCAACCCTCGGATCTGGACCGGACCCCTCCACCTGTCAGTTACTCCCCCCCTCCTCCCAGCGGAGACCACATCCATACCAGTAAGCCCGTTCCTGTACTCTGTTGATTTTTCCGTATTATTTCACTTACCTCATCTCTCACCGTATTTAGCACGGAGACGACCCTCACCCAAGACCCCTCCGAGACACATCGCAGAATTTCTATTTATTTTTGTTCCAATAAACTTATTTCATTTTTCCAAATCGCTTCTCCTTGTTTGTGCGCCTGCATGTGGGTCAGGCGTGTTGCTTCAAATATGACAGAATCAGTATTTAGCAAGAGAGGGGAGAACCAGCAGAGTGTGGCATTATCTGCATGGTGCTCAAACTCCAGCTGAAAAGATCGGGACGCCTTTGTGTTTATATGCTCACGGATAATAATGCATGCATCTGGTGGAGAAAAAAAATAAAGCTTGGCACTGAATGTACAAGAGGAAGTTGACTAAATTTATCAGCGACAAGCCCATCCAAGGAATCCCTGATGATACGAGTGCACCAACACACACACCCACACACACGCTCATTTTTAGAGCGTGCAACACAAAGCGTCGCCAGCAGAGTGAGTGAAACTGCCAGCCACATGTCACCACTTTCCTTTTCTTTTTCTAGTCCCTGTCTCTTTTTGTCCACATGCGTCAGCAGAGGTTAAAACGTCTCAATCAGGCTCAGAAAAAAAAATCACTTTTTGTCTGCAGAAGCCTCACTCTGTAGTGTCTCCTTTTTTATTTTCCTCTTTTCTCCTTCAGATCTGAGTGAGCGTTTGCCAGTTAGTGAAAAAGCAAAAGACTTGACATGGAGAGAGATCTTCTCCGCTCTCCCTTCTGTCCTCTTTACACTTCTTTCCCTGGTTGCCTTATCTTATTTCCTCTTGCTTTTGCTCTGATTGAGAGGAAAATGCATCTCCATTCTGTTGTGATTGCAGAGGCTTTGTAAAAGCGACGGCAACGACAAACTGATGTGAAATGCAAACAGGGAGACACTGATAAGTCTTTCTAATTCTGAATTAAAGTGCCTGTGTGTCAATTTCTATCAATGTTTCTGAGTGTCTAAACCCGATCTTCCTTCAGCGCATTAAAATGCCCAACAAGTCAAAGATTCGATTTGGTTACATTAAAAATGTATGTGCAGAAAAAAGCAGAATTTTCATCTGCCAGACAAAACAGAGTATCAGTATCTACATTACAAGTTGTTGGTGTTTTCCTTTCTCTCTCTCTCACTCTCTTCCTCCAGGAGGCTTTGTCTGGCTTACTGTCCTGCCTGGCTGCAAGGACGACCTAATCAGGCGGCGCCTTGCAACGCTGCAGGAGTACAGTTTCCGCATCTCGTTGATTATTTCATTGACTTATGCTCGTGATGCCTGGCAGCCCATCAATGCAAAGTAATTACAATAGGCCACTGTGAAGCTGAATAATTGATGTTCTTTTTGGAGCTGATGTATGCTGAAAAACCTATCTGCCTTAAGTCGCGTCAGTAGTTTATCACAGAGGGAGTGAGGGGAGAGTGCAGCCTGACTGCCAATGCTTAGTGCTGTAATAATGATGCCGGTCCAGGCCGTGTCAGCAGCGAGGAGCACTGGGAGTTAGCTCCCTCGCTGCTTGCAGCTCAGCTACCAGCCTTAGCCTTATCCATCAATCAATACCTGGAAGGAGGCTTGTTCTAAGCAAAAGACGTCCCTAAAGTCTTAAGACTGTCTATCAACCTGCAGTCTAAGCCTTACACTCTGGGTCTGAACGCCCTCTTTCAACAAAAACAGGTGTCATTCCACAGTTCATTTTAATGGGCAAACATCTCTCTGAACAGCTGCACAAGTCGGTGATTCATGGTTCAACTCACAATAATTATCTTAATGAAATTATTTGTTTGTCAGAAAAGCTTTAATTTCAATTGAATTGTTCATTCATTGTCAATGCAGCCCTGGATCAGTTGTCGGTCCATCCCAGGGCAATGCAGACACACAGAAAAAAGAACCACAAACACACACGCATGCACATGCACACCCACACTTTCTCAGAGAACCCTGAGAAAATGCATGTACAGATGTGAAAAAACTTCATGGAAAAATAGAAAAATAAAAATAACATGCCTGGATTCAAACCCACAACCTGCTTGCTGAAAGACAGCTGTGCTACCAACTGCAACATTGTGCTGCCCATATATGCATATTCATATAAACGTGTTGATGCGCTAATGATCTTACGGTTTGGGTCATTTCAAGGAGCTGTGCATCCAGGATACTATACATGCAAGAACTGCTACTATGCATGAAAGTGGATCATCTTGTAATCCCTTCATTTTCTGTTTCACTCAACGCTATAACCTCTATCAAAGAACCTGTGAGACATTGTTATTATAGTCAAGAGAAAAAAAATATTCTGCATGGCATTCAGACATATTTGCTCCGTGCTACAATAATTTTATAGAAGTCAATCAACAGTTAACATCTCAGTGTAAAAACAAAAACAACAGCTTTAAGATCTCCATCATGTGCTGTGAATGAAAA
This sequence comes from Poeciliopsis prolifica, assembly GCF_027474105.1. Classification (NCBI taxonomy): domain Eukaryota; kingdom Metazoa; phylum Chordata; class Actinopteri; order Cyprinodontiformes; family Poeciliidae; genus Poeciliopsis; species Poeciliopsis prolifica. The sequence continues at coordinate 4,962,369 of NW_026562396.1, forward strand.
GTAAAGACCATAACAAAATTGGCATCAGTCGTTTGAGAGCGATGAGATAATAGAGTAAAATTCACATCTGATTCTGAAAGTGACAGCGGCAATTTATTTTTCTTTTTTTGTCTTTTCTTCAGGCTCAAAACATTAGAGATCAAAATGACTTATTTTGAGTGTGTAGGTCTCAAAATAAAGAGACCTACACACTCAAAATAAAATATTGCTATTGTCAATATTGCTTTGGACAATATTGCCATTGTCCAAAGCAATATTGTTTTCAAAGCTACTTCAGGTACATCTCTTCTTTGGTAAATGACGGAGGAAATCTTACGATTTTTTGGAGCTTGGCTATGTGAAAAGTAAAAATAAAAACACTATTGGAAGAGATTTAAGGCTGTTATTTTACTCAGCTGTACTACTTGCATAAAAGTAATATGAAGCAAAGCATTATGACATTTTATTTTCATTGCCAAACAGGAGTCATAAACAGTGGTCCTGCCACTGTCAGGTATGAGTTTTTTCTCCCAGAGGCAAAAAATACAAAATAATAATAAAAAAAATCGTATTTTTCTTTTTTTGCTGTTTGTTTAGTTGCCAAGGCTTGGCTCAGACTCCCGGTCGGTCTGTGGCTCTCCACGTCTCTCTTTCTCTCTCTCGCTGCAGCGCCCAAAAGGCCCGCAGTCTGACTCTGCCCTGACGTACTCACATAGCATCCATTATGTATGGGCGAGAAATTGAAGAATAACAGGCTCGGGGCAAAGAAGTAAAACATAAATAAAGTGCGTCAAATTTAGAGAGCCAGATGCCGTGGTTATATCAATATTTAATTTGCTCATCTTCATCGTGACAAATTATCTCCGAAAGTGACTTTTAGTTCAGGTAAAATGAGGAATTTCAGACAGACAAATGGAGAAATACAGAATCACGTCACAGGAAGACCACCCTCCTCTCTGCCTCAGTTAGCTTAGTGATTTCATTAGCATGGAGCAGCTAAGATCCCAACTGCTCATAAATATGTAATATGACCCTATTAAAAAGTAAATAAATGAAAAAGTGTGAGATCATGAGTACGGGTAGAGTGCACAATGGTCTGGAACTAAGTCTGCCCACGACTTGTAACACATATTTATAACACTTACAACCACATCTCATCGAAATTCCTTTTTATTTCTTGTAGGAAAACAAAAAAAGGATAGGAAATAGCTTAAAAGGAGGGGAAAAAAGTCAACAGTGTACAGCAATGTGACCTCTCTCACGAAGGGTTTGCTGCATACGGTGGTTCTATTTTTGAAATAGCCAGTCAGGAGTACGTTAGGCGATTTTCCAAAACATGATTGTCAGCTATTTGGTGGAAGAAAATGACATTAGCATAAGTGAAGTAAGTGTGCTAGTGGTAAAGAGCATTAAACATGCATAAGCACCCATGTATGCAATGCATTTCAATTCACCCTCCATGTTAAAAATATGTCGTTTTTTTTATTTTTTTTATTCATTTTAGTCAGAACATAATGAAAGATTCTGCAGCGCTTTAGTTTAAAGGGCGTGCATAAGACTGACAAAATAAAAACACCTTAGAGGAACAGCAAGGTGAATGTTTATCAATATTACCATGAAATGTCATTCGGTAAATAATGACACTTAATGCAACGCTGTGCTAAAACGTGCATTAAAAGTGTCATTATTTACCAATTGACACTTTGTGACAACATGAAAGAGTCTTCACAAAGAGGTATGTGTCATATCATGTTTATGACAGTATTATGTCGGTCTTATGCACACCCCTTCAAATAAAGTGTTACCACAGATTCTAACACATTAAGTGACTTATATTAATTTAATACATCTTTCCATTTCCAAACTGACACATTCAAGCTTGACTTGGTTTTTGGGGGCAGCTGATCCATTTTCTCTTTTGCTTCGTAATCCTTAAATCTTCAACAGATGTTCCAGAGGGATGATGTATGTAAAAACTTCACCGTTTGGTTTCTACTCTTTTTGAAGATTTTTCAAAGCAGTCCCCCCTGCTGAGACGTCTGGAACAATCAGCAGGTTAGAGAATGTGCGAATGTAGCAGTAAATCCTCCGGCGGATGACTGAGTGACCGAGAGTGAGCGTTGATAGCGGCTGGCGCTTTATCCTCTATTCTGCTGACCTTTTTTCGCTCCTTTCCGCTCAATCATCAATAACGTGGGCACGATCCAATACATGTTGCATCGATTCCGACATTAAAATAGCCATCAGAGAGCATCATCCACCTCCCTCAGAGAGATGGGGAGGGAAGTGCATCATGTTCCTCCACTTCTCCATGGTACTGTTTTCATTGAAATGAGGGAATTTCCAGCAAAAATTAAATGAACCAGTTTGGGGTTTTTTAGTTGTTTTACATTGTTTAATAGACTGTAAAAACTGTAAATGCAGCTGTAAGATGTAAATAAATTTTTCACATGAACTGCTTGCAGGCAGAGTCTCAATAGGAAATGCTTTCAAGTAAACTTGTGCAGTCAAAAATTACATCATTACAGGAAAAAAAAAGCCACAATAAAAATTCACTGGATGTTTTACAGGAGAGTTCATGCAAGTGTTTTTGAGATTTCAGACGAGCCTTAAAGCATAGCAATGTAATCAGATCGACATTATACGTGTGTGCGCATGTACGTGGGTGAGAGTCTCTGAAGCAGCAACTCTGGCCGATAAGCTGACCAGCTGAGATCAAGAGACGCCTGCAGCCTTAAGGTGGGTGGGGGCGGCAAAAGCTGCAGATGAGAAGTCAGAGCGACTCCGCCAGCGGCTGAAGCCTTGGGAGCGGAGCTACGTCTTATCTGCCTCTCAGTAGATCCTCAGCCCTGAGCCAGATGCAGGTTATTTAGATCACAGAGGGCAAATCTCAGTCAAAGCCAATTTCGGTGACACAACTTTGCGTCTAGAGTGACGGCAAAGATGTTGAGACTTCACTCGAGTCGTCCAGTGATGGTGTTACCATGTGGCATTGTTGGAACGGTTAACACATTCATTTAATTCACAGTACACTTTTTACAAATCCAAAGAAAGTGAGAATGTGGACACAAAACGTCTTTGTCCATCTTTAGAAGAAAAACAACTCCCTTTTCTGCTGCATCTATGCGAGGTTGAAAACATTGTGCGCGTGTTTTTCCACCTTCAGATGTGGTCGAAAACTTTTATTTAATTTCGGTTTCTCCTCAGCCTCCCATACGGGTCAGCCTGATTTTATTTCAAGCTGAATAAATCTCTGTTTTTGTTGTTGCTTTGCTCATTTTTAAAATAAAAAGGCAGGTGGAAAAAAAACAGTTCAGATTGAGTCTCCGTCCTTTCTAGTTCAGTGCAAGTAAGGCATTGATATCCTTTCCCCAGGTGATTGCAAAGCGAGTGTGAACACAGGATAGCAAAGATCTTTGACCAAAGGCAGAGCTGAAACAGAGTGGAGACCTCGCCCATCGGGAAGGATGCTTCAAACTGATCTAGCTAAAGACTTTGTTTTTAACTCACTGCTGTACCTCTAGGTGAGAGTCAGCGTGTCTGTCTGCCCACGTGAACCTGTGAAGTATTGCAAAGCAAAGAGGATTTGTGCTTTTTATTCAATATTCCAGAGCACACCACTGCTTTGAGCCACATGGGTAAACAGATTATTGCCATATCAATCATTTACACTGACATCCACTGGTTGAGACCACAGACAATATTGACCAAAACCCTGACAGAGATTAATGCTGGTGCTCATAAACTCACCTATTTCACCGTTTCCTCCTCTGCTGGTTCTTTTCTGCAGTTCTTGTTATTTTCTCCTCTTTCTTTTCACTTCTCTATCCAAACGTGACGGTGGAGACAGTTTTGATTCAAATTACGATAACAAATTTAGACAGCTTACATATTGCTCAAAGTATTTTGATAAAATCCATTCTTCTGGGTTTGAGCCTCTACAAGTCAAATGATAGATTTGGATTTAATTTATTGATCATATTTAATCTTCCATTACTAACGTTCAGAACTACTGCAGTGGAGAGTTTTATTATAAGGTAACACATTGTAGCTTTATCAATCTGCCGGTCATATTATGCCCTTATTCTAAGTGATAATAAACTCTCACCAAATGAAGACACACAAGGTTGAACGTTGTTGCTGCCAGACTGTGTCGCCCTTGGTTTGGATTCCTTGTCTTTGGTATAAAACCCGAGTTAACTCTGTTTTACTCTGACTTGTTCATTATTGATGGTCTGGAAAGGCTGCCATATTTTGTGCAATATATAAACGACCCCATGTGAGTTCATCTAACAGTGGTTGGCAATTTGTTTCCACAACACTATGCAGTTTTTTTATTATTATTATTTTTACAAACTGTAAAATATGGAAAGTAGATTGGACTTGCACCGTGCTGGCAGCCCACACTAAGATTGACACTTGAACGTGTTCTTTGCACACACTGAACAGAGGTGAATTTACTGATGGAAAGAGATGTTTTAATGACAACTCCGTCCCTCTCCGACTGAGAAGCCATGTGAGTAAAGCATGTGAAACCAACTGTTAAATGCACGAGAGTAGGACTGATATATTATTAATGATCTGTGGCAGTGCATGACCAAACACACAAAGCGCCACACTGACCTATATGCACCCGAAAATTAGAAAATACACACCGACACATAAATATGAATGTGCTGCTAATTGAAAATGCCACACCGCCTGCATGTGCATCAGCACACCCGCTTGTCTCACTATATGGCCTCATCATACACTGCACAGTGACCACAAAAAGACTTTGGTATTAAAAATGTATGGCTGTGGTTGCACTGGATGGAAAGTATTCTGGGAAGGAAGAGTGTGTGCAGTTTATAAGGAGTTGTACAAAACATAATTGCTTCTAAAAAGATGCAATTATGTTTGCAACCTCAAATGGCCCAGTTTGATCTGTAGGTTTCTATGTCAGTACTCAGCGAGATTTAGATCAATATTCTTCTGGAAAAATAACACTTTCAATGAGCAATTTGTTTGTTGTGGATCCTTACGCTGAAAGACTCACCTCAGTTATGTTAATCCTTTTGTTTTTGGTTAGTCTTAAAATTTGAAAGTGAAGTTCCTCAGTGCATGTCAGAGCTTATTATTTCATCAAACACTCCCTTTTCACTTGTACTGCTGCAAGACAACCAGCCCGCAAACTCTAATGGTCCCACTTGAGTGACTCTAACCTGCCCTAAAGGCAGTCTGCTTGTAATTCTTCTAATGACTCGCTCTGCACAAACCCATCAGGTCCATGTGGACCAAAGCTGGACTCATCCAGTAACGACACGCTGAAGCTTCTCTCTGTCGTGAACGTTTCATTACTTGAAGTCACTAATGATGGTCACAATCTCACTCCCTTTTGGTCACCTCCAGTTCCAGTAGATCAGTGGATCTCAAAGATTTCCTGAGCTCCCCTACGAATTACAATAAAATCCCCCCAAAGAAGAAACAGAAAACACACGTCGTTCAACCAGACATAAACCTACACGCATATTTTGTTTTCAAACTCCACTGAAGTTTATTTCTCACTTGAGGTTGCAACAAAACATACTACAAACCTTTTTTTTAATTTTTTTTTTATCCTTCCCGCGTCCCCGCTCCACCCCCCTGCAATGGCGCTGCGGCCCCCCAGGGGGGGCGCGCCCCACACTTTGGGAACCACTGCAGTGGATCGTCGATCCTAATTCTGACACGTCTTGCTACTCCTGTGAGTTCTTGCCGGATTATCACCAGCATGGCAAACAGGCTTCGGACTGCATGCATGTCTTCCTTTCTCAAAGGTTTTTTTCTCTTGATCTAAGAGCACAGATTTTAAAAATAAATTTGGTTTGTTGTGTCTTTTCGCTCTGAGTTAAGACATGATGATTAGACAAAATCTTGCCTCTTAAAATCTAATCTCGCAGTTAAGATGCTGAGTCAAGTTTTAGATTCAAGTCGCATTTAAATCCTTTTTTTCTGATTTAGGACATTAGACCACACCTAAAGATTCCCTGAACACATAAAACTTTGACTCTGACTCATATTATATTATCATGTGAAAACATATTATGTTGTAATTCCTAACAAAAAATGGAACAGAACAACATTTACAGAGCGTTTAGCATGCGGTAACTCAAAATATGAGAATATCGTTTGACTCATTTACATGATTATATTAATAGGCATTAATCTCTGTATTAGAGTTTCTAAAATATGAAATCATATTCATTTTGTACTGGTTCAGCCATGAACGTTTGAATACATGAGGGTATTTAATCCATCATTCCCTGCATTTTAACCCTCTCTGGTTCCAGAAAAGGTTGAGTTTCAGGAAGAAAACTCTGTGATGTCATGGAGACCTTTGACCTCACAGCATCAGAAGAGGATATTCATTTACACCAGATGAATTAATGATTGGTGTAAGTGAATTTATGATCCCATGTTATAAAATGAATTGTCTAAAAGTTATTCAGATGTTGTGAGAAGCAAGTGAATTAGAATGTACCTCTCTTTTCTCTTTTTAACAATTTAATTTGAGCAACATCCAGTTTGTTTCAGTAAACTACTTTTCATTGCATGTAATTAACTCAGCCATCGCCACAGAATGGATTAGTCTGGGAGCAGCTCTAGTACTCTGTGATGTTGTGTGGTTTACAGAGAATCCCAAGATAGCGCTGTTAAAAAAGGAAATTTTATTTTAAGAATTTCTGCTTTTCTGATCATTTGTTTATCGTAGCATAACTTCAGAGAGGATTTTTTTTTTGGCTTTGTTTTGTTTGACAACATTAAAGCAAGTTGCACATTTCTCATGCTAAAAAGCAGAGACTTTTCTCAGTATTAGTAAACCTGACCTGCTTTGGGTTATTTGATGTTAATTAGAATTATAGATTTACATATTTTCATGAAACACCACCAGGGAACCAGAAGGAAATCCAGTAAAAAGAACTGATGGCAATGATAGATTCTTCTATCAATATGAGCGAAAGGAGTAAAAAAGCCAAAACAAGCCCAGGGATATTTTTAACCTCTGTTCGTATGTCATCACAGCTTCTTATTTTCTTGCTAAACTTTGCCACAGCTGAACAGATGCATGCACAGTCACAGTCCGACTCTGCAGCAGCTTGTAGCTCACAGTTGTTGCTGTGAGTCATGATGGAAGCTCACAAACCTAGAAGACCTTTTAACCTAATGATTTATCATTTCCACCTGTTCTCCTTCTTTGGTAAGAGCTAGTTCACTGTACTGTCAGGTTGAGCACATGCCACCGACTGAGCAGTCGCACGTCTTCACTGATAGGCAGCCATTTCATTTTCCTTGTCAGACATTTTAACAGGGGGAGACTGAAAATCAACATCCTTAGATGTTTCAAAACTCAAAGCAAATATCAAAGCTGAAGAAGCAACGGCTCTGTTAATTCACATTTACATTTAACATTTTAATCTGTCCACAGTGATCGTATAACAATCACTCATGGCTTCTTGTTTCAAATAAACAAGTAGTCATGTTCAAGGACTCTGAATTGAATCGTTGAATCCTTCACACAAGTAAGAGAACAACCAAGTGAGGACTCACTAGCAGCCTTTATTAAACTTTATTGCTTAAAGTTTAACGTCGTTCTCCATTACAGTCGCAGATCATATGACACGTTGGAGCAGCTTTTACAGCCAGCTAAAGGAGAAATATGATCAAACAATGTGAACGAGGCGAAGAAGAAGAAGTCAATTGTTTTGACATTTCAATACTAAATGCCAAGTTGAAAATTGTTTTCTTCTCAGTAATTTGATAATAATAATAATAATAAAATCTCAATTTGCATTGCAGCATTCAAAATCCTTTAATTACTGACCAAGTTTTTCTATTCATCTACTGATTTCCCTTTAGTGATGAGCTCCAATCACTAAAGCCTTCCTGGTAAGGCCTCCTTACCATCACCCTAATTTTGAGCTCTCTTTACTCTTTGAGCTCTCATATTAGTTTGAAGTTTGGAGCCCTCCAAAATGCCAAAAAAAAAAAAAGAAAAACGAACATGTTGATAAGAATAAATATCACTTTATGTCTAACCTTGGGTAATGGTCATTTTGGCCTTGGCTGTGCATCAGATGCAGATACAATGACTTAATTCCAAACAACACGTAATGACATTTAAGATTTCTTATTTAAACAATATTGTAGGAAAACCGATTAAGAGCTGCACCGAGTTACAGTTCATTTTGAGGACATGTTGGCAGCCTCAGGATATCAGACCCAGATAAAAACATCCAGCGATGATCTGAGTCCCAGTGCTGATGAGTAAGATGTGACTGTGTGCAGCTTTTTAAAACGGAGCAAAAGAGAGAAAAAGGGCCAGACTCCACCGAATCGTAATAACACTCTCAACTCAACTCTCAGAGTGAAAACCTTCCAAAAATTGTCTCACACACGTATATTCTGCAGTAATTTTCTGTTCAGAGGTCATACATGCTGAAACTGGTCCTTGTTTCAGAGTATTTTGAATCAGACCAGATCTCAGGTTCGTTTAACATTCATTCAACACAACGTTATAAAGACAGAAGAATTTCTGCTTGGCAATAGAAACAGACATAAAGCACATTTATTTCTTATTTTACTATATGCATACATTTATTTTATGCATATAATAAAATCAATTCAAGGCTACCGTCATCAAGGTTTACTCGTTTTCCACTACCTGCAGCATCCCTCCTACACACATGCAAGCCATGCATCCACACTGAGACACATACACACTTTTACACGCAACAGGTGTGAGAAAGAAAAGGAAAAGGGCCTGTGAGGAATATAAAGGGTTCAGTGATAATAAATTAGAGGAGTTCGCTCTGTGGCAGATCGGTGGTTTCCTCTTATTATCGCTAATTAACCTCAGTGGAATTGAGCCACCAAGCACAAAGGGATTAACGCAGAGAGGCGTGATCTTTGTAAGTGTGCGCTGCATTCATCCATGTGTGTGAGAGATCTGGCTGTGGGCTCACTGCAAACCTGCCAAACTTCAAATAACCCAGAACCGGGTTCACCTGGATCGCGGCCGTTCTCACACACAAACGCTTGGGCTGTCGTTTCTCTTCCCGTCTCATGGATCCACCCTGACGGTTGAAACTAAAAGTTGACATACGCCGCTTAACAAACCAAATCGCCTTTTCTTCCTTTCCGTGTGTGAAGTATTCAAATAGCGCATTGCTGCCAGAATAATACTAGAGTGTTTTTGTATTACTTTAATGCTTAAGCAATTTGGGAAATTACCAAACTTCAACATCTCAAACTTACTCCACTGACACCATAGATGGAGCAAAAGAATTAGCAGAATATTCAGGTGTTTGTTAGATTCTCTTACCTAAAGATGGATGAGTTTTGGTGTGAAATTTGCATTAAAACCTACACAAAAACACAATCAATTTAACATGTATCTCAAATTAAAAATGTAAGATGGATAATCTGAAAAAAAATAAATAAATAAATCAAGCTCCTCTGTCTATCCCAGTGCTAACTAGGAACAACCAGTCATAGCCAGGAGGAGTGTCTTAGTGCTGCCAATTGTGTTTGTGTATGTGCTACACAATGGCAGAGAAACAACTTACAACAACTAAGTTTATCCGCTGTCATCAGTAGCCATGCTGACTCGCCAGAACAATTCTTGTGTCTTTTTGTTGCCTTTTGAGCGTTTGACTGGTCAGTAATTAAGTTCCCTTTTTTCCTTAGTTTCTCAACCAGCATTTATCCTGTTGTTACGTTTCGGGTCAGGCTATTAGAGTTGCTAAGGTTTAGTTCTGCTCATTTCACCTCTTTTATGGGTCCTCAGTCATCATTCATTTAAAAAATAATAATAAAAATTTTAGATTTCAGGTCAGAACTGGATAAATAAAATACATTTTTTTAAACTGTCCGCAAGACTAACTAGCTTGGTCTGTCACATTTGCTTTTCTTCATAAATACAAGTCGTGTGTTTGCCAGGTTCCCATTGCCGAGGGTGATGTGTTTGAACTAGGCAGCCTGTTAAAGTGCCTGATTAGACTTCTGTTTGAACAGAACAAGACAGAAACCTATCAGCACACAACAGGGACCAGCCAGTCGTTGCAATAGCTCATCTGCACTGCTGCTTCTGCACCTCGCTGCTGAACACAAAGAGGCCCATTGGCAGAGAAAGTCGCGGCCACAGAAACCAGCAGGACTTTGCCTATGAGACATTTAGCCTTTCTCCGTTGGAGCCACAGAGAACCATACAAATTACAGTGGGATTTAATTGATGATGACCTTACCAGGGTGCAGCAGGTGTGGGTCGCTACAGTAAGCAGCTGGCAGGGAACAATATAGCAATCTTATTCTTTGCTCTTTTTTTTCTTGTTCAGAGTTGGGATATTACTCTATCTAATCACACTCATACGGATGTATGAGAGTTTGGGAAATAAAAATGCAAGTGAAAACTAATTTTTTACGTTTTTTGCACATTAAGCAACTGTGACAAAGCTTAGGTTTGTTTGAAGTTTAAAGAAAAGCTATAGATCAAACCAAAGCCCTAATAATTTTTGCTTTGTGTGACATAGATATGGTGAGCAGTGACAAAATGATGGATTGTTTGTTCTTATAAATTTAAAAAAGGCAAACATTTCACAATGACTAAAGTAAAACTTATTTGCTTATCCAAATTGCCTTTGCATGCACATTCATCTTGAGTGACTGGGTCTGACATGTGGGGTAATGAGTTGAAAAGTTTTGATCAGTAAGCTTTCAATTAGGACCGGGCGGTAACGCAGTAACAAAGCATATCATGGCATCCGAAACTAGCAAGTCACTATAACCACATCTTCCAATTTATTTTCTCCCCAACGTCTGCAGCTCGTCCATTATCTTGACTTCACAGTTTGTTTGCTCTATGATCAGCGCATGAGAATAATCTGGCATTAACCCCTACATTTAATAAAGAAAAAAACAAATTTATGCATGTTTATGCTAAAAAGAAGCTGGTGACCTCTGGAATCCTTTCATAACAATATGAAGGCAAGGCAAGCGGAGATGGCCTAAAAGTTGTCAGCGATGCGTTTTACTTATTTATATTTCTTTTCAGCAGAATTTAATGTTATGCTGATGTGTCCAAATATTTCTAAGGGTTGCGTAGGCCACAAGACTGAAGTTGATAAAGGTCACAATTCCCTTTCTCTAAACCATTCCCCACGCTACAGTTTTGCTGCACATGCTTAGCAGGAAACCATTCAGACCTGATAATGTTAATGTGATGTAGAGTTCAGCAAAATGCTTTTAGATTTGACATATTGACACTGTCACATCATTTACTGGTACATCGCTTTGTTCAATGATGCAGCAAGGAGAAACCATTACATGTTCCACATTGTTTCTGAGAAAGATATATGTAAAATGTAAAACTCTTACATTACAAGACTGAACAGACTTAAAGAAAATAAAAAAAGAGAATGTTTTAATTTTGGGGATTGATTTTTGGATATTGTCTGCAGAACGTGGTAATGAGTTTTCCTTGCTGGTTTCGTCTATTTGACTGTGGTCTAGACTCGCAGCTAAAGAGACTGAGAGTGGAGAAGAGACAGACAGTCTGTCTCTGTCAGCAATGACCCTTCACATTTAATCATTCTTAGAGAGACCCTTTAACCCTTCACCACGGGTTTGTACCTTGGTGCCCTTCTCACCTCTGCAGGCGCGCCCACGCACGTCAATTCCCCAGTCTGTCAATCCGTACACACAATCCTGCTTTTTTCTATCCCCTTTCTTCTTTTCAATCGTCTAATTTCTGATGCTAAAGCCATAATTAAGTGTAATCTACCAAAATGAAAGCACTAGCAGGAAACAAAGATGTCTTTTCCTTCTTTCCAGATGCTTCAGCTGTAAAGACTGAACAAAAAAATCACAATGCGAGGAAATTTGTGTGAGAGTGAGTTGAATAATGGCACCTGTTAAATGATAAGGGGATTTTCTTTGTCTTTTAAAAAATATATATATCATAATTAGCTGGAGTTGCAGGGGTGGACAAATATGCTAACGGCTGTTGTTTTGCTTATGTAACAAAATGACTTTGGAGAGAAGGAGGAGGGACAGCGTGATGAGGGCCAAGCACTCCGAACAGCACAGTGATTGAACGTCGAGGGGGAAATAATCACCACACTTTGTTCAATTTCAGCCTTTACAGGTCATTTAAAATTTTATCTGATGTTACTAATAGGCACCAGGCAATGGACGGGGTACTAATTTGATTGAATAATGACAATAATTAGGTTTTAATAAAGAAAGGAGGCACATGGAGTTGGTGAAGGATTGCTGTGCATATATATTTCTCACTGCCTCTGGAACCGGGCCTTTTGACAAGAACTTTCTCTTTAAATAATAGCTCCAAAAACAAAACTTATCAAAAAGCTCGCACTTATCTGTGACCTGAAATAGAGCAGAATGTTTCTGAGATAAACTATGTACAAGGACTTTTTTTTTATCATCAAACTATGGAATAGGCTTAATTTTACCTTCACACATCAGGCATGTTTTGAACTTTCATTCTCTGAGAACAACACACATTTTCTGAATTTATTTGAGAAACTAGCTCGGTTCGGCTACATTTCAGAACCTATCCTCATTTTTGCTCATTTCCTTGCACACTCCAGCTGTCAGAATGCCATTGCTTTTTTTTTTTTTTTTTAAATGAGTAATATCTTGTAAAGATGCGCTTGTTAAACCTGGAGTCAATTACCTAAAGTCAGGGTTACATTATCCAGTTCTTGACTGTATGAAAATCTTTTGTTGTGAACAAATATGCAGTAATACCTGCTGTGAGTCTAAATTGGAGGCCTGTGGGTGACGACCTATGACAAATATCAAGCAGAGTCAGTCATCATGGCCGCTGTTGTGATAGACATCTATTTATTGATTATTCCACATTAGCACCCATAACTTGCTTTCCACTTATTTCTGTCCTGATCTTTTTAAATTCTGTATGAATCAATTCTGCTGCAGTAACAAATCTTGTTGTCTGGCTAAACATTTGAGTCCTGTGCGTGCGTTGAGTTTGTGGCTTGTCAGCTGTAGTTTTGAAGCTGTGATTGCCTGTGATTAGTGAGAGAGTAACTTGGCAAACAGCTGGTATGTAAATGCTGTCTTTCAGCCAGCTGACCAGAAATGCACAGCAACAAGCCGCATGGGATTGTTTCCATACAGACAGAAAACCCTGCCTCTTTATCTGCTGTCTCATTGAAAGAACTTCACTTTAAACGAAAGGAACAAGACAGAAAACCACATTTTTAATCATAACCTTTTAAAACTTTGGCATCCCTGATTCTAGCAATCACCCAGTGCCAACCTAATTTTTGTATTGTGTCCCCTGAAATGCTTTTGAGCTTGTGTTGTCGTCTTTTTGCAGATCCAGCAGCACACTGGAAAAGCATCGCCACACAGCATCACCTGCGTATAAAGCAGCTTCATAGCAGTTGATCCTATGATTGATGAATTGGATTTTAATTTTAAAAAGTGGCGACAAAACAAAAACAATCCAAGTGGCTAACAACGTTAGTGGAAATATCCGGGAAATATAAACGCATTACAAAACCAAATCAGTCTGAACTCATAAAGAAAATAAAAGGTTATATGAACTGTGAGTGCAACATTAACAGTGGGCCCTCGCCCATCACCACCAGCCACAGGCGAACAGAGGAGGATATTGTGTGCCAGCTGCAGCTGCTCAGAGGAAGGCAGCTTGCTTTTTGTATTTCCCTTTCATCACTAAGAAAAAGAATCTGACGCTGGTTGCCAGACACCAAACGCACTCTTGTTTCTGTGAGTTCTTTTTCACCCGCAGCGCATACTCCACCCATGCCTCTCCCTGCACTTCATCTCCAGCTATACTCGTCCTCCACTCTGCATATACCCTCTACATGCCCCCTTCCATCCCTCCCAGTGGTCATCCCAGCTGTCTTTCGCTGGGATGACCACCAAAAGGCAGCTGGTCTATCTTTACAGTACTTGCATGCTGCTTTTCATTCTGGCAAACTGCATAGATGCATCTTTCATCTATGAAGCAGACTGACCTATATTCTCAGGCTGGCCCCATGCAGCCGTAGTTGTAAGCTTTGTCCTGCTGCTTTTGCCCTCAGCCCAGGCAGTGTGGTGTGGGTGTGGTGCCCAGGCAGAATTAGAATGGGCTCTGCACTTCACAGACGCCCCTTTGAAGAAATCTATCTCGCCCGTCTCGGGGAATGCTGGATTTAAAAGCTGAAAATGACCAAACTTAATCATATCGCAGAAAGAAACAGAGAGAGAACAAGTAACACGACCGCACCAGCGGCAGTATGAATATTTCAAAACTGTAGTTTTGTGAAGGAGTTGCTCTATTAAATACTCCGCGCTTCTGAATATAGGTCAACGCCTTTCTCAGAGAACGTGACCCAGTTTACCTGTTTTTTTTTGTTTGTTTTTTTTTCTTTCACAGAGATAATTGCATGGTCCAATATGGTTCAACTAATTATTGCTTGTTAAAAAAACACTTCTGTAGACTCATAAATACGCAGTCAAAATAGATCAAACAAAGCATAAAGATGTGTCAGTGATGAAGCTAATTTGCTAATCAAAAATGCATTTCTTATTAGCTGCTTGTTGCCCTTGACCTACAATCAGTTGCATATAAATTGTTTTGGATTTTTCTTTTTTTTGTGGTAATTTATATGCATCCATACTTGCAGTAATCAAGGTCAGTGGGTCGGAGTTTCTCTGCATTCCTGCTGACACAGTAAGCATCCACAATACCTAAACAGGCAAACTGCTTAGGTATTGTGAAGAGTACAATCTAAAAGACTCATGTTGTCCACTCATACACACATTTAGAGGAACCATCATACCTTTTGTATCCATATTTTGTTGCCCTGAATTAGTCACATTTTATGTTTCTGTTTGGTTTTTTTTGCCATTTATTGTTGGCCAAGTCTTTGGAAAATATAAAAATTGCTCATGCTGGACATTTGTGAGCCCAAGAGATTTAAGATTTCATAAGTCATGCAGGTAAGGAGATGCTGCAGCACGTCTGCATACATATTTAATGCTCTTCATAAGCATCTAGGATTTATTTGAAAACTGCAAAAATACTAATTACTTCTTTCAAAAGACTAATTTAATTATCGCAGCATCTGCATCATGATCCATATCATGCAAAGTAAGCAGGGAAGAGACAACGTAAAGACAGAGCTAATCAAGTACTCGGTCCTCTGAGAAGTAATTTGCTTTGCAAATATAGTCGCAGAGCTGCTGAGTCACGATTGTTCCCACACCCCCAGACAGTGACCTCTCTTTCAGCTGTGGACGGGTGCCTGCCCCTTCCCTCAATGGCAAGACCCTTACTAAAAGTGTCTCACACACACAGCGTATCTGCATGCATACAAACACATTGGGCGACTTCCGGGTTATTGGGTCACTCGTACATTCACAGGCCAAGCTGTCATGTCAGGCTTTATTAAGAGCCGGACTGTCTGGAAGATTTAATTAGCGTGGCAGGGCCGAGGCGAGTCCCCTGTGCAGGTTTCTGCTGAGGTCTAATAATTTGTCTCTGACTGGAGCTGGGCCACGCTCGGTTAAGAGCTGACAGCAGCGACACAGGCGCCAAGTTTTCCCAGTTTGGATGTCGCATTCCTACAGCGGCCAGATACACACAGCAAATAAATTTTAATCATAATACATGATCCAAAGCAGAAAAATGATTTAACCCCATTAAAATTCCTGACACGGGAGTATGTGACGTACCATGTGCTAAAGGGTTTTAATGTCAGACAATAAAAACTTCTGCTCTTCTCATTATAATATAGTGAAACATTATTGAATATACCATTAAGGACAAGATTGAACCAGTCACTGCTGGTATGAGTGATCTATCTGAATGAGTAACACTTGGTTCTCCAGAGACAACTTTGTCTTTGATGTAGCTGCCAGCCTGCTTGTTGGATGACTGATCAGCTGTTTCTGAAATGGGAACAAGAGCCTTTCAGGGATTTCAGCTCAGCAGCCACAGGCAGATGGTGTTTTCTGCACACACAAACATGTGCGCAAGGATAGATGTACTGTTCCAGGGAGCAGAGCTTACATATGTACCACACACATGTACAAGCACTTACACTTGCAAATAGAGAGAAAGTCAGTTATCCTAACCTACCCTGACAGATTCACCTACATTGCAGCTTTCATAAGGCTACAATGTTCAACATTGCTAATTAAAAAGAAGAGAAAGGGGGGGAAAGGAAAGCGGCCTTCTTTTAGGTTTTAAATTACTCTGTAAAAATTTTATTAGGGAGACGAGCAAATGAAACGGCAAAATGGTTGTGTCGGCTCTAACAGTCTGCTATGTTGTGAGCTGTTGGACGTCAGAGGGCATTTCTGTTACACATTCGTATTTCACAGACACACTTGCGCACACAAACAAATGACATACCACACACAGACACGGTTTGTTTCCAAAATACACAGTCAACTTTGTCAACTCGGAAATCAACAGCTAAATCACAACTCTTTGCCAGCTTGTCCAACGTCGTTTCTTCTGCAGATACACCTCGGTTTACAGACAAACACCTGAGAACACAGAGCAGGCGGCCATGCAGATACGGTCCAGACGGATGACATTTGCAAACTTGCCTGCTTGTTATTGTATCCATTCACAAGCATTCAAGCAGAGCAGCAATAAGCACCATCAGCCAAGTGTGGCTGTAATAAGCTTTTATCTGTGTCAGATATCGCGAGTCACATAACGTCAGGGGCGCCTCCGGTCAGTAGCTAAAGGGCTTAGCCAGCTGGTCGCCTGTGACCTGCTAAACAGCAGATAAGCCCTCCCAGCGCATCACCTGGTGAGCTTTGAGCATGCAGAGAAGATTAAAACTGCTGTAAAACTTTCAGAAGTGTGAAACGGAAACTGCAGTACGTCAGAAGTCAAGCTGAAGTCGGATGAAAAATGTGGCGGATGACTAACTAATGGCGTGACTCTGAGAAAACATACGTTCTGTCTCTGCCATCAGGCAGACAGACCTGGGTTGGGATATCGATTTTAAAATGGAGGATAATGGACTAATCAGACAAAAATGGAGCTCTCATGGTGAATGTGTGTATGGTCACTGTGAGGATAGTTCAATATTATAGAGTGAAATGCATCTATATTCAAAGAAAAATCCATACAGCGGGGGTCCTAATGGGAGCACATTGACGGCCATCCGCATTGCTATGCTCGTATTCAGGGTGGAGTGGAAAGCCACAATCCCCAAACAGTCCAATCCAATTTAGACTTAGGGATGTAGGAAAGAGATGTGTTGGTGCACGTGAGCTGGAATGAGATCAAACCCAACGAAGAGCCACGGTTCAAACCTGCAGCCTGGGCTGGCGTTCACCGATTCTGCCGTGTTGCTCGCTGATGTTGCTTAAACTCACTTTGCTGTGAAAGCAATTAAACAGCACAAATCCAAAAGCTACTTGAAGATTTTAAATTGAGGAATTATTTCAGGATGTGGCAGCAAGGAATTTCTTGGGATGTTTCTTATGCTCCCCAAATCCAGCATAAAAAAAGCTGGAGACAAGGTTTCTAAAAACAATCTAGACCATGTTTGCAGAAAACGGCATTGAGATTTAACTTTAAACTATGTTTCCTTCCAGTCTCATTTACATTTTACTCAACATTGTCTACGTGGAGATGGAGTAATTTATTCCTGTTACTACAGTGTCTGCTCCAGTTTTGAACTGAGGATGCTATTGTGGCTTGACTCGCTCTCCATCGCTGTGTGCAGAGCAGCTGAAGGTGTCTTAATGCCTGTGGCAAACTGGTACAGTCAGCAGATGGGAGAGAGACTGATCCCTGGTTTGTTGACGGTGCACTTAAACACGCATGTCTGTGTATGTGTGAAGAACCTCACATTATGAACCATCTCCAGCGAGTAGTAAATAAATCATAAACAGTTCGTTCATGTCTCGGACCGAGCCTCCTTTGTATGTGCTTGTGTGAGGCGGACGGAGAATTTCCACAAGCTTTGCACCTCAAGTATGGAGGTTAATACGTGGATAAATTATTTACTTTTGTCGGAAGCATTTTCAATCTGTGTCGGCGAAAGAATAAAAATGGAAATGTGCCCAACGGGAAAAAGATAAAACACAGGTGTGTTATTTTGGACAAATGAAATTCACGTCTCCATCTGATATGAGGACAGGGGAAGTCACGCAGATGGGGCGGTGGAAACCATGACGGGGAAATGGAAAGGGATGACGTCCGTCATGAATGTTTCATCAATCTCTCGGAACTGTGAAGGATTCATCAGACCCAGAGGGAGGTCGCTGGCCTTCCTACCCCTCCCTCCTGCTCAACTGCTGGCATCTATTTTCTTCCTCTTGCTCTCTTTTACGCACACATACATATACAAGAGGGTCACACATGAGCGTAGACGGAATGAGCTGCAGTGCTATCATCATCTGACTTTTCATTTACCAGCTCTATTAGCCCCATTACCCTCTCAGCCAGACCCTCTGCTTGCCCTTCTGCTCCCTTTTCACAGGAAAACCACGATTATCACTCTGAAACTCATCCATTTCAAATGTATTCAGCTGCTTCCTGCGACTTGGCTGAATATGTTAGAAGCCGGCTGACGTGTCTGCTTGCTGGCTGGCAGGCTGTCGACCCACTGAAGCCTGCTGGTGGCTACCTGGCCTGTTGTTATTTAAGGTGCCTAAATGATGAATTCTGCCGGCAGATGGCTTGGCCGGCCAGCCGGCAAACATCCCTCCACGATTCGATGCGCTCATTTCTGTCACCACTGTACCCTGAAAACAAGAGCTACTTGTATCAGACCATGGTCCAAATCACGGACCCATACCATACCAATACACACACACACAAAAAGATAACTAATTATGTTTTGTGATCCTTCATGTAGATCAAAGCAAGCCGGTATCAAATTGGTCACATTCATTACCAGCCATGTTTAATGCATAGCTGATATTCTGAGGCAGCGCGCTATGTTAATGAAGTGAGAAGAACGTTAGAATAAAGCTAATTAAAATTCAATCGCATGTGTGTATGTAGGAGGTGGGAGGGCCGACGACCGTGTTTGTTGAAATACTCTGCCGTGTAGCATGTCTGCTGTAGTTAACTTTAAATTAGCCATGTGTAATTAATCTGAGTGCACTGAAGGACGACCACCGGGTTTTCAATAAGCCACCAAAACAGCCAGGCTCTCTACCACAGCAGGCAACACTAGGCTTACTAAAAAAATAAATAAAATAATTTGTTTTATTTTTTAGGCATGTCACTTAAGGTCATCATAAAATAGAATGAAAGAAACCAAAATTTTAATTAATCACGTTTGGTTGTGATTGGAACGAGTCCAGAAAAAAAAAAAAAAGAACACTCTACTACAAGAACCAGTTCTTGATTCCCATCCCCAGTGTGGGTCGTGGCCAAAGGAAATCCACTTTTCTTATTCAGACTGTTTCTGTTGCAACCTGCCGATGACTCTCCTTCAGTCTTACGCCCTTTCTGAAGCCTCGCCGTGGCGCGGTTCCATTGATCAGTGGTTGGGCGTTGTCTGGGTCTCATAGTGGCAAAAGGTGAACAGCGTGTTGAAGAGACAATTCTGACTGAATAATTGACATTTATTTGTCAAATTGTGCTTCAAACACCTGTTTGTGAAGTTTAAGCTCAATGTCATAAAAGCAGCAAGAGGCAGAAAAAGTAGTGAAACTATGAACAGTTGGATATTTTGCATTCACAAGCTTAGAGGTCTCATTAAGTTAGCCAGTAAATGTCATTGTGTATTTTAGGTTCATCTGGAAATTTAATCTGAAAGCCAAATATCTGTAACTTTCTGTGAGTGATACAACTTGAAACGCCGCCCTTTTATTCTGTCTCAGCAGTAATTATCATCTCAAACTGGCCAAACAGGTAGAGTTGTGAGAAAACAATTACTTTCTTGATCTGGATTTTTGTTTTTCATTTCAGTTAGTCATTTTGGCTTGTTCATGCGTTGACTGGTAGATTGTTGTAGAGGAATAGGGTTTAATATTTGCTGTATGTGGGACACCGGGCATGTGTTGAGTTGCATCACATAAATAAGGATGAGAAGACGGCGCATGCACAATGCAGTTAATGCAATGTTTTCAAAACACTCTGTCAGCTTTTTCCTCCTCCTGAAGATCAGGCAAGTTCAAAATAGTTTCAGCTGTTGTGGCTCAGCCCCATGTTTACAGTGTAGCTTAGCAATACAGAAAATTCAACTTTTCATGGTAAACAGCAAATGAAAATGACCACGAATAATTTGTACAGGAAATTGCACAGCTGAGCTGGAAAAGGCCTGAACTGTAGGGATGTAATTGTTGCCTTAACTTTGCCTTGATTCACATCTCTGGTTCTGCAACTGAACATGTCCTTCAGATTTCTGGGTTTTTGGAGAATTGTCTTATAAAGCTACAAATGCTAAAAGCCAAAGTGAAGCATGTAAATTAGTATGAATAGAAATGTTGAAAGCTTGTTTGTTCACAAGCAAACAAACAAGGTGAAGTTTGCAAGTGCAACAAGTTCAGCTGTTCTGCTGACTGTCAATACAAGAAGACCACAGAAACATCTGGACTTTCTTTGTCTGAACATTTGTAAGGTAAAAAGAAAAACTCAATTCCTCCCTGGAGGCTTCAAATCTCTTTTTAAAAGCAGATTTTAAAAAAAAGTGGAATATTTTATGCAACAGAAAGCACTTTGAAAGACACCACAGGTGCTCTTTAATGTACAAAGAACGAATGTGATGGAACTTGGAGATCAATAATAAAATAGCCACTTTACACTAAAATGACTCTCTGATGGTAAAGCTAACGTCTTTATTTCATCCTAAGCTTCTTAATGTTCTCCTTCTTCTACAAGAGGGAACACAATTTGATTTTTTTTTTTAATTATTATTCACATACTTCAATGTATTTGTAAAATGTTTTTAAGTGTGCTTGATGGCAATCGCTTGTGTAAATGTAGAAAGTAATTAATCAGTTGAATTTATATAATAGGTGTTTAAATACTTTTTAGGTTGGAAAAACACAGTGAAGAGTTTTATTTACCAGATGATTAAAATTGACCAGAAGTGAATAGTATTGCAGAATCCTTATTGTTCTGATCATGCGTTTTGATACTAAATGAAAACCAACAGTCCCAAAAGATAGAGGCATGCAGTAAGTTAAAAATGATTTGATTTTTAATAATTAAAGAGCACAGAAAGAAGAAGGGAGCCTTTTATTCAGTTTATAAAGGATTCACTGAGGCCTTTTAGCTCTGACTGATCTCTCTTTCAGATTAGTGCTGGAATTAAATTATCTGTGCCCATAGACATGGGTCTCCAAAATAGTTTTTAGTCAAAAAAAGTTTGCAATGTGGTTATAAAATCTCTTCTCTTTCGATTGCATTTAATTAGATGAAAACAACATTTGTAGGAAGTGCTCGATATTGCGTGATTTAAGGAAATGGGGCAGCCAAATTGTTGGCAGAGCAGCTGAGTGTTTTCTTCTCCCAGTCACTCAAAATAATTCCCATGACTCACTCGCTTTCTTGTTTGTTTCCACTCTCTCTGCTGGGCATTTTGCTTCAGTATGTTTCCTTCTGTCTCTGCCTGCTTCCTGTGGTGGCAGAATGCATTTGCAGCGGAAAAAAGGATGCACATCCTGACTTCACGTTTTGTCACTTTACAGCCACATATTTTGTTTTATTGGAATTTTATGAGGTAGAAAAGCACAAAGCAGGGATAGAAAAAAAAATGATAAATTGTTGGTGAACTTGTTTTTGTTTTGTTTTTTAACAGTTGAAATCTGTAAACCGTGGGTTGTATTTGCATTCAGCTGCCCTGAGCAATACTTGGTCAAACCAAGCTTTCCAGGCCTTTTGGGTTTTGTCTCCAAACATTTCATTTTAAAAACAATTCTGTGATTTTAGAACTTGCGACTCTAAGACATGAATATGCTTAGATATAAACTACTCTATTGTAACTTTGGAAGGATGTTTTATTATGTTGTACTAAGTATGTTTTTTTGTTTTTAATTTTGCAAATTTTTTCCCCACTATTTCATAAGGAATAATCCAGATTTATGAAATGGACAACAAGTAGCTGGACTGTCAACAGGTTCCTTTTCTTAAGCCATGAATCTCTGTAGCTACTCCAGATTGTATGGTTCTTCACTATAAGACTGGTGAGTAGTTAATAATTCCTAGATGGAAACTGTAATGTTGCTGCTCATCACCTGGAGAAATGTGCAGCAATGTCTCTGTGACCACAAAACAAAAACAAAACAAAAAAAACGGGAAGAAATGGGAACTCCAGTGGGTACAAGCGCAACACACAGTGAAGCAGGAGCGGCACCGTTGCATAAAACGTTTGCGAAAACGAACGTGCTGAAGTGTCACCGGACGATGCCTGTTCAGCTCAAAGTAAATATTTACGTCTTGCAGATTGAAATGATCACAGGTACACAAAGTCCCCTTTTATGGTGAAACAAAATAAAGGTTTGCTTTGAGGGTCAGCAAAGTCAGTTGATTTGTCTTTTGGCTTGTTTTTGTGGTGCTTGGCTCATGATTGTCTCCAGCATAGTAGGCCATTCCAAAGCAGACAAGATCCCACAGCTATAGCTGTCACACATACATGACGGAGGACACAAGATCCATGACCCAAGAGGTCATTAAAACAGAGACAACATCACTGCTCCCACTCAGTCTGAATATGAATCATGCATTGGTATATGGATCTGCAGACACAATTCTCAGGAGAGGAAGCCCTTGCCCGTTGCTTGACACTTTGGCTCTTCCTTTTCTGGCAGGAACCATTGAAATGCAGACTGAGGGGTATGGATAATGGATTGTTCCACAGTGGCAAAGTGCTCTGCACACTCTGCCGTCCCCTTAGACAGACACCCCTGCTGAGGTCTGCACTACACATCCCCTCTTTTCAAGCCCAAGGAGGTGCTGGCGCGGGGCCAACCATCGCTGAACGTGCGAGTGGTGGAATATACGCTTTGTGTGTGAGATTTTACTGTGTGGGAATGTAGGAAGCACTTGCTCGCCAAGAGCTATGCTTATTAATGTCCTACAGACTAAGTGCTCTCTTTTGCACTCTCCTCCTGCTCACATCCCCTTCTCTGCCAATCTCTCAAGCCTTCTGAGTGGTCATTGCAGAGAGAGAGAGAGAGAAGGGAGGTGTTCCTGGGGTTGCTGTAATACACAAACAAAGCAGAATATGAGAACAAGCTCGCCAGTGGGCTTCGTCGAAGCGGAGCTCTCCCGTCGTCTCCCAGCTGCCGTCCCTGCTTGGTGCTGCGCGTGATCAATATATTCTCACCTCAGAACTGTGCCTCAGATTGTCTCGCGCTGTTTGCCCCAAAAACAACATTCATAACTCATCAACTTGCACCATGTTCGACACTAATAGAATACAGGACCACTGCCAAGCACACCTGATTACTTCTATTCATACGCTCATTAAACACACAGCAGCATGAATGAGTCATAAACCTTCACACAGCCTGCAAGGACTTTCTTTTTGTATCAGTGGGGTTTACCAGAAGAACCCCACGGTTTTTGCTCAGGGTGGAGCTGAAATGTTCTCGTTCACCCAAAGTGCACACATGCACACTGATCTGATTCCATAACCTTCAAACAAGTAAAGGAAAACAGACAGCTTTCTGTGGTTTGCCTTTGTGCATGGGCTGAATGTTATTCCAGTAGTTCAGCTTACACAGGCTGAGATGGTCATAACTCTACTTGATCTAGTGTGTGTGTGTGTGCACAAGGTGGCTGTGTAATAAGACACCTGGGACGAGGTGTAAAGAGGCCCATAGCTCCTTTCTGAGTGAAGGAGGGCAAAGAGACCGCAGCTAGTTTAAGCATATTTAAGGCAGTCATAAAGAGAACGTGGCCACTTGCATCTTGAAATATGGTCCAGGTTGAGTCCTGTTTGGCTGGCTGTGCCTTGCTAATCTGCTTCCCCCCCGATCCCCATCATCATCCTGGATGTATGAGGCCGCCGTGCCACTTTGCCCTCAAGGCGCCCTCATCTGATTAGGGAGAAGAGGCTTTTGTGGCCATGACATCTGGCAGGGTCAGCCCGTATATTAGGAAGAATCTTACAATGCGTTCTCCTGCACAGAGAAAACAGAGAGAAATGGTGCGACTGGACCGAACTGAAAGAGACGCATGAATGCAAACAGACCCCAGTGCTGCAGACGGACCCCCTGAATGAGGGGTCCTGTTTGATTTAATCCCAGCAATGTGCCCCGGACCCCGCGTGCACACAGATTTCACAGGCATTACGTGGGGCCGCTGTTTGCACTGAGGCTATAGCACAACGCAGAGAGGTAACCCACTGAGGATGCCAAAGGTTTGGATTTTCCCATGATAGCAACCACTCTCAGTGGATAGAGGGTGAGTAACCAGGAAGGAATCTGTCCCTTTCAATGGCCACTGAAAAGCGAAGCTGTGAAATTGTCAGAAATTTCTCTATGTGTAAACAGAGGAGCACGGGGAGAACCCAGAGACCCCGCCTGGGCCAGACTCTTTGCTTCCCTAAACACTTTCTCTGCTCCCTTTCTATCTGTCTCTGCTCCTCTTTTCATTTTCACAGCACACTCCTGTCTCAAATTAATTTTCAGTCTGTCTGTCCCTCCTCCCCACTGTGAACAAGTCCCACACTGTGAGGACATGGAAGCAATTTTGCACACTTTTCTCAGATGGTATTAATTAGCTTTGAGCTTTTCTTGTCGAAAGACAGATGCTAAATACTTAATAAATAGCAAAGAACTTTGCAGCGTGTGTTTACCTCCCAGACCAGAGTATTCTCCCATGAATAAAGACCAAAGGAGGCAGCAGGACAAAAGGAGACCTGCCCGAAAGCCCCACGCCATGCCTTGTGTCTGACAGGAGTGCCCAAAAATGTGAAAGTGTTGCTCTAGTTTCGCAGGTCGAATCATCATCACATTTCTTCAGGGGAGCACGACCACACAGAAGAATTTCCCTGAAACTTTCTGCTGGTTGCTAAGAGAAGCCCTGAGCTGCTGTGAGCACGTTGTGTGAATGAGGAGGGGGTAACTAATGTCCTAACCCAATGACCACCCTCTCAACAGACTACCCTTGTCCAGAGGGAAAAAACATTATGCTACTTCCTTCGTGTAATCAAACAGATTGACACAGAAAGGATGAAAAGCCCTAATACCCAACAAGTGTCGTCTAATGCATCTTAAAGTTGAAAAAAAAACAAACAAGCAATGCAAAGGCATTTTAACACATGAATGTCACAAGAAAAGCGGGAACCATTGAGCTCATTGCTTGTGTGCGGTATACAAAATAAGCATAAAACTGCTTCAAGTATTCCCCATACGAATGCGTTATCAGGGTACATGTATAAATAAAATCACTGCATCTCCAATGGCAAAATCTGAAAGATTCATCTTAGGTTTGAACAAGTAATAGCAGCGTGTCTGTGATTGGTCCATCCCAGACACACTTAGGACAATTTATACACATCAATTAACAAACAGTCTTGTTCTTAACTGTGGGAGGAAGGAGTGCCCAGAAAGAAGTCATGCATGCAAACTAATGCACTGGGGTTTAAAAGCTGACTTTTAAACCCCAGACCTTCTTGGATTGTGCAACAGTATGACTGACAACACAGAGCAGTGATACACCAAACATCATAGTGAAAGTATTGGGTTTCTAAATTTACTGTTAATTTATTTATTTGAGTAAATAAATAAAAAATACCAGGTATGCAGAACCCCCTCAATAAAGATGTGTAAAAAGCCTGAAAATAAAAAAAAATCTTTTACGGTAGTGGGCAGATCGCCCGATGATACTAAATAATTATTTGTTGTCAAAATAACTATTAGTATAATTATACTTTTAATACTGCACACATTCTTTTATTCAGCCTGTCTGTGGAAGAGGAACAGGCCCAGAACATCACAGCCCCTCCACCATACCAAACAGGCATGAGGCTTTTTTTCTTGCATCTTCATCCTTTATTTTCATGCCAAATTCTCTTTACTGTTTGCTGCTAAGAGATTCAGTTTTCACCTCTTTCACTAAAGCACATAGCTCCAAAGGTCACTTTTTAAAATATTTCTGGTGGGATGGAAAACACTTTTTCCCTACCAAGCCACACAAATGACAGGCTAGCTTGTAGATAGCATCTATTGGTTGTTGTGAAGACTGGGCGACTACAAAATGTCACACTTTGCAGCAGTTCTCCAACAGTGATGTTTGGAGACTTCCTTACAGTCCAGCTCAGCATGTTTTTGACAGATAGATGTGGGTTTTTCACGCAGCCAAGTCGCCAGTGAAGCATGAGAGTGTGTCTCTTGCCATATTTATGCCCCAGGGAGACAGAAAGTCATGGATTAATAATTAGAAAGTACTTTATGGCCACAAAAATACTTAATAGAAAAATATTCTGATGTTTTATTGTTACAGTGACAATCCTCAATCATTAATATGTTTCTGTCTGCATTAAAACAATGGTATTCTAATGTGCAAAAGTCTTATCTGAAATATTTATACATGTTGTGTCACATCTCCACAATTTGACGTATTAATGATTTGATTAGAAAATTACTTAACCTGATGATATGCGATGCAGACACCGTCTTCACTGATGAAAATTCCACTCACCTCAGTATGCTGAACGCTTGCTATGGCTCAAACTTACATCTCAACTTACTTTATCACTAATTCAGTAATAATTATTTGACCACCTCCAGGAAAACATACATCATTGAAGTTTAATACCCAGATATTAAACAATCATTAAATATAGAAAAAAAAGTTAGATGTCCACTGAAATCTACACCAGTTATCCCAATACACTTGCACTATGTAAAATGAGGGGTAGAAAATTCAACTCGTATAATTCAAATATGTGACTGAACTTGATTATGAACAACATGTACTAAATGTATTAATGCTGAGTCAGATATTTTTGAAGCCGTATGAATCGAAGACAATAAAGGAGTAGAGCAGCAAAACAATCGAGATAATTTTTGCAACCTTGGATTTACAGAAATACATTATGAACGTAGATGATTTTTACATTTTTCAATCTGTAACTTTCGATTGTAGATGGAACCATTAGATGGGCAAGTGCAGGTTGCACATTTATAGTTACTTCATGAACAAGAGTAAAAAAAACAAAAACCTGTGTTGCTCAAGTTTAGAAATTACAGTGTTGCAACTGGAGCCAGACTTGAATCTTCACCTTTTATGTGTTCATGTTGTTGCTTGCTTTGCTCAAACATAAAAAAAGAAATTTTCAGTCACCAGGGGGCTCAGTGGTTCAGTGGGTGCACCCTGTATCAAAACAGTCCTAAACGCTGCTGTCCCAGGTTCGATTCCCAAATCTGGGCCATTTACTGTCAGTTACTAATAAATAAAGGCCACTGGTGGCAAGAACGTAAAAAGAGACAAATAAACACAATAATTCTTAGATCAGGGAAGACATGCAATACTGTTTTTGCTGTCACAAATTAACCTATTTCACTTTCTACGTATTGCAGTTTCAAAGGGTTGTAATTCCTCTGGACAAAAAATTAAACATGTGAACTAACTAATGGATATTTTAGAAGATTTTAAAAATGTTCTAGCCTTAGCGGTAAGTAGAGAAGGACCACAACAGAGAGGAAGCACACACCTTATCAGTTTTTTTAGCACTGTGCAGGCAGCATGCCTTTCCTCATGCACTTAGCGCATTCTTGCACGCAGACACAAGCTGATGCAGCCCACAAACACACACAGACTGTTTAAAACAACCGAGAGGAATAAAAATACCCCCAGTCAACGTGGTTTATTTCTGCCATCAGGCAGCCTCGGCAAAAACCTCCTCATCAATATTCCTGACAGATCTGATTTTTCACTCATTTGCTTGAAAACATATTTGTGTCGAGTGAATGACGCTACAATCAATCTCTCTGCCAATGTCAGACTCAATGACAAACCCGTCTAGCATCAAGTCTTGACTGTACTGGTACAGAGAGACACCCTGATGAATTTGTGTGCAAAACAAGTGAGGTCAGACACAGTGCAGCTTTGTTTAGCCCAATCAAGTGCATTTATTTCATTTTAAATAAGGGAATACAAGAAATGATGGAAAACCTACAGCTGCGCACTTCAGCTAAATTTTAATTTAGTGCACTTCTAATACCACTAAAAGCCTAGGTGATGTCCTGATAGCACGAGTGATGGCTCACAGGGCTTCTTAGGCAGGTTACCCTTAAGCCAGCCTGAGATGCCAGATGTTTATGTTAAAATGTCTCCCATAGATACCAACTTCATCCCATTTATCTGCCATATGCTCAGACGTCTGTGTCTGAGAAATGTATTATCCATTTTCTGCAGTTAAATGAGCCTTTCAAAGTGAATGTACTTGATGTATTTAAGATGCAGAACAATGAATCTTTGCATGCTCTTCCAGGAAACAAAAACTACAGAGTAGAATAGAATAAAAACCTTTTCAGGAACTACAGTTCTGTTGGAAGACATCTTTACTTATAAAATAAAGAAAGATTCAGTGAAACACCAAAAGAACAACTGGATTATTTATTTATTTTTTTTGGCATGGTAATAAAAATAATATTTGTTTATTTATTAAGAAAAACGCTTATATTCAGTCAATGATTTTTATGTATATTTGCTTGATTTTGACGGCACTTCACAAAATGTGTTTAATGCTTGTTTCATAATTCATTTCTACATTATATTTTATCATGTAAAGCACTTTGACATAAATTTGACTTAGGCAAAATAATCTAGAACTGCTTTCTACAAATTATCAACATGAAACTTGCTGGTTTGACTGAAGGTTGTCTCCTTTGTGTAACGGGAAAACACCGTTTGCATGACTTTGGGCAAAGTCGGACAAAGAGAGTGAGTCCAGTCCTGGTTGGCATCAACAAGTCTTCAAGCTTTTCTGGTGGATTTTTTAGGTTTGAATCTAAAAAGTGTAGGTAATCGAGAAGTTTTAAAGAGGAAACCCCACCAGGCATAATCTGTCAATCAGAAACGGGATCTGGGAAATTAAGGCTCCAGGTCGCATCACAAATCAGAAATATTGATTACTATTTTCTCCAACCCGTTTAAACTCGGAGAGAGGGAAGAAACATGTAAACAAGCTCTTAGTTAAGATACACTGAGCCGAAGCCGCTTATTCATTTAAGATCCCAAAACGCGTTAAAATTTTAAATTCAGAATTTAACATGTTATTTCCCCTAGGACTAAACAGATTGTTTTCTGGAGGTTTTCTGGATTGCTACTATTAACAATTAGGATCATTCCTTTCAGAGATTTGAACAAATATCCATAAATATTCAGTCAATATCAGTGACTACAGGCCACAAGGTTTATAACAACGTTAATTTTAAGATTCTGCTTCTTCTAATCAGTCTGCTTAAAATAAGACGTTATTACTAAGAGTCCAGCGAGGGCATTCTCAATCTACCTGTAGGTCACAGCTAAATGCAATAAGGCTTAAATCTGAATTGTCCCTGGTTACTGAAACTACTTCATAAACAGAAATCCTGCAAACACGTACGCTGCAGTTGAACTGGTTTATATTTCTGCTCACAACTGACTTATTGGACTGGTTTCACTTTGATGTTTTGAGTCTCTTGTTGCCAAATTGAGGGTGGAGTTTGTCCACTACCTCCTTCTGATTAAGGATTGGATCCAGAGATTCAGCACCAAGTAGAAAAAGGAACATGCAGTTTAGTTCTGGGTGTTTGATTCAGGGCTTCATAAACTGGTTTTACACCTGACCCAATTTGCCTTAAAAATTACTTCATAAATGTTAACACTTTGAAAACGATTTAAATGCACAACACCAATTTGGGTTCTTTTATGTCCTAGATTGTAGTTATGTGTTTATGTTACACAAAACTTATTGTGTAACTTTCTGAAGTTACACAATAAGCACAACGAAGATACTAAATGCATCAGAAAATATAGAAGTTTAATTTCTTGTATATTCTAAAAATAAAAAATAAAGGTAGCCATAAAAATATCATTTTTAAAAATCAAACCTTAAAATAAGATATCCCAACATCTGATGGAGTTTGTAACTCAAACTTAAAACAGCTGCTGCATGACAAATTAACTGTAAAACCGACTATGACAACTCAGATATTGGGGATTTAGAGAAGTACAGATTACTAGAAAAACTGCAGTCTCTCTGTTTGTAATATTGAAAACACATGTGGAGACACTTTGTACATTTGTTTCCAACGGTGTCCTCAAAACTCTTCCAGTTTGGGTCCACTCCTATTGTTAACTCTAAAGTTAAACAGATTTAATGATCTCGGAGAAAAGACCCCTGCAAACAGCTGAAGGCAAATGCATCATAAACTGTTTCTATTTAATTTGCTCTAATTAATGAACCAGAGTAGATAGAGAGTCTTAATAATCTTACAAATAAAGACTTCTGTCTGTAGTTCTGGCCAAAATAAGGTGATTGTTGCCAACACCCACCAGCGTACACCAGGCCACATTTCTACGTACAGACGTTGTAGCTGAACTTTCTTTTTTTTTTTTTTAACTACTTTGCAGTGGACGTACAGCTAATTGACAGCAAAATCCAGTCTACTGTATTTTCCATAGTTGTAGCTGAGAACACAGTTACAGCCAATCATGCAAACTCCGTGTAGGAGTAACAAGAAGTCTCACTAACATGCACCTTAAATTTGTGTGCATATTAGTGCACACAAATTTGGTAAATGCTTGGCGAAAACGCATTCATTTTTTATTAACTGAAGTAAGTCAAAGAAATTGTACTCAAAGAAGATCCATGTTACCTCAAAATAATATTTGAAGTTAAGTAAAAAATATGATGCAGTAAAACTATTCCAAGAAGTATTTTTTTTTTATCATTTCACCAATGAAACTTGTCCTCCAGCACCTCATATGTTCTCCACATCATCCTGCTTATTTCTTTTCTCCTGTCTGAAGAGTGGTTCTCTACAACAACATTTTAAAAAAAAAGGAGGCATTAAGAGGCTTAGTAGAGGCAGTGATTTAGCAGCCAAAAGGTCACTTTTGCAAATTGGGTTCATTAATCTTTGAGCGTATGGCAGCCGCAGTGGGACACTCTTCACACATGGACGCAGATTATATTGGGCAAAGAACTCATAGATTAGCCTAAAAAAATATAAAGTCTGGGAATAATAAAGACTCTTCTGACGAAGTTGAGACGTGGTTCTCAGAAGTCCCATTGCCAGTTTCACTCATATCAGAGGGAGCTTTGCTCAGTTGTGAGAGGCGGGGGTAGAGGAGGCAGGAGTAAAGTTTGACTGAGCTGTGATTATACCATCACAGATGATTATAGTCAGACATTCCTCTGACCCAGTGCATGACAGAATCTCTCACTTTCTCCTCTCGATTTCTCTTTTTTCTCCACTCCATCCCTGCACCCCAGATATTAACTTTGGTGCCAACTCGCTCACAAAAACACCTGCTTGGGACATGATCCTGTAGCTTATACTGCAGAGGTACGGTTCTCTGAATGTGTTTATTCAGAGAGAGCACATTTTTCTTACATTTGAATTAAAGCTGTAGGAAAATGAGTATAGGAAAGAATTTAGATTCAGTAGTTATACAGCAGAGACTCAGCGTCAAAATCAATTGCTATACCAACATTTTATCAAACATGTCATTGTATCTGAAATGTACTCTCTATTTCTAAAAAGAAATAAAGAAAAAACACATCAGATAGACAATTGGTAATTCTTTGTAGGTTTTGTAAAATATAAAGGAGACAAATGTGTTTTTCAAGAAATAAAATCTGAATTTATTGTCTGTGCAGCAGTTCAAACTGAGGATGAAATTATGTGTGTTAGTGTCAAATCCATATTAAGGAAATGCTGGAGAGCGTGTCCTTACAACATCACGACACAGACATAGTGCAACATTATGTAAACATATTACTTTCTAATTAACTTCTGTCTGTGTGCAACTGGCCCATCTACAAAAACAGTTTGAGCTGATCAACATATACTTTTTTAGCGTTTTCTCTAAACAGGCTGATAAAGGGATGCTGTCCTATTTGGAACAGAATTTTTTTTCCCTCCATTTGGGCAAGAGCCATAAGTCATAAAAACAATTAAGAACAGTTTAATCTTAAGGCTACTTGAAGCAATCATTTCTCCTTTGGGTGAAGTTAAAAAGCAAGTAGCTGAAACCTTCGATGAAGCTTCCTCCTCCACGTGAATCCTACAACTGGAAGTCAGGCGTTGTGAAGTCCATTGCTCCCTCTGAGGTGAAGGTCGTTCCCGGCAGGAAGAAAACTGTGGAGATTTGCCACACTGGTAAGATCAACTTCAAATCCTGCGCCGATGCCTTGTCCAATGAAATGCAGAAAAAATGAAACGATGCCACCAACTCAACTATAAAAACTTAGAAGAAATCATACGTTGATTAAAATCCTCCTCCTGAGGTGTTAATATAATGACCAACGCATTGCATCTAGTTCGATTCAAACAGTAAACTCAACTCTGCGTCTCAACACCTGAGACGTTATCAACCCACTGATAAAAGAAGAACAATTTGGACAAGCTGCGATTGGAAAAGTACAGAACCTTCCAATCACCAGCAAAGTCATAGAAACACCTTTGTATCAACAACTAAATAGTTTCTCAACAATGATGTATTTCAGTCTGGATTCTGGTTCCCTTATCAAAGTGTTCAATGGCATCCATGTCAACAAAAAGCATGAAAGAACCTTTTGGACCCAAATGCAGCACACAACACCGTTAACCATGACATTGATGGTGATGATGATCTCGGTTTTAATTGACTTTCTAATTTCTGATATGTCAGCACATTGGCTAACATAGAGAAATCTAGTGGTTGATAAGCTGCATTCCCACGCTTTTAGTTTATAACAAAATGAAAAGAAGATTTATTTACTTTAAAAGGTCCCTTTCTAACACAAGCACCCTTGTCTACTGCCATAATTCACTGCCACGTCACTACAGCAAATCTGTGTGGACAAACTGAGGTCACTTTAATTTAGTAAGTAGGTGTGAGTTTATAGATGTTGCGTGTGCTTACATCACTTTTCTGCCATTTAATACGCTGGTTGTTTGCTTGGACTCAATATCAACGATGTATCTGCAGAAGGAGCAACGGACTCCTGTTACTCAGATTCAGAGTTTTGTGCAGCGAGGAATTTTTAAATTATATCAATACTTAAAGCATTGCAATAAAATGCTATTACGTCCAACGCGTAAACATATGATGAAGTCAATTAAAACCATACATATTGATAAATTATATTTTATTGATCTTTGTTTTAACAAAACATCTTAGAAGTCCAGATGTCATTGTGTGTTCTCAGTCTCTCCTCTGCCATTAGGGCGCTTATCAATAATTCATGTTGCATAAATGAGTTATCAGCTCTTTCTCCTTCCCTCAGTTCCTTTTCTTCACTTATGTTATGGCTGGTTGCACTGGTCCAAGGGGCCAATAAAAATTTATAACCTGTTCTGCAGCTCTAAAGCTCCAAATTGGTAATAAAGCCTTTGTTTTGTTGCTTGTGGTTCTGCTTTTGTTAGAATTGACTTGTCAAATCCCAAAGCTGCATATTGAAGCATGAGATTCACACTGATGACTAGTTATAGAAAGGTGACTATATGTAAAAAAAAAAATAGAAGATTAAAGAGAGTGTTGGAGTCTAATGAAACTAAACTCATAAAGACTTCCCATAATAATCAGCAAGCCTGCAGATGGGATTTGATGCTCCTCTCCCTACCGCATACAGTACAACGCACACATTCGCATCCAAAATTAGTATTTCATATTCCATCCACTGGGTGTGTAATGACGGCTGTTATTAAAGCGGGTAATTGTCTTACCGTGGTGCCGGGTTATTGGATCTGGGGGCAGTTCTGCAGACACAGTTGGAAGCAGCTGGATGTAAAGTCGCTGAGCGGTGAAATAGGGAGCAGCGCTGAGCACACACACAGATGATGGTATCAGGATCAAAGAGAAATGCTAGCATTGTGCAGTCTGACCCCCGTCAATGGCACTCAGCCCACCTGTTACCTTATCCCCCATGAGACTCTTGCTAACTCAGTCCCTTTGCCTCCTGGAACCAGACACTAGCCTCAGTGGAAAATCTGATAAAGACTCTGCACAGCGAGATTCAGGCATCAAAGGCTTCAGACAGAGCGGCTCTAAGACGGTCTACCTCGGAACAAACTAGGCCCTTTGATTAGAGCAAAAGTTTGGAACAGATTGCATCCTTAAAGGACATCTGAAGATTAATGGACAATTTTGTCTGAGTCAGCAGTAACAGAGTGTTTGCATTTTTTTTTTATTTACATCTTAAATGTACATCATCTATTTCAGGCTGACTAAACCTAAAGAACCATGAAAAGCAGTTTAGCTGACGGTGTAGTTAAAACAGAAGTCAATATGATGTGCATGATGCTCTAACATTTTATAAGACAATATCTATCATCATAAAAATATCTAACTACATTTAATCATTGTCGCTGCTGGTAAATGAAGCTATAAGGACTTGGATGTTTCCATGAAAGGAGAAAACTCTGGCATGGGTGGAGGGATGAGTTCTAATTATCCAGCAGTGACCCCTGACGAAAACAAACGGTCACAGTCTGACATCACCTTTCACTGCCCCTCTGGATAAACAACAACAAACCCAACCTCCGTCGCACCGTCGCACACTCTTAGTTAACGCCCGCCACACAAACAGCATTGATCCAGATCCTGTCCAGCTGTGCACAGCAGGAGACTGAGCTGGCAAGAGGAGGAAAAGGAGGAAGAGGAGGAGGATGTGGACAATCCCTAACCCCCTGCGGTCTGCGCTCCGGCCAGCCAGCTGGTGTCATTGGAGACTTGGACCATAAAGGTGATTTCTGAGAAGAGGCTGTAGGTTGTAGCAGCTCTTTTCAGGGTAGTTATTTTAACAGCAGGGGGTTTTCTCAAAGACTGCATGAACAAATTGTTCTGTGGACTGGTCCCCTTCAAACTATAGCTACATATAACCTTTCTAATTAGACCCATCATGCTGTTGTTAGGGGTCAGTGAGGCCAGTAATCCAGCAGGGAGCCTGATGGTGTCACATTTTCACTTTTAGAGAAGAAATAAGGATAGAATTTGCTCTGCTTCTCCAGATTTAGTTGAGTTTTTTTTTTTAAACACTCATTTTTTTTAAGTGAGAAAACCTACAATATGTGCCCATAGGAGGAAAATACTACATCCAGCAAGTACTGCAGTTTTCAAACATATAACCCACAGGAATGTGTTTAAATCTTTCAAGCCAAAAACCACTGTGTGGATTAGCCGTGCCTGCTTGTGAAGTTAAATATGACCTGTAAAACATCATGCTGTTTTTTTTTGTTTTGTTTTTTTTTTTGCTAAAGCACAGTGGCACACTTCTTCGAGTATTTACATAGTGACTTGAAAAGCCAAGCTATTTCCTCTTTTGCCAGACCAAAGGCAGCCAAGACATGAAAAAACAGGTCTTTCAGTCCATCCTGTGGGAATTGTTTTTCCTTTTGCCAACCACCACATGCATTTTACAACTACCCGGTCAAAGCCGGGATTTCCCTTTGGTAAAGTAAAAGAGGGGCTTTATTTGACTGCTGTCTTAATTTATGCAAAGTCTTAAAGGAGTAAGAGGAGGGACAAACAGGGGCTGACTAAAAAAATCTGTACTTGAGATTAGGGTGTAGGATTAATAAGGAGGGGGCTTTGAAGACATTTTTGCCCTCCTTGTAAAGTTCTTCTGTTTTTTTTCAATTAGCCCACTTAAAAACAACTTAAAAACAACCTACATAAACGTTAAAAGCAGATTTCAAATGATGGTTTTCTTTATTAAAGAAGAAGGAGACGGTTCTGGCTACCATGGATTTGAAGAGATATTAATCACAATTTTTACCATGTGAAGCTGAATTATGATGACTGCAAGGTCAAAAGAAATTAAAGACATTCACAGTCACCTAGATAGCATTTTTTATAACCTTAAGCCTTTTGTCTAGACTCTAGAGCTTGAGAAGATAGAAGTATTTGAGCAAAAGTGTTTCAATGAGTTTGAATTGTTCCGAAGCACATATTTTATTTTGTTAACTTTAACTCCATAGGTCTTGAGGAACTGGCTGCTGGTGTCAGTTATGGTTATCTGTGGAGACACAAACTAAAAAAGAAAACAGATTGTTGGCGGGTGTTGCTAACTTTAATATTTACTGTTTTCAAAATTTACCACAGGGGCCCATGTACTCAGGGTTTTTTATTGAGACACTAAAAAGAAGAATTAAACACAAACAGAGCAATATTTCATCATTTAATATGTGAACTGAAGAGCGACTTGTGTCTCCAGAGATTCAGGTTGCAGATCCCTGATCTAGCAGATGGAAAGTGTGATCTTACCTCAATACAGCAGCTAAAAGTGCAGCACTATAATTTTTAATTAATTGTTAACATAAAATTGTGAAGGTTTAAAAAAAATATCAACCACTAAATATTTAAAAAATACATTTATTTAGTGTAATTTTTTCAGAAACCCTCATGGCCCCCGTCTAGAACCGCCCCTGGCCTGCAGGTCTGGCTCTGGTGCATTTTTGCTTAGTATGTGTTTTTCTTCATTGATTGGAAGCGAGGTTATCCAAACTGCTAAACACACAGAAATTAATGTAATGTAGAAAATATGTATGTATTTAGTGTTAATCTGTTAGTATGATTTGTTCTTTAACTGGACACTTATTTTGGCTAATGCTATTATTTATTAAATATCCAAACTCAGCATCCTAAGCAATAATAATAATCAAACTAAAATCACAATACGAAACTGAATCAAAATGTTCTGTAGCATATCAGAGGATGAAGAGATGCTGGTTTCTGGTTCTTTAGGTTCTGACGGGTCTGCGGTTCTTCTCCTGATTCATTCTGTCTGTTACACAGCAGCAAACTGCGCCATGACGGACACTTTGTTTTGT
The DNA here is from genome assembly GCF_027474105.1 of Poeciliopsis prolifica. Lineage (NCBI taxonomy): Eukaryota > Metazoa > Chordata > Actinopteri > Cyprinodontiformes > Poeciliidae > Poeciliopsis > Poeciliopsis prolifica. The sequence goes on from NW_026562396.1 coordinate 4,999,326, forward strand.
CTTTATATTTACACAGCATCCATCCTCAATGAATTGTTTAGCTGATTATGCGCATCTTTTCACTCACGTCTGTATTTTACAGCGTTTTTTCTTCTACGGATATGAAATCAGGCAGAGGACATTTTAAAAAGACGCAGGTTGATAGCAGCTCACTGCGGCTGCGCAGTGTCCGTCTCTAGGCAACCGTGACGTTCAGCGTCGGTCCGTGGCGTTCAGGGGTCCTTCAGCTCCCGCCACGACAGTGTAGCTGACCTTAATATTGCCAGTGTTTTATTTTGGCCATTATTGTCAAACTGAGTGTTGATGTTTCTTATCGGCGTGTCTATCGAACAGTTATGTGTCGGTTCAATACGGGACGCACATTGAACGGCCAAATATGGGACGACGCTGTATTTTACGGGATGGGTGGCAATCCTATTCAGGGGTGCTGACATAAAGTTTTAGGGGTGAGCAAGATACGTCACTGCTTTACATTAACAAGGAGAGACAGATGAACATTTCACTGTTCATCCGAGAAATGGTGAACTACAACTTCCTGGACGTCAGACAACATCCGGGTCTCATTATGTGTCTCTGCTTATTTCCAGGCCCAAATGAGCAACTTCATGTTTAGAAACAAGCCGAGAAAATGCACAACCCGAGATTTAAATAAATAAGCCTAAAATCACTGATAACAATCGGACTTGACAGAAACTCAAAAGAGTTCCTGACTGTCCAGCAACAAAACGCGCATCTCTCTCCTCCCTCCGTTGTTTACGTTTTGTTGCTGCTGACAACTGTTGCATAGAAACGGCGGTCGCTCCCCAAGACGCATAGAGGAAATAACATTACAAAAGAAAATAGTGACGAACAGTGATTTGGATAAGTAACTTTAATCTGATTACTGCATTTGAAATAGTAACGCATTAGATTACTCGTTACTGAAAGAAGAGGTCGCACAGATCGTCAGAACACTTGATTTGTCGGCCCATTACGTCACGCGCTGCCTGTATTCTTGTGCTGAGACGTCATAGGTTGTGATGTCACATACTGCTTTGTTGTGTAACACTGGGTATAAATAACTCCAGCTGGTTCAAGACAGTTGTAGAAGAGTGAAGAGCAAGACCAGTTAAGCAACAATGGATTTGAGGAGAGAAATGCGATTTTAATCAATGTGAACACAATCCCGGCAATTGAAGAATATGTTTCTCAAATTCAAGAAGAGGCCTGGCTAGACCTGGACCATTTGTACCAGGACGAGGGAGTGACAGAGAGGACAAGGTACCTGGTCCAATATTTGACAGACGTTTTCTCCAACTTGGTAAAGGACGTTTCTGAGAACCTGGGCTACGGATATGGCGATCTAAAAGTTATGTTTGGTAGCCAGGTCTCTCAGGCCTTTGCCCGGGCGATGGGAGACGACACGGTCATCCACGGAGAGTGTGCTGCAGTGATCGACATGCTTTTCTTGAAGCATCTCATCACTGCAGCACACTCTCCGGTGGATGACGAAGACCCCGTGTCTCTTCTTCGGCCGGGCTTAGGCCTCAGTTCCTTGGTGCGAGCTGTCATCAGTATCGTCCACGAACTGGTGACAGCAAGACGCGCAAGGGACTGAGGGCGTCCTTAGAGGAGCAGAGCAAGGACACAGTGCGACTTTTTGTTAAGTCGTTGCTGTGTCTAGGCATCAGGGAGTCCAAGACATGGAGGTGTTTTGACTCCCTGATGGAGGTACAGGAGCGAATGGTTGATAAACATCTATGCTGCCATCGAGGGCCATCCGGTAGAAATCCAGGTGGACTGGTCCCTAGACTCACAAAAAAGGTTTTTAGGGACCTCAGGACAACTTGTGAATGTTCTGCCGGATGGGCTCTGGGCTTCATGGAGCACGAGGTCGTTGACGATATAATCGTCCGCTGCCTTTTGAACCAATTGGAGAAGCACCAGAAAAAAAGAGCCGGCTTTTTTACGAGACTTTTTTCTGGTGCACATAACATCTTTAAAAGGTATGTCACCAAGTGACATACCTTTTAAAGATGTTATGCGACTATTGATCTCGGCTCCATGACGCCCCCCTGTGCCTCGGCCTCTCTGCTCCTCAGTCGGTCCAGGTATCAAGTCGCCTCTCTGTTCCTCCCTCGTCCTGGTATAGAGACGACACCCGGTTCCCCCGTCGATCTTTCCCCCGAGACGCCTCTCCATGCCTTCATCGGTCCTGACCCCAAGAAGCCTCCATGTCCGATTCATTGAACTTTATCTTCAAATGTTCCTTAAAAATGGATGCACAGTTGGTAGCACTGTTGCCTTGCAGCAAGAAAGTCCAATTATCGGCCCGGGGTCTTTCTGTATGGAGTTTTTATCATCCCTGTGCATGGTGGGTTCTCTCCGGGTACTCCGGCTTCCTCCCAGTTTAAAAAGATGATTAAGCACCAGCACCACTTGTGACCCCTCTATGGATAAAATTGTATTTTACAAAATGATCCAGATTTTTTAAAATTGGAATATGTCACTTCGACTTCCAATTTAACACAGAGGGAGATGGCAGCCAAAAAAAATACATTTTTATTATAAAATAATAAAAAATGTAATTGTAATGGTCCAGGTCTTTTATCTGCATGGGGGAAATAAAAGAAGTTGGTTCAAGACAGTTGTAGAAGAGTGAAGAGCAAGATCAGTTCAGCGACGATCAGCATGTAGAGACCCTGGGTTTACTGTCAGAGCGCAGAGCACAGCAGCTCCATAACTCAGATTGCTGCACAGATTTGTGACACTTGTCTTAATCTTGCAGATTATAATGGCGTTGAGTTGTGCAGCTTTACGGACGCATTCATTCATGGCTGCTTTTCCGCTTATTGCGCTGCTCATATTGGTCTCGATGTTTGCAGTTTTCTGGAGCGCAACGTGAAACTCAACGCCGCTCACAGGCAAAAAAAAAAAAAAAATATATATATATTTATATTTATGTAGCCCGGGACATACTTAGGACACAATAACTGGGGTTCTTAATGTGCAGTATATTTTATTCTTTTTAGTTGAGACAGATTAAACAAAGCTGTCTTGCTGCTTACTTGTGTTCAGCTATCAGAACATGCATGTATTGAACAGTAGCTAACTACTGATGTATCGAGGCAATGTCAAAAGTAACAAAGGAAATCACACAAAAAAGAAATGCAATAGATAAAAGACAAGTAAAGAAATACGGCAGTGGCCTCAGGCTGCACAAATAAAACAGAGAGCTGCATTACCACACACTGATTAAAAAAAATGGAATTGTGATTATTTTATCAACACTCATTCTACAGTATCGTCTCAGTTCTCTACATACTGGAGTTCACCGATGATCACACATCTCACTGTCAGTGCAGGAAATGGCCGACCTGCACCGCACACACCACTTCCCTGACCCTTCCGCTTCTGAAATACAACAAAAAAATTTAAGAAGCGATGTATGTATTTACCAATTTCTGCTCAAAACGATCTCCCGCAGACAAAACACTTACAAGCTAGGAATCTGACATATCAACACAGGAAGAAGAACGACACGCACTTCCTGCCCCATCTTGGGAAACAGCAATCACCTCTGAACAGCGCTCTCTGGTGGCCAAAATGTGCAGCCAACCACCTGAACATATTTACAGGTAAAAAACTAATAAAATTGCATAATTGAACCAAAGTAATTCAACAGCATTGATACTGTAATATAAAAGAAAACCCACACTTTGGAACGGTACGCTTAATCACCCAAAGTTTACCACCCGGCTATGTTTACAACCACATTTATATTAGATATAATTTAATTGGTGAAAATCATGTCATTCCATTTTCGCCCGAGAAGAAATTTTTTTTCCTTCGTCCTCATTATGCTGTCCAACAACAATAATGAGAAAGATAGAGGAACAAAAGTCTCGACATCTGTCAGTTTACATAAATGACGGTGGCAGTAAAAGTCCAGACAATAAACAGTCCAAGAGATAATTTAAGGGAGAGTTTAAGGTAGTTAATTTCTGGTGGAAATTGCAGGGAAGCAAAACTGGAAATCTACCTTAAGTCTTAATCACCAGAACATAAAGTAGTCTCTTGTTTTAAAATTAAAATGTTCTTAAGTGTGAGGTGTTTTAAATATTTCAGGTTTTCTATAAGTACAATTATTTCACAGAGCACACTAACCTGCTCTTAACATTTTGGAGACTATGTTTCAACAATAGATTTATTCAGTTCTGAGTGAAGCTTACTGCTCCACCCTGAAGGAAAATAAAAATGTTACTCATGTGTGATTTATCTTTTACACAACATTTGCATCCACTCGTTAGAGAAAGTCTCCTCTGGAGCAAGTTAAGTTTTTGACTAATATTTATAGCAGTTATCTTGGATTGAAGAAAGGTAGGGCTTTAAGATTTGTGTGATTTTTAAGGTGTACACAGATTATAATTCTTTCTTTGACACAAAGTAAACATAGTTCTAAAATCTGTGTGAGTGTTGGAGGGTTGTGAGAAATGACACTCATTCAACGTTTGTCACAGCATTTCACTCCTGTGTCTCTGATCAATTATATGCAGCTGTTTGAATCGATGCATATGTATATATTGTACTAAATGTCTCTGGATATATTAATAGATTCTTAATTTTCAATTCACTCGGTATGGAGGCATGGACAAATAATCATCAGTTATTCACCCGTCTTGCTTTTTTTTTTTTTTAGCTGTTCGGAGATCTTCTTAGTAGAGAAATGTCTGTAAAATTATGCATGTACATTATCGGTACATGCATCTAAAATGACCACTGTTTGTACATTCCTCCACAACTCATTGGGCTTAGATCTCTGGCCCTAAGAAGACATTTGTCCAGATGTTTGGGGAGGAGAAGAACATATTACTTTGGAGTATTTCCCACATACTGTGTTGTGTGGCCAACTCTGTGCTGACCTCAAACATCAAAACAGCCAACATCTAAAAATAGGCTTAATTGTTCCTCAGTCGTGTGTCTGATGGGCTCACAGAAACCAACTGAGACAAAGCATCAGGCCCTCATTTTCATGCAATAACGAACCAATACAAATTATGGTTCCCATGATTCTAAGGATCAGAGGATCAGATGCAATAATGGTATTTCTTTTTTCATAAATGCAATTTTTATTTTTAATTTTGATGGCTGAAAACCACCACAGAGAAACAATTTCTGTGCAGTAATATTTTATTTCAACTATACGTGCCGTGTTAAAAAAAATAAAAACATGAAACAAAAAATCCCCCAAAAACAAAACATTATTATTTATACATTCACAGTACAACTTTACACATATCTACAGGCCCAAATACTCTGGAGATAAAATATACAGCTGGCTGTGCATAGCCATTATGCACAGTATTTAAAACAAACATACGTGAGATAAAATGTTTCATCTGCACATACATTAAGGGACATAAATTATCCAAATTAAAAGCCTTATGAGCAAAAAAAGTAATTTCCCCTGACCCTTATAAATAGTTGTCCTTGGCAGCAACATCATCAAATGTTTGTGTTAACGGGCAATAAATCATTGACGTTGCTATGAGGAATTTTGGTCCACTCTTCAATATAACACTGGAAGGTTTTCTGAGTTGCCTAAAGTCATGGCACAGCAATTCACTCAGATTCAAGTCTGGACTTTGACTGGGCCATGCCAAAATAGTTTGGCATGGTTGATGTGTTGATGTGTTTTGGAGCAACTCAGACCCAGATGTTACGCTATATCATGGTTGATTGTCAGCATGATGTTTTTCCTCTGAAATGTTCCACTCAAGATCCACTCCTTTCACCACCTTTCCCTGTTTTCATCATTTGTTCTGGTGATTCTCTGAACTTTGAAATCCTTGGAAATAGATTTAGAATTTTTTTCCGGACTGATGAACAAAAGTGACTTTGTTTCTGATCTGTTCTTACATTTTCTTACTTTACTGTTTGAGCTTTTTGAGCCAACTTTATGTCATCAAGCACAATTTATTTGGAAAGTAATGAATCATAGGTGTGGGAAGTGAAACTAAACCAAATGATTCTGATAATTAAAGGGACTTAAAAAGACCAGAACAAAAAAAAGAGTGTAAAAACAGAGGTAAAAGCTATAATAAAGAGGAATTCAGACCAAAGCATTGCATTTCCACTTTGTATGGACCACAACTCAACATTTTAAATGTAAAAAGGCAGGATTTAAAAGCATGATCTGTCCACTTTCAGCTTAAACTGTGACTAAACAAGCAGAGTGAGGGGTGAAAGTGATGTCTCTCCACACAGGGCCTGATTTGTTTGTATATCTTGTCAAACTGCTTTTTTAATATGTTGTCTGGTTCTAAAATGTGTTTATCGGGAACATTTAAGAGGGTAAAAACATTTCGCAGAAATGTGTGGATATCTCCAAGATATTTCTACGCCGGATTATTATTTAATATATATTTATAAAATAAAAAAGAAAGCCATATGCATCAAACAATATACACAACTGGCTTAGAGGAACATTGGTCAAATATTTCCTTTGCAATTTCACAGCATCAGTCTAACATAAAGTGTTCTCCCATCTGCGCCACTCATACGTCACATCCTTCAAGTCAACTCTGTCGTCTCTTGTCTCATGAAAGGCAGTCTATTACTGCACATTAGCAGCAGAGTGAGGCAGGCAGATAAGGGAGGCTGCTGATCAAACACACAGACAAATCACCAGTGACAGAAACACACATTTGTTGCTCAGCATTTAGCTTTGATCTCCCACTCTGCCAAGAGCCAAGGAGAAGCAAATCTCAGCCTTTGAACTGGAGCTTTTCAGTCGAGGTATTTCTCTGCTCTCTTACGGAGAAGTCTGCGAACACTTCACCGAGTCATCATATGCAATCCCACTCCACAACCGATGCAAGCAGGAAAGGCTGCGGACTGATGTGACGTAGGTGAAAGCAAAACGGCCGAATCATCAGCGCTAAAACAAGACACGCTTGCGTTAGCGCTGATTGTTTGAGATTTTAGGTCTCTAATGGAGATAATGGAACAGACTGGAAAATGATTTTGAAGCTTCTACAATAGCATGCGTAGTAATAAATTCCATGCTATTGAGTTGTATCAACAGGTTGGAGCTAAATCACTGAGCTCAGCTTATGTTTCACAGGCAATATGAAGCACGCACAATAATCTGATCAGCTTTAGAGCTAATCTTCTGATCTCTGATCTACACTGATCACCAACGCGCGTTTGTTTTGTGTCCCGGCAAACACATGCACAAATGTGCATGCGCCTCCCCACTGGCAGGGGAGAGTAAACTGTTTTTGCAGCATATTAATAACGGATACATGGCAGCTGTGTCTAAGCTGTCAGCCATGGATCATCTCATTTCCTGAGCAGACCAGCCCGGGCCCCCTGTGTGTTATTACAAACAGGCCAGATCATGTGACAGGAATGGGAGATTACTGCAGAAACTAATTGAGGCTGCTCCAAGTGTTCTCTGCCGGAGAACAGTGGGGTGACTGTTTGGTCAGGCGGTCTGATACTCGACCCTCCTGTGTACCCTGCAACCACAAAATGCCCATTACAAACAAAGACTCTGTCAAAGCTTCACGGACCTGGACAGTCTGCAGCGAACTGGGTTGTTCCTTTCAGATTTTGGGGGGGGATTCCCCTCGTCCTGAGGAAGATGTAGCATGCGTTGTTTAAAATAAATCCAGCACATCCAGCTCAGCGTGTAATTTCATTGCATCTGCCCCATTATCCTTGGGGTTGTGCGCATCAAACACAAACCACTCCGACTTGTCTATTCTGGCTCTACATTTTCTCTGACGTGACACTCGCGCCGAATAAGTCATCGTTGACTCCGTCCTCTTCCATGTGTGTCCTGACCCAGCTGCATTATTTATGGTACATGATGCTTTGGCTGCTGTGCGCAATATCTGCCCTGGCTGTAGCTCACCAGTGTTGGCACAGAACCACTCTGTGGCTTTTATTACCTACAGTACAATAACGCTGCAGAGAGGCCAACAGCAACGGCCGCAGCCAGCAAGCTCCTCACACAGAAGCAACTGTCAGCTCACATTTGCTATGAGTGGACCAGTATGGTTGTCACACAGAGCTATTATTATGATACAGCCCAGGGTCGGGCCGGGACTCCGGGGTGAAACAAAGTGAGCCTGTGTCATCTTTTTCCGTGCCACTTTTCTATGTATCAGCATACTGTCTGGCCTCCGCAAAGACAATTTCACATCAAGAGCTACAGAAAATCCCTTCCGACAGGTGAGACATCCAGAAAGTCACACTTATAGAAAAAAAAAAAAATCTGTTTCATGTTTGAGGAAAAAGATCGGATGATACGGAGGCACAATGTGTCCTTTTCAACACTAAAGCCTATCCTGCCCATATATAGAACAGCCAGCGTTTATAGCCAACCACAAGACCAAGGGCCCCAGAAGAAGACACTGGGGGAAGGGGCAGCAGTATTGTATTACCACAGGACATAAGTCCCTTGTTTGTATCTGCTGCTGGCCCCAGGCATAGTCCCGGTTCCAGGCTAATGCCAGTGCCAAGGCAAGCACAGGCGCCGGAGCTGGCTGGACAAGTCCGATAGCACTTCTCCACGTGGGAATCTGAGAGCTACTATGCTTTTAAAGCTTGGCTACTTGTGCTGCATCTCCAGTGGGAAACTTAAGGCACCAATAAAGCAATAATCTTGACCACTCCTGAGTCAAGTGGCTCTCCTGTTTTAAGTAATGCACTGTGTGCGGGTCTGGTTGATTGAATCCTGGCGCTCGAGTGTGATCAGCCTTTCTCGGACATGGCTCGGGGTTTTTGTAAGAGCTGAAATGATGCATGGCACTCAGTTTATCATATGTGGAAGTTGCATATTGACTGGCCCTTTGTAAAACAGCGACAGCTCAGTCAGCTCAAATACCTACATGGAAAAAAAATGTGAACAGCCTTAAAATCAATCGTACACTGAAAATTTTAGAATAATCCAAACTTCAATTTCAAAAAATTGTTCAGCAAAGAAGAAATGCAGTCGACTAGCGCTGGTTTAATTTATATTACTGCTTTATTAAATCAATCATGTTTTTTCAGTCAATTCATGCATCTTAATAAAGGTGTTTTTTTTCTTTTCCCATTCCAATTGCTATTAACTTAAATCAAACCAGATGTTTGACTCAGTTGCATGTCTTACTTACAGTCAGAAAAAAGGCCCGATTCAAACATGGAGAAAAAAAAAATCTCCTTGAGCTGCCAAAAGAATCACTGGGTAAGGGCAATATTGATCAAAACTAATTTATACTGACAAGTTTTTACTCATTATAACCTAGGAACAAACCACGATAAGCAAACAATCGACTTATAATGACAAAAATAAAAGGGATCTGAATAAACAATAACATTCAGCATTCTTTATTGTTCAGCCCATTTAAGATTTGCTGGACATCATATTTCATGAGGGTTTTGCCAAACCTAATATGAGAAGATCTCAGCGATTTGATCTTACTTTGAGTGATCATATCTGATCTTAGAAAAAGAGGGAAATATTTAATGAGCAGAACATTTACTACCTCATGTCTGTGGAAACATCATCCTCCAGCTGGATCTCAGGCCACAGATTAGCAGCCTCTCTCTTCAGCTCTCTGATGCTGCCTTTGATGAGTCAGCCTCAGCTCGTTGCTCCTCTGAACAGCCTGAGTTTGTCCAAAGAATGAGGGAATCTCTCTCTCCAGTGGACTTCAATGTGTGGATGAAGCTTTTTTGGCTCACCCATCAATATAACCGCAGAGGGATAAAAGTTACTTCCTAGGTTAAATTACAAGTAAACACGTTAGGCCAAAATGATCAGAGTGGAAATAGCTACTACCTGGTGAGGCTTGCACCTTTCTCTCCTTCTTCTTCTTGTTATTTTCCTGTTTCTAGCATGTTGTGTCTAACTTTGACAAGCTCAACTAAACTTCACGAAGGACTGATGAACACAAACTGTCCAGAAAATTGTCACAAAACATTTAAAAATAACCAGACATCAAAATATGTAACATCAAACAATAACTGGGTAGAGCGAGAAGCACAAATTAATATGATGATTTCACAAAATGTCCTTTTCCACTAATATGAGTACCTCTGCTGCCAAACCTCTTTTTCTAATAGAACCGATGGAGCCTGTAAAATATTACAAGGTTGAAGCACAAAAAGAAAGAGACATCTTTGATCAAATCTCTCTAAATGGTCCAGAGTTCTGACTCCTCCTTAACAGCTTCCTCTGTGTAGTTCATGTTTGCTCTAAGTTTGAGGTCTGGTCATTTATATTTTCTGTCTAGTTAATCATCCATATCTGTTGTTCATTATCCTTTGCAAATACCAAGTGATGACCCATTTTCCTTCATTTTTTAACTGTAAAATGTCCTGATATTTCAAATCTTCCAAGAGGCAATGCACTCTAACAGGGTTTTCCAGAGCTTTGGGGAAAGAAACAACCACATGGCATCAGATATCCTCCATCATACTTAACAGAATGAGGTGATTTCCAAATATTCCTTTTTTGTTTCATCCCAGTAGCATGTCGAATTTAGTACTTATCCTATTGCAATAAGGGATTAATCAATATTAAGGAACATAACATCGTTTCAAAGGGCGTGGATGAATTTGCTCGCATGCATGAACGTTACGTTTTTTGAAAATTTAGATTTTAGAAAACTCCCGGGCTCGAAAGAGGCTGACAAAAACTAACATGAACAGAAAAGTGAATTAAACTACATGCTGCATGCCATGCTGGTCATTTTCAGTGCACCAGATTTCATGCACAGTAACATCCTCTCTCGCCGACATGACTTCCACTTTATAAATTTTTGTTACTGGCCTCGTTTGAGAAATCACCACAGTAACATGTAAAGTAATTTTCCAAGCAGACATCCACTAATTTCCTGCACTCCCTTTGGCTCCCCAGCCAACAAGACGGATGATGATTATGCAAACTGAAAGATCCAGACTCAGTGGGCCGAATAGCAATGTATCTGAAACATGAATCCATGTCTCGGCATGTATTACCCCACTCTGCACTCATACATTATTACAACTACACTGCACTGATTTCAACAAGCAAGTTACCTAAAGTGATTTGTTATTTCAATTCGAATAAAGTTGGTGAGGCTAAAAGCAGAAGAATTGTGCATAGATGGAAAAGGTTAAGGCTGAGATGCATTTAGTCACTTTAATGAATAAAAAAAGCCATTCAACAGAGGTTTCTGTGAGATCCTCCATATCTGGTGCATTTATTTTTAAGGCAAGTCCTCCATTTGGACTCACTGGTCAATTTATCAGGCCCATCTGTTCAATTACTTGTTAACACAGAAAGCAAACCTGCCAAGACCAGAGAGCAGAAAGTCGATGCATTTAGACACCAAGACTTGGTAAAAACTTCCTGCTTAGGTTCCCAGGAAAAAATAAATAAAAAATCAAAACTAACTAACAAACAGCGTAATACACACTCGTAGCAGTTTTCTTTGACATTCCAACAAACATAGTCATCAAAATAAATCCAGGTAACATTTTTATAATTATGACCTTTAAAACATGAATCATTCCTGCCTTTTATCAAAAACATTGTTGGCTGTTTAATGTTTATTTTTCTTTATCATCTGTGAGTGTAAAATAATGTATTAATCTCTACTGATCTGGTAAGTTAGCAATAAATGCCACAATGGAAAAATATAAACACACACAGACACACACAAGAGAATGTCTTTCATCATTGGGTTCATACAAATAAACCCTTAAGCTCTGAAAAATAATTATACACATTATGGAACCATAGAAGGTGAAATTGAGATTATTTTAAATTAATTCATGTCAAATAAAACATTGTTCTGTAAAAAGTCATCTAAATGCAAACATTTTGCACATAAAGTTTTAAGCAAAGTGAAAGACCTGATGCAATTGACAAGTTTTCCTAACAAAAAAATGTTAAGTAAACTTAATATAGGCTAAACACAAATGTAATCCAATTTATTAAAAAAAATCAAAATCGATCAATCAATATCAATCAAATAGAACATAAACCAGAAACACAATTGTGAAAACCAGTAACAGACACTGCATTTCCCATTTTGTAAGGTACAAAATGCGTATTGATGACTATTATATTGGTACTGTGGGCTGTTGTAAACAAATATTTTAGTAATCGAGTAATCTATCAATTATCCTTACAATTAATCGAGTAATCAGATAAAGAAAGATAAAGTAAAACATTGGTAAGTCTAACAAAGCACTACTATCACATATCAACGTCAGACCAATTTTTCATATTTGAGCTTCACTAACAATAACTTTTCTGCAGTTTAGAAGATTAACTCATAACAATAATAGCTCACTTTCAAAGTTAACCTGAAGAAAAGTCATACAAAAATCTGAAATTATATTCCCTTTAATAATAAAGAGGCAGGCTCACAAATACTAAAAAAATAGTCCAGCTTTTCATTTCTGTATTCATCTTCAGTGAGTTTAATAAATGTTAATAAAGACATTTATAGCGTTTGTGTTCATGTTAGCGACGAGATTTGACCCCTTCGTTCTTCAAGCTACGTGTCGCCATGATGAGCTCCGCCACCCATTTGTTGAGACCAGGATGACATGAAATAAATTTTCTGGTTTGTCCTTAAAGCTACACTTACATTAATTATCTAATGCGCAGCCATCTGCAGTGTTCAGTCTATCCGTTCACCTGTATAAATCTTCCCTGCTGTTCGCTCTGAACCTCCACCAGGCAGCAGCTCCGGGACGAGAAAAGCTGCCAAACTCCAGGCATCGTGTCAGTCATTTTAAGGATGCTTATTGACCCGGCCTGGGATTTCTTGGAGGAATTTTAATAATCGAGGAATCACTTGAGGAATCGTTTCAATACACATCAAATATGTTGGTCAATGTTCCATTTATCATGGTTTAAAGTAAAACTCTAAGCAGATGGGTTGTCAAAGGAAGTCAGTGTTTCTGCTGTTTTGCAGTTTTGTGGAAGTTTATTCCAGATTTGAGGTGAACAGCTAGATGCTGCTTTTCCGTGTTTTGTTCTGGGGATGGAGAAATGACTCGATTGTATGATTTAATCATATGTTTATGTATGCACGCGGGTGCAGTTTGCCTTCAGAGGAGCCTTTATTCACAAAATAAAAACTTAGAATAAATAATTTTTGAGTGACAGCAAATAGCATCCTCATAATTATATCAGGGCATTTACCGTTCAATAGCAGAAGCTTAAAAGAAAAAAAGGACTGACAACAGATGGGCTAAACATCACTTAAGTTTCCCATCCATTATCTTCTCTAAACCTTTTGAGCTAATTGGACAATTAAATTATTCCATATAAGAGGCAGAACAGACACATCCACCTGCATCGCAGGTAGTGTTACACCCTTACAGCGACGCTAATGCACCACTACAGACATCTGACCCCTTTGACCATTGCTCCCAGAGGCACTTTCATTACTGCACTGCAGTGATATGAACCGGTTGGTGTTTTACAGAGATTGGTCGCATGAAAGCCAATCTGTTCACGGACGCGGATAAGCGACAGAAGCCGCTAGAGCAAATCCAGAGGTATATTTGTGATTCATTACAGAATTATCATTAACACTGACCATTTAGCTGCCCCATCAAAGGAAATACTCTCACCACCCCCCATTACCAGCAATATTGTGATTGAGCTGATTAGTATGCCAGGGGGTAGTGAAGTGCATTTGTTTATTTACAGCTGGCTGGCTTCTGATTACTCAACGTTTGACAAGAAGCAAATTTACAGTCATGCCAATTTTCATTGAAATCATCCAGCATGATAAAAAGTAACAGGGCTTTGATGGTTTCTCTCAGGAGACTGATTGTGTCAGACTGATATCAGAGCGCTCGTTGAAAGACACATACTGCTTCTTTTGAACACATTTGATTAGGTTTGTAAATTATTTCCATTCCTTGCGGAGTTCATTTCAGAATAACTCGACGTGTAAATAGCACGTCGGATTGGGATTTCAACCTTGCGAGCGACTACAGTGACTTGTACGTCTTCTTCCTTTAGACCTGAAAGAAATCTTCAGGTTTGTAAGTGCTCTATAATGCTGACAAATCATCATCAGCAAAGTGAAGGCAAAGCTCGCCGCATTAATGGAAGAATCATACAGCCTTGATGTATTATGACCAAACAGCATATGAATCAAGAAGGGAAATAGCGAGTGAATTAGCATGGAGACGGGTCTCCTCCCCCAGCCTTCCGCCAGCCTCCCATCATTCATTATGATGATCTATGGCTGCTCTTTATATCCTGACTTGATATTTCAGACGCATGTGAGGTGTGGATCATTAGGGAAAGCTTTTACCATTAATAAGCAGACGTTGTTTACATGACTAATATTCCAAAAGGCAATGAGGTTGAAGCATTTAGAGCAGGACATTCATCTTCCCCACACCAGTAAATATCATCCAGATGCCATTGATATTTGCTGGCCTGTAAGAAAATATGCCTGAGGTAGACGGACATCCTCGCGAGAGGCGATGTCGGACGAAAAAGGAGAGGCATGAAGGCATGTATGCCGACAAAGAAGAAAGATGGGGAAGTATTGAAAACTAGGAAGAATGAGATTCAGACATATTCTAAGATTCAGTTTCCTGAGTAACATTCTTGTTGTCCAGGGCTTTTCCCATGAAGACAGTTATAATTTCTTCAACTAACCGATGTGCAATCTCCAAGAAACAAAGACATATTTAAACAATATTCAAAGTAAATTGGTAAAAAAAAATAAAAAAAAATTAGAGTAGGTTGATGACAAAGAAAGTGCTGCAATAATATTAAAACAAATATCTGGTGTTGAGTAATGACGGGGTTTTAATGTGATCAAATATTCCCGACTAACAACCACACATGTGGGAATTCAGGAAAAAACAACAATGGATAGGTGATTGTATCAGTTACAAAGTTGTGCAATCTGAGCCAACACCACTGTGAAATGTTGTAATATTTATGAATAATTTCATTTTAAAGATGTTTATTAATAAAAGGACGTACCAAGCTGAAGTGATTCATTTGATGCATGTGGTAGCAGCTTTGTCCATGCAGAGCAAGTGAAGACACACATTTGAAATCTGCAAAGTCCAAACGAAGGTGTGAGCTACAGTTACTCAACAGAGCACCAGTCACAACATCGGCATTACCTTCCACTTCCTGGACCCTCTGACTCGAGTCCTGTAAGTGCAATAAGTCAAAAGTCAGAAGAAATGGAACAAAACCATTCAGACGGAGGTCACTTTGGACACATCAGATATTCATCGGACCGAGAAGTGAAAGTGAAACTGTTACTTTAAACCATCGACGAAAACAATCAACTATAGGAGCGATAAATACAAATCAGAAAGGCGCAAAAAAATGTATATTCAAAGGATTGGAGGGCAGGATTATTGTCCGCCGATTACAGATTCCTCAAAAACAGTTTGTGATTTGAGAAGTTTTCTATGTCTGTGGTTTTTCGGTTTGGCTACGTTTTCATGCAGTGTGTTACAGATACAGTAAAGCTAAGAATTATTCACACCCCTGCAAGATTTAGGTCTAAAGAAATATTTTTAAAAATCTCTATTTCCTCTGACTGAAAGTAATATTAATAATGCTCTGAAATGGCCTAGTCCAAGTCCTGACTTGAGCCTCTTACAAAATCTGTGAAGAGAGCTAAGGATTAGGTAGATGCCAAGAACATCGAGCTCCTCATCAAAGAAATTTTCAATAAGAAGGGTTTGATTAATATAATGCCAGTAGTATTTTTCCTTTTAATTATTGAAAAGCATTTTTTTTTTTTGATAAAACGTCAAACTGAACTGAATATTTTACTGACATCATTCAAATCATGTCAGAGGTGGGAAACTTGATGGGGAAAAAAAAAAGAAAATGTGTTGAAAAAGTCACATGTAAAACGAGTGCAGATTTTACAACCCTCAATCAAAATGTTAATAAATCACATGTTTATAAAAGTAGCTGGTTGTGCAAGTTAAAAGCCCTCTTCTGAAAGTGAGAGTGCCTGCAACACTTGAGCTTTTTACACCTTGTTAGGTGGAGCTGAGCTATCAGACGGCAGCGTCTACCATAGCTATAGGAATTAGAAAGAGTCCTTTAGCGCGGCTCAAACTCTAATGATCCCACAGCGCCCCTAAGTTTAACGTAACGCCGTTCTCATGAAGAGATCACCGCTGCCCGTTGGCTTTGTTGTTCGTGTCATTGTTGAGGTTTAACGAGTCCCTAAGTTCCACAAGACAATCATATGTCTTCTCTATCTGTAACTGTATTAAATTCCAATTATGTGCTTGTTCTCTCTGTAATAGAGGAGCCCGCAGGGGAGAGAGGGAGGGGGGGAAAGACCACAACTGTAAAGTGCCAAGCAGGGACACATTTTGAATCCTAATGTTCCTGTCTTAGCCAGCACAACACTGAGATAGTTATTTCCCTCTAACTGATCGTCGGTGCTATTTTCATCCAATGGGTTATTCCTGTTAGCCTTTAGGGCCAAATCTGCGTCTCAAAGCCCAACCACGAAAAGAAAGTGGCTTAACTTGTCATCCCTTCAGAGAACAATGTAATTAACAGACTCTGATGAGCAGTTCAATCTCCGCAGACAGGAGGAGATTGGCCGGATTCTGTGGAAGAGAGTGGGTGTGATATGTGTGACTAAGAGGGAAAAAAAAAAAACGCAGCAGGAAATAGAAGAGGAGGAAACACACCTGGCAAATATCTGCAACATCCCTTGAGCTGACTCACCTTCGGATGTGACCTTGCAAGCTTGCTTCACATATCTTACAGTTTTAATTCTGATGTCATCATCATCATAAAAATTAAAAAATCCACGTGAAAATAATTTTGCGCTCAACTTAAAGCCGTGTCAGGATGGCCTCATGTATGACTCCAGCGGTGCAACAGAGGAGAGCAGCACATCCTCCTGCATCCCCCGAGGATTTATATCTGAAACAGATTGTGTGTTATTTCTGTCTCTGCCAGTGACGTTGGCCCTCAGCATCAGGGGAGCAGCTTCTCATCCTGAGTGTACATGCTTACACAATACCTACTGTAATTGGAGACAAGCCATGTCTTCATTATAGTACACAGGGAGAACTTTTTCAGTCTAAAAATTCCTACTGTACATGTACCGTGGGGAATGAGTCATTGTTCTAATCTGCTTCCCTTTAGAAAAGACTATTATCCCAAAACTCAAATGTTCTTTGGACGTCTCTTATTTCTGTTATGTTTTTCTCCACTACAGCGTTATTTTATTTTATGACAACGTTTTTCACTTCGATGGAAGCAGCAAAATTATTGTCTATTTAGCTAAATCGGATTGGACTACATTTGCAAACCGCACTACATTAGTTCTGATACACTAGTTGCAACTTTTTTATGCTTAGATGATTGTTTTTTTCTTTTTTATTTGAAGATCGACTATAAAAATACATGCCTGGTTTACAACACCCCAAGTTAGGCACATCACACTTTCTGCCTTTCTGTATCTCTGAAGCCTCTGTTTCATTGCTATATTAAAGTCAAAAAGAGAAATATTTGTATTGAAGATACAGTATGTGGATTTTATGAGTTATAAAAAACATATGTCATCTCTATTTCCTTCATATTTTGCTTCCAAGGAGCCAGACTTTATTACAGTCCTTATATAAGGGTCAAGAGAAATGCACTGGCTATAAAAAGTATTTGTCCCTTTGAAAGTTTGAGCCTTTTATTGGGTTTACAAATCAGTCTTGTAATCAGGATTTTTTGGACAAACAAAACTTATCTGATGTTCTACAACATAATGACAAATATTCACCCCTTTTAAAGTGCCCAACCCAAATCAACAGAGATCCAAGAAGGAATTTGAAGTTTGTGTAAATGTGATATTACTAAATCAAACCATAGTCACAAACAAACTACACAGAAGACAACTGAGCTGGGAGAGACTCTGCAGACAACTGTTGGCCAGATTCTTCAGTCAAAACTTTATGGGACGGCAACAATGAAAACCGTCACTGCTGACGAAAACTGCGACCCAGGGTTGATGTGAGTTTCCCAAAGAGCCTGTGGAAGACGCCAGGGTCAAGGTGAAGACGCTTTTTGACAGTGGGAGAAGACGCCATGTTTTGCAGACACCAAACATTGAACATCGAAACAAACAAATACCAGCATCTGACATGCGAGGCAGTGGTGGCATCATGCTGTGGAGATCCCTCTCAGCATCAACCGTGGGAGGCTTGTAAAAGCAGAAGGTAAAATTAATGCAGGAAAATATTATGTAAAAAAATTTTTTAATTGACTTTTGGTTTTAAAAAAGAAAAAGGTAACTTGAGATTCTGTAAATGAAAGTTTTACGCTCAATATATTGAACCATGATAACACTTTGTTAATTGCCTTTTCATTGAAGCCTTAAAAAAAGTCTAGATTGTGACACTAAATCCACAAAGCTCCATCACATGACGTTTAATCGATATTTAATATTTATTAAATATTTCAATTATTGTCAAGAACAACGCTGGGCCAATACTCAAATATTCATTTTCCATTTTGTTTCAAGAGGTGATGAGTATTCAAAGTAAAGGACTATTTATTAGGAGAGCAGAGATAGAACATGGGAAGCATCAGGGTTGTGTTTCACTCAGAAACAGAAAAATAGATTTATGTTATAGGTGGAGATCCAGCAGCTCAACTTGCGGTTCTTTGGACCACAGGTCTTGTGGTAGCTCAACATCAAATGGGAACCTGGCCTGTATAAATATGACCAACATTAAGTCCATTTCCTCTTAATATTAGTCGGTATCAAGTCATTATTAATACTAAACACACTTCCTTCTAATAAATAAATGAAATTATTCAATAAAAAATATGCAATATGCAAAAATAAGCAAATGAATATGAAAGGAATATTAAAACAATTGTATATTTAATATTTTTAATAGTTTAAGGTATAATATTATTTTATCTTATGAACAGAGATACAATTTCCTCAAACGGTTACTCCCCTTGATATAAGTTCTCATCCCTGTTGTCATCGCTACTAAATGCATCCTTCTAAAACTGTCTGAAAATCTGTTCCCATTACTCTATTAAACTATGCAGTATCGTTTTGTGCTTTATTTTCTTCTGAATCTCTTCTAAATCTCCTCGCTGCTCTCTGAAAACACAGCCAGCCTCAAATATACAGAAATGTTGTGACATCAGTGCTGGTTGTACCTTAATCAATCATTACTTCTTAGATTGTTTTATTCAACTAAAAATTGTTTTTTTAGAAATTAATAAATTGAGACAAATATTTGCAGATAAAAGCAAATTAAACGTGATATTGTTAAAATTATTCTCTGTACAGCCTGGTCTATACTGGGCACTCAAAGGTGTGCTTATGGAGTCCCATGTGGCATTTGTCTGCTGTCTTTGGTGTACCATTTATGCGTTGTTAGCATGACACATAAATGGTTTTCTTGCAAGCCTGTTTATGGATTTCAAATCTGTGGGCATTAAAGAAAACGATGTCATGAAAAAAGAGGATCAAGATTCAACTCAGTCTTGTGTAGCCATGTTCGAGTCAGCTTGACAAAGACCTAAAACAAAAAAAAACTAAAGAGGCGAAGAAATACTCAGGTTACAAAAATATTTACATTTTGGCTCTGCCTAGGCAGAGTCCATACTTGAATCTCAAGGATGCATTTCAATGTGAAAGACTTTAAATTCATCAGCAATAATAAATCATCCTAGCTGTCCAAACAGAATATGGCTCAGATTTCTATAATAGAAATATTTCTGATGTATAAGTTAAGTGTAAAAGTTAAGAGTTGTGCTTTGCCTTAGATATCTCTAGCTTGATGTCTGGATGATCAATAATATTTAATTATGAATAATCCTTTAGGTGACCTGGGAATCACGCTACTGATCACCACAACAATCCAGCTTTTGTAGAAATATTAGAAATCTGTGTGAATCTTGCCCTCCAGTAATCTACTGAGGCAGTAGGGAATATTTAGAGGCAGACATAGTAGGAAAATAAACAACACAATATGGAAAAAGCTGGCGGAGCCTTATCTAAAGTCACATCAAAGCTTCCAGTCATGGGGGATTTAACCCAACCTACAGTATGTCATGGCTCATTGCTGGCACGACTCGAAGAATTTAAGCTGCTGTTTAATGCGTTTGAGCTTTGGTGCGGCGTCAAATACACAAGCATTCCCCTCTGTGACAATGACCCGGAGTTTGAAGCATTTGCACGACGGATTATTTGTCAAGGCCACTGTCAGATAACTGAGTCTGAGCCAAACAACCAAAAATGTCGCAGACAATAAAACTTTTTATTATGAACTCCTCTGCACTCGACTGCGCACAAATCTCACATTTATCACACCGTATTTCACTCTCTCTCTCTCGACATAGATGAAATATGATAGCTGAAAACGCGACCCTAGAAAACCGCAAGAGAGATGAAGAGTAATGAATTTAATGTTTGCTCGGTGCGACTTCAGAACTTAATCTTTTTAAACGCAGCTACAAAAACTGCACCCGCCATTCTTACAATAACTCAAATGTGACATACTTTGCTTTTCAAGCTGCGTGGGAGTTTGCAGAAGTCTACTTCCTATGTTTCTCTAACGAGATGGAAAGTTCTGGGCATTAGAGGGGTCGGACCTCAGCAGTAAGTCTGCGAAAGCAGATAAATGACAGTGCTCAACAGGACACTGATCTGCTCTAATGAATTAAACCACAGATGTCCCCCAGACTATGCAGATAAAAATTCAACACCAACACTTGTTATTCTGGGGGTTGTGAGAAAAAAAATATTAAGTTATTTTGTGACATGGTATCGTTCTGGTAGATATTAATCAACTAAGACAAATAAAAGAAAAAAAAAACATTTTTCAGTAACTACAGCAAGCTGGGTGGTGATAAACACTGTGATCATTTTCTCTCATCCTTTTACTTTTTTCTCCCTCCTGTCTGTGTGGACTGTCTCGGTTAAAACAAAATGAATTTAATTCTTCAAATGCATACATAGTGGCCACTTTATTAGGCACACCTGGCTACTATTCCCGTTTTAGAGATGTCTTAGTCCCTGAATGATTCCTCAGAGTTTTTCTTTTTCATATTAATATGATGGCTATTGGAAGCAGAAAGATGGGTACAGTGTGGTCTTAAATAAATGGACCTGGCTAGTAACGACATTCAGGTAGTCGGTGGCCTTTAAATGACGCTCAATTGATACAAAGTGGTGCCTATTCCGCTCGCTATTGCACCATCACAAGCAGCCTGAACTACTGATCCAAGACAGGATGGGCTCAGCTTTCTATGTTTTTATACAAAGATCTGCCCCTACAGAAACTCAGGGGCAAGGTCATTCTTTTGTCACTCTCTAATTGCCCAATTTTGGTGAGCCTGTGCAAATTACAGGGACAGTTTTCTGTTCTTAACATTCAGCAGTTGCACCTGGTGTAGTTTTGTCTGCAGTTACCTTAAAACCCATCTGCTTTAAGGTATAGAGTGTTGACTCAGTTATGGTTGCCTTCTGATCATCTCAATCAACTGGATTTAATCTCCTTTTCTCTTACATATGAGGGATTGTTGTGCATAAAAATCATAAACCCGTATAGTAATGGTCATAAGTCACATAATATAATAAAAATCTATCGTGTTTTTATTACTACTGCATGCTTTATGTATGCAACAAATACTGTACTGCAATAAGACTTTAGTGATTATTTATGTAACATCCATTCAGTTTCTCTATGCCTGAAATCCAATTATAGATACTTGCTTAATGCAATATAACGTGATATTAAGGTACAGCTAAGTTGTTTCAGTGCAAAACAGCAGACATTGACTAGATGTATCTTTTTCAATAAAACAGTTTTTAATAGAAATCAATGGAGTTGGCAAGGACAGGAGGTTCTTTTTGAGTAGCTGGATTACTTATTAAACTGGGTCCATGTTTACTATGAATCCATGTCTGTTATGGGTTCATAGCAAACTCTTTGAACCCAATGATTTTTGTATGACAAAGGTCACTGTATCTGTTTAACTTGTACAATGTTGCCTTTGTCATTTTGTTGCATCACCAAGTGCTATGAGTAAATATGGATTCTCACTTTGGCATCGTCCCTCTGTTCTCCCTCCATTTGAGGTTAATACTCTCTCCATCTCTTCTGCAGTTGTGAAGTGTGTGTATGGGCACAGCTGTGTGTCACTACGAAGGACTGGTGGCCTGCCTTGGGTGTACTCCAAATTCAGTCTATTTTGTCTATTGAACCAGTTCCCCATGCAAGCCTGTGAGGTTTAAGCAGGTACTAAAAATGGATTGATGAATCTCTCTTTTTATTATTATTCAGCAATGTTTTACACATTAATCTACTCGGCTGATAAGATTTGCTCTTAAAAAAAAAGGACAATCTAAAAACACTGCTTTGTATTTAAAGCTGCATAAACAAAGAATCACCTTTCAGACCAGATCCTTTTAGGTTTTCTTCCTAATGACATCACCCTGTCTGGACATAAGCTACGTAATGGACCTCTGGCTGCTTTCAGACATTACAACATGCTCTTTATCCCAGCTCCAGTACAACGATACAGTCGCAGAATAATAATATGAGCATTAAAGAAAAAATACTTTCAAAGCAAAATAATATGAACACCTCTACTGTATCTCCAACATCATCCAGTTTGACTTTTACCTCTACTCATTAACAAGTGATTTTTTGTAATATTAATGAAAAGGTCAAAACTGCCCAACGTGTGCAAAGAAACCAGAGCACTAGAAATGTTTACGCGTGAGCAATTAGTGTTATAAGAGATGTTACACAAAAGAGAATACAATGCAAAAATACTCATATACCCCTTGAACTTTTTATAATTAGTTCATCACATTGTGACCACCAGCTTAAATTGATTTCATAAGAGTTTTATGTAACAGACAAGAACAAAATAGAGTGAAACAGCGATGCACAATTTACAAAGTTTCCAAATAAAAACGTTAATAGTGCTTACAGGCTTTTGTTTTCAGCTCTCTTTACTCTAACCCCTCTAAATAAAATCAAGTAAATTCAACCCAATTTAGAAGTCGCCTGATTAGAAAATCAGGTCCATTTGTGTGTAAATTAATTTCAGTATAAATTCAGCTCTTCTGTTAGAGAACATTAGTACACAAATATTAATGAAGACGAAGAAAAGCAGAAATCCACAGCAAACAGATCAGGGAGAAAAGTTCTGAGAAGTTTAGCCAGTTGTAGACTAATGTCACATATTTGCCTTCAACCAGAAATCCACAACTTCTGAGAATCTGAGGACTATTGCATTAGATGGACTTTCCCCAAATCTGGCTTTTAGTGTTAGCCTGACAAGGAGGATCATTAAAATCTTTGGGGTACACAGAGAACTTGTCCAAGAAGGTGGATGATGGCTATGTCTGAAAGATCACCCATAACAAACCTTACCCATGATGCAATGCAGGAACATCATCCTGTGAGGAGGAATTTGAGCAGCAGGGAGAGCATAGCTGGTCAAAGTCAATGAGAAGTTCGGATGGAGATAAGTACGGAGGATTCCTGGAAGAAAACCTGTTGGTTGTGTTGAGAGATTGAAGAAGCCTACCTTTTAGCAGAAATTGACACAACAACAAATCCACAGTGTGGTTATTAATATCAAAACACATCTAGATTGGTTTCTGATTGCAATGCAACAAAAATAAAAAATAACAAAATGTTAAAAAAGCAACGTGAACACTTTGGCATATATCCCAGCTGGATATATGCCATTCTGTAGATGTTGAACTATTTTTTTGTGTAAATGGAGATGAATCGCAATTTTTTTTTTTTTTACTTTTAAAAAACGCGTATAGTTGCAAAGAGTCGTTGCTCTCCAGCTACCCCAGAATTTTGAAACCATAAATTTCACTTTGACTTCTGCTAATTCCTGTTGTTCTCAACAGAGTTTGTGCCACACATTTGCACTTACACAAAATGTACTCGTTAGTCATTCTGTCATAAAAGCGGTGTCAGCATGAACAATAAACATACCTCATCCAAAACAAGGCTTTTTGTCTGTCTAAAAGAAATAGTGTTGGCAGCCAGAACCTCTAACAACACAGTCCACCACATATGCACACACACACAAACTGCACATGTAACACGTCTTCTTTACGCCTGTCTGATTATAGTAGATGATAAAGAAGCGGAGAATTAGCCTATCTAGCAGACCATCTGAAGCTAAAACAGTGCGAGATGCAGGAAAGAGAAGAAGAGGGAGAGATGAATAAGGTGCAGAGGACAGGAAAGAAAGGAGAAGAAAAATAAATGGGATCAGCTGGCTCTTCCAGCCCAGCCATGAAATCCTAACTCAGGTAAATATGGACATTTCACACACCTATGCACAGTAGTTAAGTATCCTCTTCTCTGATGTTCGCACAATGCGCAGAGAGACAGCTCAGCATGACACCAGATGGTCTAAATTCTCACACACATGTTGGTGTACACATACACACACACACACACACACACACACACACACACGTTCGCAAGCACGCGCTCACACACACGAACCCAGACTAGCAAGATTGTGTTACTGGTGAATTTCTCTGCTTGTTTAGACGCCACATGAGCAGAGGGAGGCTGGTTCCAGCAGCTCCTCGATGCATAATTAACAGGCCCGGTTTGGCACCTGGCACCCCCAGAGGTCGCGGCGTCCTCTCCATTAGCCCGGCGCCAATCAGCCTCTGGATCACCTGAGCGCGTCCTTGTCCCAACAGCAGATTGCCCAGAGGACATCAGTCACATTATACGGCCCAATCAGCAGCTGAGGCTCACACAAAAGCTTGAGCAAAGACAGCAGGAGATGGAAGACAGCGGCGGTGTCTCCCAAATGAAGCTGGGCTGCCACTCAGGGGGGTCATAGAGGGCATGACAAAACACACAACGCACAAGGACGCGACCTTGTACATGCGCAAACAGCCCCATCATGGCGCAGATCACAAAAAGAACATTGTGATGGACACAAACTAATTCAGCTTTAATATTGGGGAAAACACATCAAGGTCTTTGCCCGGCGCAGGTTACATTAGTCTGTCTATTAAACGGGATTTGTTGCAATAATCCTTCTGATGGGGCAAATATGTTTCTTTTAAATGCCATTCCCGTCCAGGTCAGTATAATTGTGTTTCTGAAAATGCCACATCAGGTGTCACCAGCTTTAATTTATCTCAGACGTTCCGTGGCATTTTGTTGAGACGTGTCGAATGAGTTTTTGCCACATCAATAAGAAGTGTGTGAACTTTTGCTGGTGAACCTACAGCCCACCTCCACTGATGAAGTAATGGAAGCTAACGCAGAGCCCAGCACCTCTGTCACCGCAGTCATATTAGTTCTGGTGTAGCAACTCTACACACTTCAAGCTTCGTTCTGATGACATATCTAAAACAACGTCCGAAGCTCACCAAGCAAACTATTTGTTTTTCTCCCAGGCTGCAGCACTACATCTCTGGGCTCACAATGACCTGGGGCCGGGGTCCCACAAACAAAGCTGAAAGATTCCCTTTGAGAAGGGGCCGCCGCTGTGACAGGCAGGAGGAGGAGGGGTTTGAGGACGGGGAAGCCGGGTCGGGGCTCTGAGTTGAGAGTCCCTTAGCTCCTGTTTTCCAGCTTAGAGTGATAGGCTCTAGAGAGATGAAAGACCCTCAGTCTCTGTGAATTGAGCTCTAGACAGGTCCCACAAAACTTGATGTGCGAACACAGAGCCTCCTTCAAACACTACAGAATGACCGCTCTCAATTGGCAGGCCCATTGTTTTTGTTTAGAAAGCCAGTGGTTGACTTTTGCAGTGCGACAATACACTGAACACATGTTATTGTTGAGGCTTAGATGAAGGCTTCATTTGGTGGATTAATGCTATTTTTAGATTGCAAACTTAACTTTAAAAAAAAAAAGTTACATTTTGTTAGATTTAACTTCTTAAACTTTCATTCCAAGTTTGAATGAAAGTTTGAACTTTGAATGAAAATCTCCAGGCTTAAAGAAACATTAAAATATGTTTAAATACTTAAGAAAATGTACTTTTGTTAAGTTTTGGCTGAAAGATCCAATTACTTCCCCGTATGTAACAATTAAAATTGTTAGACACCACATGAGCAGAGGGAGGCTGCAGACCTCATCCAAAACGAGGACGAGGTATGTTATATACAATTTTAATAGTAAATAACAATTAAGATTGTTATATATTTTATTCTGCAGGTTTTAATGTCACACATTAGCCGGAACTTGGCAACTCAACAAAATGGGAAAGACAAGTGAACTCACCTGTTTATCTTTATAAACCAAGAAATAGTTACAACTAATTGTTTACTTGTGCTAAATTTGCAGGTTTGATAAGGGCTGCACAGTGGCACAGTTGCCTTGCAGCAAGAAGGTTCTGGGTTCGATTCCTGGACCGGGGTTTTTCTGCATGGAGTTTGCATTAGCCATTAAAATAGTTTGTGGTACCTCCCCTCACAACTGCAGGAAAATGCAAAACTATTCATGATTTTTCAGCATTCAAAAGCTTATTTGGCTGGAAAACGTGATGCTGATGACAACAAACCAATCCCAAGTGGAATTAAATTAAAAAGTAAACTGAATGAAATCTAACAACAGGGAGTGTAATACAGAACAATATTTTTTCCAATAGACTACTCTCAGACTAGGATTGGTACCATGGGGAAGAACCAACGAGATTCATCTTTTTTCTGGAGCAAATTTGCTGCTTTACTGTTGCATATAACTATCAAGATGCTTCACACATTTTTACTTAAATGTCATCATCAAAATCATCACTATGATGATTTTTCAGCAGCCTGATTTTTCTGCATCTTGTGTGATGGGCGAAGAATCATCACTGGGTTCCAGTCAATTTGTCCGTAGTGATTGTAATAAAGAAAAACTTCCACTACTTAACGTGGGAGAGGAGGATGTTCAGATTAAAGAATGCTGTTAAATATTGTAAAATAAAAAAGTGAAAGATTAATGCACTTAAAAAGACACCGTCAGTGTGTAAGTGTGGAGTTTGTGACATGAGGATCTTTAGTGAAATAATCAGGATAAATTTGTTCATTTCTGAAACCAGGTTAGTGTTTTATTTCTTAATTGTTTTACCTGAGCATTAACAATAAGCGGATCAAACTTTGAATTACTGCTTTACATCTGCAATCTCAAAATTTGCAAAGTGAGCAATCTGATGTTCACACTTATTATTGATTAATGGCTCAGATTATTCCCAGAAGAGCTATTCTTGTATTTTTTTTCCTTTTTTTTTTTTTTGAGAAACTTCATTTTTATATTATGCAACTCAAGTTGCTGCCCAGTAAATTTAAACCTGTGAGATTTAATGTATCCAATAAACTTGACCTCCTTCTTATTATCTTTACTGGAATGGAGGTATACATAATTAAAAGGAAATGTAACTATATATTGTTTATTTTATTGTCTTTTTAAGTTGCTTGCTGGTACAATTGCAGGGGAACACTGCAGATCTTTATTGTCCTCTTTTTAGCATTCTTACACGCACAGCCAGCAATTTGTCAACCACAAGTGAGAGAAATGCTATTTAAAAGTAAAACTGAGAACATCTGTGATGTAGATTTGGCCAAATGGATAAAACAGAAACACTACTTTGAGCCTGCTCATCCAAAAAAGCTATTTTGCAATTAAGACAAAACTGTGACTGTTTGAACACTGCGATTTGGTGGACCAGATACTGAGTAACTTAATCAACAACTAACTACCATTTGGCAGGACAAAATGCAAAACAATTACGTTTGAAATCGTGGAGGGACACTTTTGTTTAGGAAAATAACATTATAGGATATATTTATTTTTCAGAAAATTGCCACCAATCAGTAGAGAGGGTTTTTTTGTGGCAAAAATATTTTAAAACTCTTTGAAATGAAGACAATGAAGAGCTCGGTTTTGAAGTTTATTTGCCAGGTAGGATTTGGATCCTGGACTTTACTAGGACAACATAACTCATGGTAATTGTTCGATCTAAACCGCTAAATTGCAGCTCTGGTTGCATGCTCAGAGATTTCTGCATCACCTCACGAGTTTTCTTAATGATCACCCTCATCTCCCAACCAGCACTGACCGACTTCCCTGCTGCTCCTGCTGAAGAAAATCACTTCTCTAAAGTCCCAGGAAAAAAAGAAAAAAAAAAAAAAAAACGCTTTTTCTTCTACTTCATCACAAACAGGACTATCTGATCCTATGCCTCCATATTTTATGGCAGCTCAGAAGAACCATCCAGAACCTGCCATTGATCACATAAGCAAGATATCTTTGAGTAACAAAGCAGTGAGGACTGCACCGCTCCTCTGACCTCTGTGCCAATGTTTCCTTTGTCTTCTCAGCCAAGAGATCACATTGCTTTGTCCACTCTTCCATCCTACTTGTTGCTCCTGCTCAGATTTGGAGTTTGTTGGGGTTTTTTCTATTTGGTTAGAAAGTTTCTTTAATTCTCTCGCAAGTCTCAAAGCAGCTGGCTGGTCAGTCTCGATCGTGTGAGCAGTGCTCTTTTGCTTTGAAGATTCAAATCTGGACTTATAGTAAGTGCAAGCATATGAAAAAGGTTAGCAGTTAAGATTAGCATCAAGGGATTGCGCAGAGGGGAGATATGCATCACTGTGCAAGGTAAACAATTTACATGATTGTGAGGTTTTGATCTTTCAACATGAGGTAAGCATGCGTGAGTTTGCAGTGTAAACAATTTTGCTCATTTATTTGTAGGAATAACCAGCCTTAATACTCTGGTAGGAATTCCTGGGGTATCTCAACCTATGCACTCGTTTCAGTCTAAACACGCACAGTGCCTTTTGAAAACATTCAGACTCTTTCATGTCAAGCAGTTTATCACAGGGAAATGAAAGAAAGCGGAGGATTTTAAAATACTAGTGCATATAAACTCAAAAGGTGGTGTGTCCACAATTATTCAACCTCTACTCTTACACACCTAAATAATTTAATTTATAAAACACTTGATTAGTAGTCAACTTGTGTGCAATTCATTTTCAGCATAAATGCAGCTGTTCTATGGAGGCCTCAGAGGTTTGCTCAGGAACATTTAGTGAACAAATGGCATCATGCAGACCGAGGAACACAGAAACGTCAGAAAGGAGGGAATGGAAACATGTAAAAGCAGGTTTAGGCTACCAAACAATACCCAGAGCTTTGAACACCTGACAGAGCTCTGTTCAATCCATCATTCAAAAATGAAACAATATGTGGCAGAACTGCTGTCCACCTTAATTTATCGTCTCAAACAAGGAGACGATAAATCAGTAAAGCAGCCAAGAAGACCACAGGGGCTGCAGAAATCTAAAACTCAGGTGTGAGAATCTTTGATAACTTATAGGTATGCAGTCCATGAGCTTTATAGAGGCCACAGCAACCATGTGGAAGAAGTTGCTTTGTTCAGATGAGGCACAATTGAACTCTACATGCAAATTACTGAGAGTGGATCAGAGCAAACGCTGTACATCACCCTCAACCACATTCTGCTCTACAGAATATTTAATATTTATTGACAGAACTCTGAGTGGATATGTTTCCAGGATTTAGATGTAGGAATATCTTGACTTGACTTTAAAAAAAACTCAGAATATTTTTTTTCCCCCCCCACTAACACAGGGATTTTATCAGTGTCATGTCAGAGCATGTAGTGTAGATTCAAAGTAAAGCTGGAGTCTTTTCTGTTTGGTATGTTTATCATTTAGACTGTGTGGGTTTCCTCAGGGAGCTCCAGTTTCCTCCTACGGTCCAGATACCTTCATGTTAGTTTAACATGGATTCCAAACGATCCGGAAAAGTGCGGCTATGAAGATGTTTTTCTTTTCTTTGTCACGTTGGGCCTGGGAGGCTGACCTGATTGTACCCTGCAGCTTGTCTGATTAAAGCGCCAACACCTTGAAAATATGTTGAGTATTGACTAAGTACATAATAATTAGATTTAAAATTAAGAGTTTTCACAGCATAATTAGGTCACCAGCTACCAAAGGATAGTTTTTCAATATGACCTTAGTCAAAGCCTTAACTTCTGATGGTAAGGCGGCTCAAAGTCTTACTGGGAAAGTTTGGCGAGTTTGAATACCATGCGGTACCTCCATTCCTTCCTGGCATAAAAAATTCAAATCAAGTACATTCAGAACATCAATATAAAAGATCTTTTCAGAGCTGACTGGAAGACTCCAGGGGCCGGATGGATCAAACTCTGTACATACACAAAAATGGAAATAAGCATACGAACCGTTTCTAAAGTTTTGTGTTTGTAACTTCATAACTTTGAGAAATCTTCACTATCAGATGAAAAGTGTGAACAAGGTGACAATTTTAGGAATTAATAAAGGTAGTAATTTGCTTCAGGCCTTATTAGCAGTAAAATTATAAAAGGAACAAATAAAGGATTGAGTGTTTAAAGCAATGAGTATTTTAAAGTACCTCTTTTGAGATTATGACAGCGATAGAAACCGGTGCCTTGCAGGAAGTTTTGAATCCCAGAAACCGGTGCCTTGCAGGAAGTTTTGAATCCCATCCTGGGGTCTTTCTGACTGAAGTTTCCTTGATCTCTGAATTATCGCCTTGTGCTCAGGTCCCTCCCACCCATCAAGAATATGGATTTTAAATTCCTGTTTCATGAATGAGGAGGTCAGGACATGGAGCACAGGAGGAGCAATGAAAACCAGCTGCTCTTCACACTGAGGGAAGAGAGTAAAATACAATTGAAAGCAGGTGAGTTAATCAGGGGGATTAGGAACAGCTGTGGAGGAGAGTAAGTCGGCAGGGGGCTGTGAAGTAAAGATACACAGTGAGACCAGATTCTGTGGAGTTAATTTAAACTAATTGGTTCTTTGGCATGGGCGCAGTTTTTAAGTATTAGATTTTTGGTACATTCAACCTGCTTCATTCGTTCCAAAACCTCATCATGTCTCAATATGTTTTCAGGTTTTGAAAACATATTATTATTTTGTTGTCTCTGTGAAATGTGTCACTGACAGTGTCTTAGCCCCATCATGACGCCATGATGCCATGCTTTTTGGTGAGTATGGTGTATAAAGACACGTCTTGTCTTTACGAACTAAAGACTAAAGGGTGAACTTTGTTTCATCTGGCTGTAACACATTTATCCAGAATGGCTTGAATCTCAATGGCTAAAAATGTTTAATAAAGGCTCTAAAAATTTTACCGAGAAAAGTGGTCAAACAGACAACCACTGCCATAACCGTACTGATGGATCTAAGCTTTTCTTAGTTAAAAATATTTCACCAAGGGTGTTTATTCATGATACTCAGTCAGAAAACAAACAGCGAAAAGGCAGGAAACATGTGAACAAGGATCGCCAGGTCAGGAATTGAACCCCATTTGGCTGAGTTCAGGACTTATCCAACATGTCTGATGTGGATTAGAGATCCCAGTGCTTATTTTTGAAATTACTAAAAAGTAAAAAAATAAAAAGTTTTTACTTTTTGCTCACCCTCTGGTCTTTTACTTGTAGAAAAAAAACATTATTCTGTTTTCTTCACTCAATATTCTTGAGTGGATGAAATGTACATAGTGAAGTAATCATTAATCTGTCATAAAACAATGACTTTCTTGGCGTCTTTGTTTCCGCCGGCTGTAAAAAGGATGCTTGTGGTTAAATAAACATCTTTTATCTCGTCACATTTTAGCAAAACTGTACTTTCACCTCATGAGCACGGCCTCAGATAACGGCTGCATTTTTTCAGTGTGACATGACTGCCTGCGTCCTCATTTAAATCTGTTTGTCTGCTTGTGTACGTTCGGCCGGGCTGAATATATGCCGTGTCACCGGATGGCCTCCTGAGCCGGGGCTTTATTTACTGGCTCGCTTTAGTGTGCAGCGGGAACACAGCCGCCACAGATCACTACACGACCTTAATTATGTTATCAGTCAGGTCCCAGCGTAAATATCCCAGAGAATGTATTTGACCCAGTGGAAAACAAGCACACACACACACACACACGCAAACAAGTCTCAAACTCTGTGAAATGTGTTTGGGACTTTTTGCCGCCTTTCGTTTCAATCTCTTTCTGCCTTCTGACTTATGTGTATTTGATCAATATGTCAGAGGAGCCCCAGTGTGTTTCGTATTGGGGGAGGAGGGATGGAAAAGCTGCAGCAGATTTCAAACAAATATCAACAACAACGGTGGTGAAACAGAAAAAACGAGAACAGGACAGTTCGATCACTGAACAAAGTAGGACTGCTTCAGGCAGAGCTTCTCCATCACTTATCACTCACACACACAACCACAAACTGTAGCATCTCAGCTTACTTCAGTGTGAGCAGCACTATTAAGAGCCTGCGTATCCAAAGTGGAAATACAAAAAAAAAAAAAAAAACGGAGCTCAGCTTGCTATATCAGGCAGCCCCGAGCAACGAAGCCTGTATCTGTGGGATAAATAAATGTCCGGTGCCAGCGAGAGTTCAGCTTTGTTTTCAAAGGACTTTCAAGCCAAGACTGTTGTTTTAGCTCTGAGGGGCCTGCCCAGACCCATGCTGCAATAATAACTCACTCTGGGGATAACTTTCAATACTTTCACCTTCACAGCTGAACAGCAAACAGTGATTGGGGAGGTGAAGCATCATAGAGCGCAGGATACAAACAGGACTCGGTTTAATTAAATTGATTTATGATTTATTTCTGAGCTGACTCTAAAAGGTTCTCTCTGCACCTTAATTAAAAAGATGTGCAGATTCATAGTGGGACAAATATCTGTTAATTAAATCCATCTTCGTACCTTTTGTCCCTGATTTAGTCATGTGGAAAAATTAGGACACCTTTTTTGAAGCTTTTGCTTTTCTTTGGATATTTAGCATAAATTGTGGCAATACCAAAAAAAAAAAAACATTTTAAACTTGCTGGAAAATGTAACAAGAAATATACTTGCTAGTAATGGGGGAAAAAAGGAAACTCTCAAATTTATTCCCAAGTAAAATAGACAAAATTTGCGCCCTCAAGAGGTCACTATACAGTCGACAAGTGGAGGACGTTGAGCAGAACCGCCAACACGTCCAGGCTGTGGCCATCCAGGCTGTGGCCATCCAGGCTGTGGCCATCCAGGCTGTGGCCGTCCAGGCTGTGGCCATCCAGGCACGTTCTTCCCAGAAGCAGATTGCAAGATGCTGCAATAAGTCTCCAAAATCACTCATATCACTGAAATCTTGGGACTTACAGTGGACTGCAGCTACTATTGATGTAAAAGTCCATCTCTGTGAAACACTGAGCTGGAAATGTCATGGATAGAGGATGCTATCATGCAACAGGACCGGGCCAGCTCACCATAATACGATCCACCATAAATGTAAGGCCATATCTATGCAGCTCTGGAAGAAAATAAGAGACGACTGCTCTGAACCCCATTGAGAACCTCATGGACATTTCACCAAATATTGAATTCTGAACTCTTCTCGAGTTAAAACATTAATATTGTTGTTTCTTGATGAATATGAACTTGTTTGAAGTTTGAAAGCACTGCATCTTTTTTGTTATTTTGTCCATTTCTCATTTTCATAAATATTAAATTTTTGCTTGGAATTTCTGAGACATGTTGTTAGGAGTTCATCAAATAAAAAGAACAAAGCTAATTTTACTCAAATACTATCAAAAGTAAAATCAGACAAACAGGTCATTGTAAGTGGTCTCTTAATTTTTTCCAGAGATGTGTATGTATATGTTAAAATAAAAAAAAAACTGGAGCTTACATGACAAGCGTGACCAATAAGATCATTTTCTGGGAATTAAGAAATGGTCATCTCCCAGTCTAAGGTAAGAAGTGGGGCCAACCTTTCTCAGATTGATGATAAGAGACCGGGAGGTGCCAACAAGACATGTCTCACTCCAGTTACTTGACCCAGGGTGGGAATACACTAGCTATTACCTGCTTACATTTCCGTCGTCTAGAAAACATATTTTTACTAAGGTATTTTGTTTAATAAGTTAAACAAATTGAGTTTTTGTTGTTTTAAATCCATTTACTTTCCAAAAAAAATAGCATTAGACAACAATATGTGAATATTTCCAAGTGGCTATGTATGTGTGTGTACTAATTTAATCTTAATTACTAGGTATTTCCACCTTTCCAATTAAGCTGCACCGTGTCAGACACAAACCCCCAGTGACCATCACTACCTTCGATAAGTCTCAGCAGTGAGCCTCTGTGAGCTGTTTTTGGTGTCAATAGCCTCGCCCTGGTGACTAAATAATTACAACGCATGCGACCCGCTCTCATCCTGTGCTGTCCCCCTTAATTGTGGTTGTCACCACGACTTCCATTCAGCCTGAGATAAGAAACTGCAGGATGCCGGAACGTGTCGACTGGAGAGCCTTTTCAAACCGCGAGCATCAGGAAGATAAATGTGTTTACTAATAACTCTTTCACGGCCTCCATTTAGGCTGCTCGGCGCACGCTGGCTGATGACTCAATCTCATCAGTGCAGGACTGGCCCGAGGTGTGACATTACCGAGGTCTGTTCAGCATGATAAAAGACGGTGACGCAAGCGTTTTTTGGGGGGATTTTGATTAATGGAGGCAAAGTTGACACGTAGTTACAGCGTACTAGAAATACACAAACATGCAGTCCACTCACACATCATACAACATATGTGGAGCTGATAAGTGGGCCAACCTGTTTGGATGTTTGGATCCATCACTCTGCTGCGAGTGATGGATAAAGACTTCCCCCGTCCATATATCTGCTCATCATGAGTGAGGTCTGACAGCAAAACGCACCATTAAACCTTATGATTACATAAAGAGCCTTACATAAATCCAAGAGGTAGCTAAAAATACAAAACCCGCCAGCCATCTCCCCATATATAGACCTGCCGGTGAATTATTCAATACAGCTGAAGTCTGACACACACACAAAAAAAAGAAAATACACAAATTTACACAACGACTCCAGTGCGCTGCCTGCCTGGCTGGCCGCCTGCTGAGATTTGAGGTGACCGACTGTAAAGTGGTTTGAGCAAAGTTTGCAGCTGCAGTTTTTTAGTGGGCAGTAAAAGGCGGGGAGAGGTGAAACGGAGCCAGAGATAAGCACAAAGACTGGCTGTAAAAGAAAAAAAGTGGAGGGCCGATAAAAAATTCATGTTTTGTTTTCATTTTTTGCTCTGGTTCTGTTTGTCCATGGCACGCTTATGGGCCACTTTATTAGGTACACCTGGTCAAACGTGTGTGAGCACGAATAGCGTATCAGTCCCTGGATGGGATTTAACTCATTGGTCAGTCTAGTAACCAGTTATCAGACCAATAGAAAACCTTTTGGATACAGTGGAATGGAAGTGGAGTCATCACATTATTATAGTTAAGTAACACAGAGGAATATTAATGACACATTGTTGAATCCATATGGCTGAATTAAGGCAAGAAGTTTGTTCAACCTGGAAATTGAAAGGTTTATCTGTTAAAATTGGTAAGCGTAACCTTATCTTGCACTGCAGCGTTCGTTTGGCATATCCTTTAGTTTATTCACTAAACTAAATGCACATTTGTTATTTTTTGTCTTAGTGCACAATGCGGAGGAGGCACACATATGTTCTTGAAGTAACGGGCCGACCTCGTCACACGAGGAAAGGATTCATCAGCTGTTGACCTTTTTCAGCACGAGCGTTCATTTATGCAAACATGGCTCTCTGGCCCAATCCAGATAAATTACTTTCTAAACAAACACAGCCGCACCGGAAAGGAGTCATTACGGATTTATTTCAAAGCACGATGACTCAAACAGTAATGCACAGAGCATATATTTATTTGGAGGTTTACTTTTAAAGGTGTTTATCAAAGAACAGTGTGCAAAACCTGATTTTGGACAAATTTGAAGACTCTTCCCATTTGTTCTTAAAGCAACTAATAATAAAGCCAAAAACAACAATGGTAATAGTTACTGCAAAAACGCAAAATGCGAAACTGTAGCCACAAAATATCTCTCTTTTTTAATATCTCTGTTTTAGAAAATAATATTGATGTTTAACTTCATGGCCAGGACAGAGACTTTATGAGCTGAAGTATTTGCCGTTAATTTTACAACATCTCAACAACCTGCAAGTGTTGGTAAAATACAACATTAGCTGTACAATTCTTGTTGTATGCGTCTTTTCAGACCCAGAACCCATCCATCGATTCAGACCCCGACGGATGGATGGGTTCTAGAAATAGTGCAAAATGGAGTGATATAACACCCTGATAAAGAGTCAAAATATGATGGTTCCTCAATGAAAAATAAGATTTTTAAAATGTATTAGGTAGCAAAAACCCTTAAATCTTTCTTTGACTGAAAATTCAGTGTTAAGGACATTTTAATAAATACGCAGGAGAGACACTTTTAACTCTACTTGATCTCAAGACTTAAACTTTCACAATTTATTCAACCCATAGCAACTTCATGTATTTTTTTTTCAGACTCTTACGTGTATCTCATACCCATACAAATAAGTAAATATACACCAAATACAAGTACATGTATTTTATGCTGCATATTGAAGTCATTTGGTTTTCCTTTTGAAACTGTTGTTGCGGTATCTAACCAGGGAAGTCAAACACAATAATCCCCAAGCAGGAAGTCCAGACAGAAAACTAGGAAGAAATCTGTCACCACACTATTCAGGCAGCATCTTGACTCAGTGTTGAATATAGGCTTTTGTGAACAGCAAGTTGACCCTGGATCTGTTTCTCAGACCCAGAGGAGAGCTGACGAACAGAATGAGCGGTACACCACTTGGCCAAACTTGAAAGCTCTGTTGCTTGGAGGACGTTGGGTCTGTTTGCCACTACTCAAAACACTGTGTTTGACTCTGTGCTTTCAGAGCGGCTGTGACTGTCCCTGTGTGGGTTGAACGCTTTAGCGCATATTTGGATTGTGGAAAAAGCTTCCTAGAAACAACGATTGTACGTGAAGCACTCGTTTTGATCTGGTTTGTGGCGATTCAAATGAGGCATCTAGGAGAAAGTCTGGAACAAAACCCAACGCACTTCTCTCACCCGAAGAATCGAGTGAACACAGGTAAACTTTGGAATCGCCATTTAACTCAGCCCTGATGAGAGAATACTGCAAAATCGAAGAAAAAAACCTTAAGAGTTTGACTTTTTCGAGTTAACAACACTGTATATTGCAGAATAAAACTATCCTAAGGCACAATAGACTTTAGGATTAGAAAAGAAAAGATTCTGGAAACATTTCAGGAACTATAATGGTTACCAGAATGGGCAATCCACTGAAAATTCCCATCTGGATCTCATCAAAGGGAGCCTGAAAGTGGCTTGCTCTTGCTGCGGTGACTGGACTCTCTACACACACACACACACACACACACACACACACACACTATGAATCATCCGAAGCAGGAAAGGGAAGTGGTGTGCAGCTACAACATGTATACCAGTACCTAAAATAATTGTAGAATCGTTTAAAGGTCCAGCTAAGAACTGCGAGAGCATTCCTGTGCAGGGCAGTGTCCCATTCATAAAAGGGTAAAAAAATGCACCTTACTCTAAACTCACTGCAGAATATTCAAGAGCTTTTTTCCAGCCAAAAAGTATTAAATTGCATGCTTCGTTCTCTCGGTGAAGTTTTCAAACTCTGTCTATTTATTTCTATTGAAAAGACAAACGGATTCTATAGATTTTCAGGTAAATGTAATCATCTTCACCACCTGAAGCTACACAACGTGATGGCTTTGCAGTATTTTTTTGCACCACCTGCAAGACACAAACTTGATCTACACAAACAAACAACTGCTGCATGTATTTATGTTGAATAAATGAGTTACAGTGCATTGTTTTGAAGTGTCTGTCTGCGGATGCGAAACGCACCATAAACACAGACGGTGTAATTGTGTGAAACTCATATGGAGAGCAGATATAAACGCTCATCCAGCCGTGCGTTTTGCTGCGATCTTGAAACAGAAACACTGTCACCCGCTCCGGAGCTGCACAGCCGCGGCCGCAGCCAGAGGACCGGCTGCTGGTGCAAGTGATCATTTATCAGGGCAGGAATTAGAGAACAGAGAGCAAGACAGGTGGAAAACATCAGCTCTGTTTGCTCTTTACCCCAACCACTTGACTTCAAACAGCACACTCTGCTCTGCTTTTTTTTTTTTTAGTTTATCAAACACCCTTACGGAAAGATAAGAAGGGAGATAGCAAGGAAAACAAGAAGGCATGAAAAGCTTGCAACAAGGACGGAGTCTGTTCCGAATGGGAGAAGCAGACTTGAGCAAAGGGAGAGGGGACAGATGCTGCCCTGCTCAGCACGCTACCTCCCTGACAGAATAATAATGATTGTATGGATCATCAAAGTGTTCCTCCCCCACACCCCCACTTACTGCTTGCTATAATTAGACCTGGGCTCTCTCTGACAAACCACCACCTACTTTGGGAACTCTCTGCCTTGAGCAACCACAGACACATGTTCAGATTTAGAGCCCCCTCCCTCTCTCTCCCTCCCTCAGCACCCAGAGTGTGGGACCGGCTCGTTGATGGGAACCTGGTGAACTTCAAATCAGCTCTGTTTAGCAGTCATTAGGAGAACTAACAACCCATCTAACAGCTTCATGGCCCCAACCACACAGACCCCATCTAACAGCACTATCACAACTCACGCATTCACTCACATCTACATAAAAAAACACGCATGCATACAATTCCAGCCTTTAACAAGGGCGTAAAAAGCCCTACGGTTTAAAAAACAAACTGTGTGACCTGCAGCAAAGCAAATTCCCATGTATCTAATGCGAGTCTGCATTTGTGCCTGTGTGTTTGTGTGTGAGTATGCATGCGTGTATGCGTGTGTGCACTTGTGTGCAAGGAGGAGAGGAGGAGTTGAGGCTTTTCTATAGAGAAAAAGCAAACAGTCCATAAAGAGGCCCTGCCACTCTCTCATTTCAATGTAAATGAGACTAACTCTCTTAGGAGGTTAAAGAACTCTCTTGGGGCCTGGCGACTACCACCGCTGGGGTCACACATGCACACACACGCGTGCAAGCGAAAACACACTAGTCACAAACACGCACACGCACACACACCCCCACGTGCGCGCACATACACAAACACAAAGAAAATCTGAGGCAAGAGACCCAGATAAAGAGCTCAGAGAGCCTGTCAGAGTGTCAGCTCCCATTAGGCCAAAGGCTGTTGTGTATGCGTGTGTGTGGGTGTGTATGTGCAAGCAGGCGTGCCGGTTTTTTTACGTTCATTCAGCACACACACTCTCTTTTTCTCTCTCTGTCTCTCTCTCACACACACACGCACATCCTCCCCTGAGCTGCCCCGCCTGGCTGACATGCTGTTTCAGACAAGACACACAAAAGACGACGGAACCCGTCTGAAAAGACAAACATCTCCTACATTTCCTACATCACACACAGAGGCGAGAAAAAAAGAAGAAGAAGAAGAAGAGCGAAAACAAAATGGGCACTAAATGATTTTAGTTGAGCACAGGCTGCGCTGGATATCTGCGAGCTCTCAAGGATTCTCCTCACGACAAACTGTTCCGGTCCGAAAGAGAAACCAAGGAGCAGAAAGTTTTATGTCTCCAGTGTGAGACACGGGAGCGCAGCATTTGTGTGATGTCACACATTTTAAATGCTCAGTTGGGCTCCGGATCCGTTCGTCCCTCCACCAGTTTACACCCCATTTCTCCGTTTCATGTTGACAAGTCATCCTTCCTGCTTTCCAATCCAGTTTTGTGGCCATGTGGTTCAACCATTACATATACATTTATTTTTCTCATTTTTTTAATGAGATAGAAAATAGTTATCAAATTTCACATTCGATTTGTTTCAATTGCATATTAATATCTTAGGTTATGTTTTTTCCAGCCTCATAGTGACATTTTATAGCACAATCAAATAGCTTGTTGTAAAAATGCTATATATATCAAATAGGGTTCAAAAGAAATTTGACTTTGTAATTTGACAACTTGAAATTTGGCCTCTGTATCTTTAAAAACTCCTGCTCTTTCCGAAACGCAGCTTTCAGGAAGTGATCTCAACATGGCTCCTTCACTGACCCTCCAGCAAGGTTCTCACCAGCGCTGCTTTGAGAAGTAGCTTGATACGCAGTTCCACCAGCGGTCTACTAATTGCTGCTGGCTAGTCTGAAGGAGCTGATTGGTGGAGTTGGAAGCTTGGCTTGCAGCTCTGCGGAGGAGCTTCGTCTTTAAAGGCGGCAGTCGGTCAACCTAGGCGTTTGTCTCAGCTGAATGGTTGCCATGGGAGATTAAAGGATTTCTCAAACATGCATTGAAGAGTCTGTATGATGCAATGACTTTATGCTCCTTTGAGACATTGTGTTTCAACCTGTTGCTATTCATAAGGGTCATCTGATGCCTGATGACCCTTATGATGACCTTTATGGATCAAGTCATATGATCTGAAATGACAG
Organism: Poeciliopsis prolifica; assembly: GCF_027474105.1. NCBI lineage: Eukaryota > Metazoa > Chordata > Actinopteri > Cyprinodontiformes > Poeciliidae > Poeciliopsis > Poeciliopsis prolifica. The sequence continues at coordinate 5,039,721 of NW_026562396.1, forward strand.
AGTTTGATGTGGAAATTTGCTTTTAAAGAAGTTGAAATCAGACACAAGCTGGCCTAAAAATGTTGACGCATCTATATAGTACAGAAAAACTCTCTGTACACCTATTGGGTCCTGATGTCAACCCATGTACAAAGTCTTTCATTTCTGTCCCATTGAGGAAGATAACAAAACGTTTATAGAAACTTTTAACAGAAATAAAGACCTATTCTTACAGTATATCTTTAATTTTCTTCAAACTAGCTGACAAGAGTGCTGATTTTGGCAATGCATTATGTTAGTGGTCACCTTTTTTCATCTAGGAATGAGGAATGTGTCACTTTAGGTCAGCTGGTGGTCATTCAATGTTTGTCTTCAAACGCCTAAACTAATGCTCTTATAAGTCTCACCAACCACTTATTAAGAAGGTGTGAAGGAAACGATTCTCAATCAGTCTTGCGTGTTGACGCCATAATTCAGCTCAGGATGGAAATCAGTGCCAGTTTTGAGTGAGAGCCACGAGTCGAAAGTAGAAAATAAATTCACATGGTCAGTTGTTAAAGTGGGTATGAAACGTTGAACTGGAAGTTTTGATGTTTCACATAGCAAACAAGCAAATGTTTGACACGGCCACGAGTCAAAATAAGCAATGTCCACTCAGTGATCATAAGTGGAGAACAAAGGGTGTTTTCCTGTGGTCAGTGAGATGCGGGGCTGTGAAAACACGAACCCACAATGGTGGGCCTGTTTCCGCTCACAGAGCCCTGAAAAACAAAAACTATTACAACACAAGGAGGAGAAGCACAACAAGAGTCCACAGGGGGAGAAAGACAAAGAACGAGCAGGCAAGCAAGGAGGAGAAAATCCTTCTAATCCCATATTCATCCCTAACTCACTCAAATGACGATGCACACACCCATATTACTCCAGTCACACATGTCCTGACTCAGCTGACTCAGCCAGGTGTGTCAGGGATGCAGCCTGAAGCGCGGGGCATGCTGAGGCAGCAATGTTGTCTCTCATAATCAAAAGACTGTATGCCGCACAGAATAGGTTGAATTAATGACTTTTCTTTTTTTTTTGTTTCTTTTCTTCCCTCTAATATGTTAATATGTCGTCCTTCTTCCTCTTTCATGTCCAGATCACAAGCCAGCAGCTGCACCTAAAAACAGTGATCTAGAACGGCTGAAGGCTTGATGTCGGGGAACTCCAGTTTACCACAGAGCATTCATCCTGCGCTCACATAAGGTTTGTCATGCCACTGGCACACAAATCAGTCTGACTCTGCTGCCTAATCACAACTTCTGCTCAGAAGATTAAAACCACAGGCTCGACCCCCGTGGGCTGCAGGCTGATTCATCAGCTCATAGTCAGAACTTTGTTCACACACATTAGCTCACTTTTCACCCACATATGCTTCTTCTCAAGCCAGAAGTCTTGCCCCTACATGCAAGCACTCAAACAGGGGCACAAAAGCAACAACAACAAAACTTACTCTTGATGAAATCCTCACAAGGACTTGGCAATACACACCAGGAACAGATATTTTTCAGGAACATGTTGGCTTTTGAGAAATACACTTGGTGAGATTCTGGTCACAAAGTGGGAAGAGCCCACATAAAATCTGTCAAATGAGGCCTTAAATTTTGATGTTGTAAAAAAATTAAAAAAAAATTCGATTTGAATAAAAGAATTCAAGTTTCCTTGAGGATGTGAGGATAAAACCCCAGTGAATGACTCAATCACATGGCACTAAATCAAATCAGCAGGGTTGTAGGATGAGACTGATTTTCACACAAGATGATAGGCTTTCATTCGTTTGTGAGGCCTTATGAAGTTCATGTTCGAGGAAACTTGCTTGCATGAATTTGTAGAGAAAAAGATGGGCTGAAATACAAAAGCATATTGCTTAATGCTGAGCTTTCCCCCTGCAGGTGAGGGTGATCTCCAAGGACATGGATGTGACAGATACTTTATTGACACATTCGAAAAACTGTTTTACAATTTTCATTTTAAAGTTTTAGTTTTAAAACATGTCATTCTGTTAGTTAAGAGAGCCAACTTGGCTCTCTTAACTAACAGAATGACATATAGAAATATCACAGTCTAGTATGGCCGTTTGCATTTGCAAAAAGGAGGAAATTTACACCAGTTCAACCAGGCTGCTACCTTTGCACCGACATGGATTTTTATTGTTTTTAGAGCAAGAAGCCAGGATTGCAGAACCAAAGGGGTTTGGTGTGTAACTCTTTGGATTTCACCCGAGTGCAGGAAGTTTCTCTGTATCAAGCACTTTCTTACCCAGAACCAGATAAGGGTTAGCTCAGGATAAGAGTAAATAACATGATTCACGTTGGTGGTAATGACACCTGGTTACACCAGAGGTCACTAAAATTTGTGTCACTTTGGTGTGCATGTTTGCAAAAGCAATGTCAAACTCAACAATGCGGGTAGCCCTGATAAGTGATGAACATTCTGGAGAAAACCTTGTCTGCTCTTCACTGGCTTAACTCCTGAGACGGGTCTGTCCAACTTTCTATGAACAGATTGTGAATTCTGAGAGAAAATTCAAGTCTGGCTGCCATAAAAATAAATGATGAATCTGGCAGGAATTGACATCCTTTTACACATTTTCCCCCCACTCTCATTTCCAAAACTCCATCCACGCTCTCTCTATTTTGCCAAACAACTCCCGAGCCCCGCCTCCCACCTTCACTGTCGCACAATACCTGTTGTTGCGGATGCTGGACTCCAAACACAAGGACAAGCTATTACATAGCAGGCTGGCATTCAGCGCTGCTTATAACAAGGGCAAGGCTGATGCAGAGAAAACATGCTCCATCAGCAGCATTTGCCTTTTAGACAGATGAGAAAGTGCAGGCCACTGGACAACAGCATCATCGTCCCATGAATGTGGCGTTCAGATAATTGTTTTGAAAGCCCCCATCGAGAGCTGCGGTCTCGTTTCCAAAGCTCCATAGCATGATATGGTATAGCTGATACCATGATCCGCTGAAAATGGCAAATGGTACAACATCCAGCTGACAGCTACATGCTGCTCAGCTCTCCTTTATCAAGCACCGGATGTGTGAATTAGAGGGATTTCAAAGATGAAAGAAAGGGAAAAGGCTTAAAAAATAAAGCAGACAGAAAATCCTTGAATATAAAAATGGGATATTGGGGGATAAAGCAGCTCATTGGTATGAGTTATCATCTGTTCGGATCAGTGACTGCAGCTCATAACCTTTGGTAAATGACTCTACTTCGTCCGCCACCCAGCCCAGTAGATGATAAAATTAATGTCCCTTAGCAGAAGTGCATTGCCACCCACAACTTTAGTTTCTGTAAAAATGAAATCGTACACTCATAAAATAGATTATGAAGATTGAAATAATCTATATTTACTCCTTCTTTATGCATATTTACTCTTTTTTTTTAGCAAAGAAGGAAGATCAAATACGAACTCCGATTGAACTTCCTCACATAAAACAGCAAAAATTTATTGCAATTGTTTGCTACAGACCCACACAAAATAGTGCATCACTGTAGCTTCATATTTTTACATATATAAATATGAAAATAGAGCCAAGTGCATTTTAACCTAGCTTAGTTCTTTACCCTCAAATATTATTAAGTATGAGTATGATGTCTGAAAAAAATAACATAATTAGAAACCAGAGTCCAACTGAGTGTAATTTATTCTCCATATAAACCCAGCTGTTAGATGAAGACCCCAGAGGGTTTAAAGTACATCAATGGAAAACAGCATCATAAAGACCAAGGATCACAGCAGAAAGCTCAGAGAGGAAGTTGGCCAGGCTAAGGTTATAAAATCTCACCCCAAGCTTCTCGTTGTGCGCTGCGGGTTTTGGTCATCAGTCGCATTTCTCAACGCATCAAGTTGCAAACGATTCTGAATCGATTAACAACTATCAAAACTCCAGTTTCTTATGTTGAGTTATGATGTCATTTTTAAGGGAATCGGGGGGAGAAAATGCGCCTGGGGATCTGGTTTTGAACACAACCAGCAGTAAATACAAGTTGCAGCCTCTGCCTCACTAAACACAAGCCAAGTCAATTCAAGACGAAATTTTTTTGAAACACAATAATCATGAGAAACAATAAAAGACCTTTCCACCCTGAAGAGGAAAGGGTGGAAAGTGATTGCACCTGACACTGTCATCCACGGGACCATGGAGCGAATGATGCCGTCACACTCACCTAATTTGGAAAAAGGGAAGCTAATTATAGAGTTAATTTCAGCTTCTACTGTGAATGATTTAAGAAAAAGCACCTTCACACTATGATGCAGCTTCATATAAAACATCCCACCTCAAAGATATTTTACTTACACTGCAACACACACATTGTGCGATAACATGACAATAAAATAGCAGATGACTAAGAAGGGCTTGAGTTTTGGTTACTGTCAAATATTCCTGTTCTGAATATGCAGAAGTTGATGGATTATATTTTTCAGTATCCTTCTGAAAGGACACAGTTTTAGTTTATTTTGTTTCAGTTTATTTTGATTGAGGTGTTTTTGTAGAACCAGGATATCTTTTACACACACTTTTTTTCTGGAATCCATTTTTGTAATTTAAACTGAGAGATTTGAAAGTGCCTAAAGATTTCCTGCTACTGTTGCACTCTTTAGTCCATCACCAGACAATTCATTTCAGTTCAGTTCAATCTATTTATACCTATTCTCTACGCACAAAAAGGTCCATTCAGTTTGATCATACATGAATTCAAACTCATCCAAGTTCAGTTGGTTATTCAAAGTTAAATCCAAGTCTCGTATTGTTCAAACCTACCAATTCATGGACATCTTCTCCAGTCTGACTGGCCTGATTCTTTATTCTATCATCATTCTGATTCTGCCAAGGAAAGCGTTAATGAGACAAGCACACAGGCATTGAAAGTGTGGAGGTGCTGGGAAAGCCACAAGCTCAGAAGAGAGAATCTATAAACAGGACACTATTAGTTGTGTGTTTTTTTTTTTCTAATTTGCCCACAAGCCATGCGCGGGACACGGCAGGAACAATGAAGAAGGTGCATTTATCAGATAAACCTGAAACTAAATGTTTTGACCTTCACGCAAGTCAATATGTGGGCTGGACAAATAACACACCACCCCCGACATGAAAAATGACGGTGGCAGCACCACACTGTGGGAATCATTTCCTTTAGCGCCGACAGAGAGGCTGGTCAGTGTTGATGGGGAGATGGTGGGAGATAAATACAGAGTAATCCTGGAAGGAAAGGCGCTGCAGGCTGCAGAAGACTTAGGACCGGGCCAGAGGTTCAGTTTCCAACAGGAACACAAATCTAAACAAAGAACTAGAGCTGCAAGCAAATGGTTTGCATCAAATCACTTTCATGGTTGTCAAAATGTTTTGCCACAGCGTCCAAAACTGTCATGTCCAAAATACTTACCGGCCACAAAATTATGTGTTTCTTCACTAAGAATGAAAAGAAAAATCTTTTAAATTGTTTTTTCCTCCACTTGATAAAGTAAACATGTAATATTTTAGTAGGTGGGTTGAGGTGAAGGATTTTGGTGTTCTTATAAATAAAAACATGATCTGGGCCATTATTTCCTTGAAGACATTTGCCGTTCTAAGAGAACTTTCATAAAATAATTAAATGCAGGAAGTCAGATTTTTAGTAAAAGTTTGTGCTCCTATGAAATTGTAGAGCGTGCAAAAAGCATGAATACTAAAAGATGAATACTTTTTGTCGCACCAAACATTTTCCACCATTTCAGAATGATTTCAGTTTATAAAACTTTTGTTCTTATCAGACAAATTAAATCGCTCCACCGACCACCTGACGTGCTGAGCTGACAAAATCAGTCCAGGGGCTGCAAATGGCCCCAGGGCCACCCTTTGGACATCGGTGGATTATGTCAAAATGTAACTGAGTATCTGTGTTAAAGAAGAATGGGTGAAAATGTCAGATGTGCAAAGCTAAATAAAAGTCCCTCCTTCCCCTCTGAAGATTTTCACCTCTCACACCAGCACAGAAATTGTGCACAAAGAAACGACTCAGGGGACTAGTTAGGAATCTACACTTCTTTACACAGAAGCTTTATTTAAAAGTAATAATAATAATTTCTCATTTTCTTTTCTCTTGACAGATATGTACTACTTTGCATCCAAATAAATCCTAGTAAAATACATTAAAGTTGGTGGCTCTGATGTAATCAAATGTGGACATTTTCAAAGGGAATGAATCACTTTTTAAGGTGTTTTTTTTTTTTAGAAGGAGGTATTGATTTCAGATCAGGATTCGGGGATCAGAAACTGGTGAGGGGTTGTCTTTATTTAACATGCAGGAGGCCACTTGTCTGCAGTCCCCGGTAGGACAGAACCCCCTTAGCTAAGCTGCTTTAGCTCTCCCTCCACCAGGAAAAGTGCAGAGGAAGGGTTTTCCCTCTAATGGAAGCCATTAATTATCATACATCCTTTTACTTTATAGTCATCACAATCTGAAGCCGAATCCTTCCAGGACAGGGGTTTTCTGTTCTGTCTCTCTGTCTGTCTGTTTGTCCGTCTGCGGTGTGCTTCAACTGCTTGTGCACGCGTCTGAGCTAACTCATGGAGCAGGCTGATGTTATCAACAGATGAATGGCCATGCAGGTCAAAGGTCAAGTCCAGCTCTGTTGTTGTGACTCCAAAACCCTGTGTGCTCACACAGCTTCCTCTCCTCTAATCCCGACCATCTGGATGTGTACGCTTACATGCACTCTTGTGTGAGGCTAATAGACGGGAAGAGAAAAGCTCAACCGAAGGTGGATCGCGTGAGAGTGCTGTGTTTCAGTCCTGCTGATATCAGTCAGCTTAATGGGGCAGGATTGTGTAAAATGGCCCTTATTTTCCTTTAGCCTTAAATCTTGTTAAAATGTTATTACATCAAAAATATACCTAGAATGTTGTCTTGATTATTTCATGCATGTTTGAGAAATCCTTTAATCTCCCGTGGCCACCATTTCAATATGCAAAACGTCTGGTGCCGGCTTCGAGAGCTGAAGTTTCTGCCTCGCAAAGCACCCCTCCCCCGTGACACCACCCACTCAGCTCCTTCAGACTAGCCAGCAGCAATTAGCAAACACCTGGTGGAACGGCACTTCTGCTGAGCTCATTATACGAACTACTTCTCATTCCAACGCTGGTAAAAACATCATTAAAGGGTTAACAGAGGAGCATGTTGTGATCATTTCCTCAAGACAGTTTCAGAAAAAGCAGGCATTTTTAAAGAGGCAGAGACCCAAATTACAAAGTAGAATTTCTAAAAAAAAAGGTAACTTTAGATATTTATCATTTTTAATGATAGTTAACAGTTTCCTGGTTTGGCTATAAAATCGCATTATGTACCAGAAAAATACATAATACTGCTCCTTTTAAGAGAAACACTAGTAAGGTTTGCATCATATAACACAACCAACCTGTAGGAGACATAAAATGTTATATTTTATTCAGTATCAACTGGCTTTCTGTTGGAACCCAAAAATCTATAGAAAAATTCATTTGGCACAACAGGAAGGACAAATCAATCCCATAAAAACAGAGCACTTAATAGAGTTCCATTAAAGTGATTCTAAAAGCTACACGGAAATGGCCACTCCACTAAGGCGAGGGCACCGAGAGGACACGCTGATTCACCGGGATACAATTTAGACAGAATAAAGTCATGCTCCATTTTCAGCCAGCCCTGACAACTGCTTTTTTAAATGACACCTGATACCATCACCCCCACCCCAACGCCTCCTCCCCACAGCGTCATTGAGCCAGCGCCTGTGTGGGAGAGAGAGCGCTGTGGGATGTGGGGGGTGATGAGTGCTGTTACAGAAGAGTGGGGGCTAAAACAGGGGGGATGCAGGGGGGGCGGGCATCAGACGCCACGGCTGCAACATCTCCGTCAGCTCGCCAGCCGCCAGCCGCCACACGCAACTGTCTCCAAGTGCTCTCCACTCCTCTTGATGTGTGTGACGGTCAGAGTGGACGTCTCAGACTGACTTGGTTGTGCTGAAATTGTACAGCTGAGGGGGTCTGTTTAAGGTTACAGAAATCAGGCAACGTAAATAAGGATGTCTGTTTTAAACTTTCATCGCAGCTGAAAGAGTTCAAACAAGCAGTTAACAGCCTGGTTAAAGCTGCATGCGTCAGTGTTGCTGCCCGCTGATGCAGGATTCCTGGGTGGTTCATATCTATGAACATCCCACTGGTGACTGCATGTACCCCAAAAATATCAAAGCTTTCGTCTTTTTTTTTATTTTATTGTTGTTGTTCTTGAAAAGATGATTGCAAAACATGACACTACAATCAACACACTGAAAGGATTAAACAAGCACATAATGGATGTCAGAATTGCTGCTCATTTCTGTGCAACTATTTCCATTCATTTTTAGTATCCACCAGTTTTTTATTGGCTTCATTTCAAGAGTAATGATCACTAAGTGGCTGAAGAATCCATTTTTAAGATTAAGGTAACATTTTATTGTTGAAGAGAAAAAAAGACTGACCTATAAATACTGTCAGTACAACATAATCATGACCAGAGACCAAAATATGCTGCTTACAGATATTTAGAAAACCAATGTTTATTTTTTTGTGTGTGTATGTTGTGTGCTGGAATTTCAAACAGCTGCATAAAACAAGGAAGCGTGTCGATGGGTTCACAGCTGCAGACTGCCTATATCTTCCAGCAGGGCAATGCGATTACATGCACCGGGGCCCTTTCCCAAAAAGTGGGCCTCTGTGATGGACAGAAGAATTATGATGTGAGATTGTACTTGATCAGAGGCAAATAATGCCTGTTTCCGGCTCAGATTTCAGAATAACTATCCTTGCACTGTTGTGGTGGATTCTTATTGGACAAAAAAAAAAAGCTTTTCTTTTAGCTAATTAAGTCATAAAACAACCAGAACTGTAAGCCACGCCTTCAGCTGATTTAGAAATAAGAGTTCACTCACTTTCACGCTGACTTGCTTTTTATTTCCCTTTGTTGCCAAGTTTTGAATCTTGTTGAACTTTGACTCCGAATACAACCCATCCCCTTTCTCACAGTGCAATAAGCAGTCGAAGGTGTGTCAGCTTGAACACTGGTGTGCAAAATGAACGAGAAACTGAATAAACAGAACGTTCAAGCAGATGGGAAACTAAGGGAGTGAAATCTCACTGCTGTTAGGAGTGAGATTTAATGGAAAACGTTTTTTTTCTTCTTTCCTTTCATCGTTCTTGCAACATGTCGGTACGCTATAAACAATTAGGCTTCACATGAGTAAAGATATTAGACGGCATATGAAACATAATTTCATATATTCTTAACAGTAGGCCTTTGAGTAAAATCTCAGAAACTTCAAGGTATTTTGACAGTAATGCAGTTCAGATGTTATGACATGCCCTTCACAGAGGAGAGGCACCGTTTCACTGCCTTTGGGCTTTGAGGGGCATGTTAGGGTTAAACCAGAGCAATAAAACTTCCCTCAGCTGGCAAAATATTTCTATGCTTCCTTGATGTGACTCTAAAATGATGAGTCCAGACATGAAAACTCATATAACAAAATGTATGAATATGCAGCAGTTTCTGTTTGCACAACAGCTCACAATCTGGATAAATAAGAGATATTTATCCAGCTGTCTTTTTTTATGAGGTTGCGGAAAAATATTTTCTGTTTTCCTCAAGTTGTAGTTCTCCTATTATAGATTGACATGTCCTCGCTCCATTCAACAGCTAAACCAAAACATTGGACATACTGTTAAGGCCTTAAAGATGCCCAGAAGCTTTATTTTCTTCACTATTTGTTCTTTTAACATTGCTCAAAAGTAAATGGTGATATTAGTTTATTTTTTTATTTTTTTTTTTCAGTTATTGATTGAGAATAAACAAGTTAGCAGAAATAAAGATCTCGTTCTACTTCCTACTTCATGCTGGAGTAAAAGAAGTTTGAACCTTGACATTGATAGCACATTAATCAGTCCAACACTTTGTGCACAACATGCACATCATCAGCCATGAGAAAAAGTTACTTTCTCACAGAGTCTTACCAGATGAACATCTTCTGACTCATCAGCTGTTCAGAATTTGAAATTTCCCATCTGTTAAACTTCTCAGCTACTTTCCTCTTCCTTTTTAAATAAAAGACTTAATCTTAATTTATCTTTTGGTTTTACAGCAGTCCCTCAGCAAAAAAGTGCGTTATGTTTAATAATTTCTGCTCTGGGTCCATATTCTCTTATTTTCTACATTTTCAAGACTCTTGCTGTATTTTCTCAAGGAGCATTCATACCAGCAGTGTTCAGTTTGTTTTAATTTATTTAGTTAATTTAGTTCGTTTATCAAGAAAGTCCAGTTTGCTCTGGGCGGAGTGAATGCTCAATCGAACTCTGATGAGGACCAAACATGCAAACGCTGTGCATGTATCGCGAGAAAGAGAAATGGCTGGTGGTCTTTTGCCAGAAGCCTTTTCTGGTTCTTATCGGACAAAAAGCCACACTCTGAACAAACCGTTCAACATGGCCTCCATGTCCACATTGTTGCGTTGTGTTTATGTCCCATATAGATCACGTCCCACTCTGGGGCCGCTCACTATAAGCCCACAAGAGCTGTTACTTAATCCTAATGAAAAATCCCCAAATTATGTACAGTAGAGTTAAGTTGAGTCAAACCACACAGTAGAGGTGATCGTAACAAAGGCTTAATTGAGACCAAAATCCAGTTAAAACCTTTAGCTTCGTCTCGTTTTTAATCTGCAAAACTACAAGTTCTGATTCTGACATGACAAATGGAATGAAATGGACAAACAGAACATCAATCTTCTTATTTTGTTTGTTTCAGTATTGTTCATTTACATGGTGAATGTAGGTCAGGCCTCAATGTTAAGTTGTGTTTGTAGTCCCTATTTCCAACTGGGTTCATAATCAAAGTTTATACAGAACTATAATAAAGTACAAAGTAAGTTAATACAAACTGAGTTTATATGCAAAGTATGTTCTTGCGCACTCTGGGATCTTTTTTAAATCACCAGGAGGCGTTTATAAATCCTGTTTAGAAACAGTGTGTGTAACTCCTCACCAAGGCTTATAAACCAGATTTAGGATGATGGTTAGCGTAACATTTACAAGCACTGCATCTTACTTAAATTAGCACTGACATTAAGACGTGAGTTTAAGGTTGTTTGAGACAAATTCTGGTGCGGATATTTTTAGTGATGAAACGATGTGGCACTGAGCTGGCTCTGATCGTAACCAAACAAACCACTTCGCCACTGGAGCTGCCGAGGTCGATAGAATAACATTCAGGTTTACCTACTCACATAAAACAAGGCTCAAAAACCATCTGTATTCACATTTCATTCTAGTGACATTTTCTTTTTTCATATATATATATATAATTTTATTTTTTGGGGGCCTTTAGCGACCTTAATTGATCAAAATTAGGTAGAAAGAGAACGGGGAAGACAGTCGCAAAGGTTTCAAGGCCAGGAATCGAACGTAGGACAGTCGCATTGAGAACTATAACCTCTATAGTTTACTGCTCCACCATGTGATACGTCCTGTAGTGAGATTTCTAAAATTCATTTCAAATTAACCTGAAAATATCAGCTAATGATGATCACAGTATTTATGTTTCACTGGATTTACTCTCAGCTTCTTCAAAACAAACACAAGAATGTTTCCTTTAAACAAAAAAAAAAAAAAAAAAAAAGAAAGAGTGCTCAAAATGCACGGCTGACCCAAAAGGATACGTGAAAGAATTTGGTCTCACATTCACACACAAACGCACACGCATGCAGGATTGTGACACGCACAACAGAATTTTCTCTGGGAAAACTCAATCACGTACAATTTACCATCGTAGGTTAGCAATGTCTTTTGTGATTCCCCGAAGAGGCATGACACAGAAAGCTGAGCAAGTTGAAGCCTGAGTGTGGAGCCAGGGAAGTAAGAACCCTGAAACAGCTGGTTGGAGGACTGAATGTGTGGGCCTAAGTAGAGAAGATTTCCCTGTTGGTGTGTGTTAATTAGGCTGAAGTTAACAGGGCCTGCTGCAGCTTGTGTGATGGCTGACCTGGAGAGATTACCTTCTTCAGCTGTCCCTGTTAAAGCTGCCTCTACTAATGCCACCTTTATTACAGGGACAGGAGATGCTGGCACCGTCTCCTCCTCGTCGCGGTGGGGGCCGAAAGGTTTGTCACAGCCAACTAACCGGGCACTGAGAGAGATTAATCCCAGGAACACCTTGGGTAACAAACACAGCCCTAATTTACTTTCTGCTCTCAGAATATGTGGCACAGCGTTGAAGGTATTCAGGACTTCACAGGTCTGTGCATGCTGACTCAAGATAAGTGGGGATCGTGTAACTGATTACACAAGAAATGGAGCTGGTGGAGTGGGTAACATCTCTACACCGTGAAATGGGGTAGCTCAATACGATGTGGGCGTAGGCATAAACATTTGCTCCGCGGTTGAAAACACGTTCGTTTATATAAAGAGTTGATGTGATAGGAGCTGAGGACGGTCCAGCGAATTCCTGCATAGCGGTTCCCTTGTCGTAAAAAACCCAACATTTGCTTTTGTCATGCAGGCGAGGCCATTCTTGTCATTTGTAGTGAAAAACAACAACACAAAGGCACCAACAAACACACTAACATACACGCGCACACACACACCCCTGCTGAGTGTGTGTGGACACCTGGCCTGGATCTCAAAGCCCACGGCATTCCTGAGATCTGGGAACTTAATTCCCCTAGATTAGCCTTCAAAATCCACCGAGGGGTTAATCGGCAAGTAGCATCACATCCCTGCAGCACATTTTCCACGTACACCCACACAAGTAGAAATACCTGAAAGGATATTTAACAAATACATATAAATGCATTTATATGTATGTCAGAGTAAATAGTCACTTCATGCTGCTTCTGATGATTTATTTAGCTAATAAAAATCACAAACATATACACACACGTGTATGTATGTGCACATTCACATGTGCACGCAGACAAGCACATGTGTATGTCCTTGTGGTAATAAAAAGGCAGTGGAAGGTTGAGGAGGCAGCCAAAGATGCCGTTTGCAGTATTTATGGTGTTTTGCTGACATGAGACATTTGCTGTGGAGAAAGTCCAGGATAGAAGGCTTTTCCCTCAAATCCCAGATAGTCCCAAAGCACCAAGGACTTAACTGCTGAGTGACAGCAAGAACGGGAGGTTGGGACAGGACTGGCGTCTCGTGAATGAAGCTGCTGTCGTGTAAGCAGGTGGGAGGGAAAAAAGGCCAGCAGTTACAGTATGCGTGCTCCTGTGCACAGGGTGACTGGGCACAGTTGAAGAATATTCCCCTGACGGTACAGATAACGAGCAGAAGACGACTGGGGCAAATGACACTGGCGGATCTTGCGGTGGGTGCAGTTGCCTTTGGGGGCCTCCTGACTGGCACCTTGCAGCTGCCCTCTGAGCATGTGTCCGTCTGCATCCACAGCTGAGGTCAGCGCTCCAACGCCCAGCTGTTTGTTGTACAGTCAGTTCAACACATGGCACTTGTCTGCATGTATAAGTCAGTGTGAATGTCGGTATCTGTGCGCGTCCAGGCCAGACTAAGACAAGGGGAATCTTATTTACACTTTAAAAAAAAAAAAGTAATAGTTTCTCCTATCGAGTTGTTTAACTTCTTACTTTTATTATCAAGCACAAAAGAGAAGGTCGTAGATCATCTGTGTGGTTCACTGCAATGTTTAGAGGATTCATTAACTGGTTTACAGTGATGGATTTTTATTGAGATGTTAAGAGATCAATGCTGTAATAAAGAGCCAAGTGTGTGGGTGGAAGCATTTGTTATCGTTATCAGGCGCAATAAAAGTTTTGCCCCTGAACGTCGGATTTTCTCCCACGCAGGGTGAATGTCAGTGTTAGGTATGGTCTGTCTGAACTGCTAGGAATGTAATCTCAATGGTGCCAAGGTGGCAGAACGTCGTCAGCCTCTCATCGTTCATCTTCTGAAACGGGGCGACCACGTCGCCGTCAACTCTGGCTCGCGACCCGCCTCACACGCCTTCCACACGCGTGCGAGAGCTTCTCGACGGCCAAGCGGATTTAAACATTTAGGTGGGAAATGATGTGGGATCAATAAATAATGAGTCAAGAAATGTCATGTGTGCCACTCAATCATCAGAATTTCACCGATGCGGCCCCCCAGCTCATCTGCGGTGGCAAATTGCCCACAGCAGCAGCTATGAATACGATTTACATTCTCATTTCCCCTGGAAAATTTCAGATAAACACAATTACATCATATCAGGATTTATTCCTTCCCTTTCTGTGTATTTCCTGGAGTTAATGTGGCAGTCGACGTGGTTCCAATATCAAGGCGGGCCGGGATATTGTAATTTCCTCAGGTTCACAGCGGAAAACAACTTGTGACAAAACAGATTTGCTTTCGTCCCTCCCGCAATCTAATCTCAGGGCTGAAGGAGCAATGTGGGAAAGGTGAGCGCAGGTCATTTTGTAAATTATAGATATATGTTTCGATTCCACCTGCTGTCAAAGCATGAAACAACAGGAATCACGAAGCATGAACCCAACCATCGTCCTGTGACTTTCTGTAAAGAAGACTTTCTGTAAAGGAGCAGTTTTCTGTAACGGTGGCACATTTAGTTAATTTGATAGACTTGTAATCAATCTACAACTCAACCTCATAAAAAGAGTCATTACGATTCCTGAAAATATAATGAGCTCATGATTGAAAGTCAGATTAAATCTTTCCATTTTTGTTAACTTTTTTTCTACATTAGGATTAATATTAAATAATACCAAATAATTAATTTACTCTAGAATTGCGGTGCACTCCTGGTGGCAGCCTGTTGGGTTAGCGTTATGACTTTTGTTCTGATTTGATCTTTTTGTAGACTTTTGTCCATATTGATACTGTGACTGGTCACATAAATTGAAATCATACAACTATTGAGAAGTAGATCAACCTTTATTTCTGGACTCATGGCAATGCTGTGCTTTCCTGGTGAGGAAGTTTCATTTTCAAACACTGACTGTGGAAACAAAAACATTTAAAAATATTTTTGATTCAAACCACATGGAAAAGGGCAATTTGGATACCAGGAGGTTCATCACATGCACATCAGGTGCCTCATTTAAAATGCTCACTTGAATCCTTAGAAATTATGAAAATCTGGAAACAAATAAAAAAAAGCTCATAAACCTTCACATCTTAGCTGAAAAAATCAGGAAAAGCAATCAGCTGGAAGATGCATATCAGTTTAATTTAATGTTATGCATAGATAAACTGCTGTTTAAGTTTTAAACATCATTTTGAGAAGAAAACATACATTTTAACCCTCAACCAACATGTTTGGTTGTGGTTTAACCCACAACCAAACATGTTTGTGGGTTAAACCAACTTGTGGGTTTAACCAACCCACATGTTAGTCAAACCAAGGCCCACTTGGTTTGACTAAATATGACAAAACCAGTTTTCCACTTTACGTAAACCTAAGCTGGGTCCCAAATAGCTGCCATGAAAATCAGGAGAAATTGCACATTTCATCTCATAGCACAATTTTGTTTATTGTTGTTGTTAATTTTGAAGGATATGACTGAAGGAATATTCCAGTGAAATGTTTTAATAGAAAGTTTGTATGCTGTTTTTGAAATGACAGAAATAATAACTAAAGTAATCAAGCACTTCCTGATCTGCTGAAGACAGATTATGTTTTTAACAGATGTTTTGTTAGGATAAATGTTTATATCTCCAATTCCCCATGTTATTACTCTTCAAAAAGAAATTCCTAGTCACACAGGCGTCTTTAGTCTTGCCAAATGTCTGACTTGTCAAATTTCATGCTTGCACGACTCCAATAACCTCAACAGTCTGTGCATGATTTCATGCAATTCATTTCTGCTAAAGTGCTCAATAATTTGCGACTACACTTAAAAGATAAATATTATATTTACTCTTTCCTAATTAGGCCCGTTTTAATTTTCACCCTACTGAGACGGCAACGGTGACACATCCTTTGCGGGGAAAGTGTTTCCGGCGTTTGTACATTTCTCTGTGGTATAGCGTAGCATTTGGTGCTTGCTCTAATCCAAAACACCAGAGAGACGGGACAGATTTCTGACACGGGTGGCCCCGATGGATGTGGGTGAGGTGGGGATTTAGTGGAAAGAAGTCTGCATGTCGACTGGAGGACGCGAGGCATCTCGACAGGAGTGCACAGTCAGGTGACAAATGGTGCCCCAGGCCAGGCAAGCGCCAGAAATGGCCTCTTAATCAATCAGGGGTCAGCGTGTAGGCTCAATCCAGACTGTCTCCACAGTCAGAGGCAGCCATCTGACAGAACACTTAATGCCAAGCCAAGAAGCAGGAGCTTTTACTCCAGCCAGTGCGGAACCATTAAGGATGTTGTTTTTGTCCCTCTGTTTTTTCCCCTTCTGAGATTAAATTCAGTGACTTTTCTATTCGGCCGGCGTGTTATTTTATGTTTCAATTTTATACTCTATAGCTGTTTAGTCAGCTGACGAAAGCTTGATTGCGGTTAAGCTTGGCACTGAATCTCAACTCAAAGCCATCTGGACGAGCTATGAAGTCAATAAATATCGGAGAGGAGGGTAGCACACCTCTCTTCTACAGGCGTCTTAAGGCCAAGCCCAACACATTCTGCTCTGCACCCCTGGGCCAACCCACTCACACCCCCTGGGGTCGACCGACACACTGTGAGGTCCCAGGGGGAGCTTATCAGAACAGAGGGAGTCACACAGGCCTTCTGTCTTCTGTCCACCCCTCCACCCTCCGTGCACATAACTCTACTTTCCCACCATCTATCTCCCCCATCTCCCAATATCAACTCATTCATCTGTCCACTCTCGCTCTCTGTGGCTTAAGGACCTTTGTGATTCACCCATCTGTTTCACCTTTATTGCTGCCATGTTTGTAATTGTGTCGCCGTTTAATAACCATGTCTCCATTCACTCAGGAGATCGCTTTGACTTCTTGAATAAAAGACATGATTTTAGCAAGTCGAATTAGCACAGACAGTTTATCTACTGCAAATTAGTGGACACATTTTATTGTGTTACCACCACAGATTTAGATTTTACTACAATTTCATGGAGCAGTCCAATGAAAGTAGTTGGTTGAAAAAGGATGAATGGTTTTCAAATTTTCTTTTTTTTACAGAGCGTCTATATTCAGAAATTTGTTTTCCTATTTGTCTTTCCAAAATATTCCAAGTTCAGTCAGATTTGATGGAGAGTTGTCGCTAATCATCAATTCTTAAATTTCACCACAAATTCTCAAATTAATTTAGTGCAGGACTTTGACTGGGCCATTCAAACTCATGAGTACTCTTTATGACTCGATAGGAGACTGAGAGTCCACCGTCTCATTGTTTTGCAGCCCTAAATTGACGACCAACTTTCCTATCTTCTACAGAAGTAAATTCCTTCAGCATAATGCTGTCGTCGACATGATCCACCATGTGTTCATGGAGATAAGTTAGTTTTCCATCAAAAACTTCAGTCTAAGTTTTTATTTGCTTTATCTGCTTTGTCGGCTTTTACCAACAAATCTAATCCAGCTTTGTTGGTAAAACCACGAATGAGATTTCATTTGATTTTCCCTCAACCACATCAGTCAGACATGTGGAGTGGAAGACTAATAGCTGCAGTTTTTCTCAGCTGAGCTGTGCATCATTGCAGCTTCTCTACAGTGACCAGGAACGCCACTAACTATGCAAGATTCATGCCAAAATATTTACAATATTGTAAAAAAAAACCTAACAAATTAGGTATTAATTTGCAATCATTTAAAAATGATGCTACACTTTGAGTGAGTCATGTAAAATTCACACATAGATACGCTGAGCACTTTTGCAAGGTACTAATGTGAAATCTTTGTCTGTGTGAAAACTGGTTTGACTGAAAATGCGGCTCTTAAGTATTTAGAGTAAGACAGAAACGGATACTCTGAAATTCTATCACATTGTCATTGCATAACCAATTAAATGGCCAATTCCCTGCAATACAAAGGCCAATCAATAAGCCAATCATTGCACACCCACAAATCCAGATATTTATTCATCCATTTTGACAGATAAGACCTCCCTCTGCTAGACACATTGATTTATCTATGTGATACATCCTCTCCTACGTAGAGTCTCATGCTGATTCAGTCCCCACAGGAAACCGGGACGGCACACAGACTTAACCAGCACTGACAGCGACACCGGAATGATTAGATGGTGCAGAGAAAGACAATAAGACGCTGATTGAAAGTCACATAAACAACAAAAGAAAGCGCATCAGCTAAGATAACTTCAGCACGATCAGAACGCGTTTGACAACAACAGCGTGTGGCACCTCAGGAGAAGAAAGGGTTTGCAGAAGAACAGATAGAATATTGTGGAAGACTCAAAAAGAGAGGAAGAGGGTGGAGCAAGCCGGGGCAAAAACATGCCAAACCAGGATCAGCAAGTATTGAGATGCAGATCTGAGTATTGGAGCAAATAATGGGGGCTGTCAGGAGCATGTGTGCCGGTGGGTGAGGAAGTTCAGAGCGGGTGGATTCTCACGCATCTGCTAACCTGATTCTCCGACTCGGTGTAAATGGACTTCCTTTGTCTGGCCTCACAGACCCGACTGGAACGACCCGTCACTTTTTGAGGACCGTTTCAGATTCGCATGCAAACGAGAAGATGCTCACACTGATACGTTGATGTTGACATGCACACACAAAACTGCGTTAGATATGTGTGTAAAAGCTGGCTACAAAAAGAGGCTGATTAAAGGGACAGTTCAGGTTTTTTAAATAACCCACTGCAGCAGATGAACACTCTTGATAGTTTAATTTAGGATAAATCCAGACTCGTTGTTGATTCTAGTGGATGAATGGAGCAGCTACTTGATTAAGTGGGCCTAAGTGGACTTTTACCACGTTAACAATGTTTCCACCTTAATAACATAATTTCTGAACGCTGTTTTGTGAACCCTTAAAACTGTTATGTCACCATTGAGCTCTTATTTAGAGAGTGGCAGACGATTATTTACATGGGTAATTCGCATTACCAACCACATGCGTCCTACAACCTGGGAGGCATTGTGCCACCATTTATCTTCCTCTCTGAAACGCAAACAAAGAACCAAATATGCAAACGCACTTTCTGCCACATTATCCAGGAAAACAAGGCATTTTCACAATTCAAAAAGATACAATTTCTTTTAACTGATCAAATATTTCAGTTTTTCCCCAACATTTCGCTTTTAGGTGAGAAAGTCAGACTTTGGGTATTAAACATGGCTCAAGATTGCATGTGTCCAACTGGATTCTTGCATGTTAACTTTGGCTTCCAAGTCCAGCTAATCTGAATTTATAACAAATAAGTTACTTACGTCAGGTAACATATTAACTACTTCTAACCTTTTCGTGTAACCCGCTCGAGAAATCATGAACTATCTCACTTTTGTAGCGAGCTTTAAATAATCGCATGTGTTACTCGTGTGTATGTGAACATCTGGATCAGTGTGAATATCTTCTGATGAGCTTTGGCATCTAAAGTGGAGGAGCGAGACGTCTCGACTGATAAGATATGGCCCGATAACCTTAAAACAGAAATTCAAGATCTTGTTTGCGACAGTTCTTATTTTGTGAGTTTGAATGTGTCTGTTGTTTATCGACTATATTAAAACAATCGTTTAATATTGTTTTAATATTAAACTAGTATTAGTTTAGTTTAATATTAAACTAAAAAAAAAGGAAAGAATTTATACAAAAAGTAATTCTGGTAAAACTTCAAATGTAATTCAGTGATTCAGTCACTATTTTCATTTTGTTTTTTGTTTTTTTAACCCATAGTTCTCAAGAATAACATGATTCTCTTTTTTCAACTCAAACAGGTCCTGAGCTGTTTAACTGACTTGACACAACTCAGCTGAAATGATTTTAAATGGGATCCTTCTCTTTCTGGCTTCAAGAAGGGGGGGATGCGGTTCAGCACTTGGGAGGAGGGGGGGCAGCAATATAGGGTCACAAGCACAACTGAAAAAAAGGGGGGTCAATTTTTCCTTTCTCTCCAGGCTTCAGGAAAGAAAGGGAAGGAAGCCAGAGTAAAGCAGAGAGAGAGAGAGAGAGAGAGAGAGAGAGAGAGAGAGAGAGAAGCCCAAACCAACCGAGGCGAGATGGATGACTGTTGGGGGGGAGGGACTGGAGCAAGAGCGCTGCTTATTGGTAGGCTGCGGTCCTCGCAGTGGATGGATTGACTTTGCTCGGGTCGAATTACACCATTTGCCGTGCATTAGTTTGTTTTTCTCCCAGCCAGGAGAAGTTGATTCACTACGACGCGCACAAGAGATTTTCGGGTTTTTTTTGGATTACCAAAAGCGGCGCGTAAAAAGGATATTTAGATATATATATAATATATATATATTAGCCGTTTCAGATGAGGTGAGTCCCTTGCAGATGATACGTGGATGTACTTTTTTGTTGCGCCACACACTGTACGGTGAAAGTCGAAGAGGGAGGAAAACTAGAGAAAACAAATGTAGCCTATTTCCTCTGACAGGGGCGCTGTAAGTTTTATTTTCTAATTAATAAATTTAAAAAAAACTGAGAAGAATAGTGGGGAATAGTGGGACCCTGGACTGTTTTATTATTATTATTATTATTATTATTATTTTATTTTAGGCCAGAGTCTGCTCGTTATTTATTTCTAGGTGACAAAATGAATCTGCTCAGATCGGGCGCTTGTTCCCGCTGCGTGTTGGAGAAACATGGGGCCACCCCGACATTTGCTCGCAACTTTTCATAACATAACTAAATGAGTGAAACCGGTTGAACGTAAACGTGCAACTTGGATTGCTTTATGTAAACAGACGAGGTGATGAGTTTGCGATAGACGTCGGCGGACTGGGAGCTCGTCCTGTGCACGGCTCTCGCCAAATCAATTCGTGCAAATAAAGTCAGAAAGCTGGAGAGTCAGGAGAACAGCGTTCCTGTTTATGCCCTTCTTCATTGGTTTCCAAAGTTAATAGTAGCGAGAGGGGCTGGTGTATTGGTGTGCGAGAGAGAGAGAGCTAGAGAGAGAGAGAGAGAGAGAGAGAGAGAGAGAGAGAGAGCTAGAGAGAGAGAGAGAGAGGGAGGGGATGGTGGTATAGTGGGGGCTGTGTGGTCGTGGCAGAGCTTTGAAGATCACTCATCAGAGCGCAAGGGGGGCCCGGGGAACGGAGACCGAGTCAGAATGCTCCTGCCAGCGGAGAGCG
Source organism: Poeciliopsis prolifica (assembly GCF_027474105.1). NCBI lineage: Eukaryota > Metazoa > Chordata > Actinopteri > Cyprinodontiformes > Poeciliidae > Poeciliopsis > Poeciliopsis prolifica. The sequence goes on from NW_026562396.1 coordinate 5,060,965, forward strand.
GAGCTGAAAAATCACAGAGCGCATCTGGATGAAGGAGGGACAAAAAAAAAAAAAAAAAAAAAGAGAGAGGGAGAGAAAAGAAAAAAAGTGGGGTTCCGGATGGAGCTTAAAACAACAGGAATATCACAGGCTGGGCTTTTCCTCGCATATGGATTATCAAAGGATTATAACGTTCAGTCGGAATATCTCATTCATGCGTGAATTTGGCTGCTCAAGGTAGGTGACATGTGGGATTTTCTTCAGGATAAAGTGTCTAATTTCCTGCGTTTTGAGACCAGAGCTGTGTGCGATCACCAAGGCGCACCTTAAATCTCTAACTGGACGGTTTACTGCTCTTTTTTTTATCCAAAAAGCTAATAATCAATGGCTGGAACGTCCATGCAATCAAAGTATTTCTCGTTGATGATTGACTGTGGAAAGAGGGTTACAGCCCGTTGAGGCTGTGCGTAAAATTCATGCATTCCAACGTTTATTTTTATACAAACATCCATATTTGCTGTTACTAGAACAAACCAAGCTGCTGATGAAATGTTGAGTAAAATTATGAAAGTGTTTTCTCTTATTTTCGTGTCTTAAAATCAACTTCTGGTGGCGGTGCACATGACTGGAGGGGTTGGTAAAGAGTGGGCTGTTAAACAATAAGAGGAGATGGGCGGACAGTTACCAGGAAGGTGGTTCCTTTTCTGATGCCTCTGCTATTTTTAAAGCATCCTAGTTTTTTTTTTTTTTTTTTTTCAAAGCCATCTTGACGTTGAATAGTAAACAGCAGAAGCGCTGCTAACCTTTTTGCAGGCAGAGGGGGCATGGAAGCCCCGCTCTGGGCATGAATAAAGCCAGTTAAAGAAAAAGAGAAAAGAAAAAAAAAACGCAGCCCCATCACCGTTGTCACTCCACCGCTGTCCCCCGAGTCTTTGTTGTTCTTTTGTATGAGTCCTACATGTGGACTAAAAGGGCCATGAAAGGATTTACCACGGACTGAACCCGAATGCCTTCATGCTCCGGTCTGCACAATGCATGCATTAGAGCAGGGGCTGGAGCATGGACTCTGTAGTCAGGACAGGGGTGAAACATCCCCATGCAAAGTTGGACAATTTGAAGTGGAAGAAGAAATGTGCGGATTGGGATTTCAGAAACACTGCTGTGTTAGAGAAAGCAACAGGAGGTGCTCATGTTGTTGTTGTTTCTTCATATCATTTGATTTCATCTTTAACACACAGACACAGCTTCTCCCAAACTAACTTGATGCTTCTTTTGTTTTCTCAATGAATGTTTAAGCATGATGATAGTTGACTCACGGTCTAAATGCTGGTTCCATATTTGCCAGATAATCTCGCACTCTCCTTTAGAAATACATCTAAATCCCCAAAAGTCTAAAGGATCTGAACTCCTGCCACAGAGATCACAGAGCTTAGCTCATGCTGTAATTACAAACTGCATGTAGTGGAGGAACACCACACCATGGGCCAGATGAAACAAGCCCTGATTTTTTTTATTTTTTTCCACCTTTTTCGGACAGCACAGCTGGTCTGTGTCCCGCTTTCGCCTGGCTGGACACAGGGTCAGAGCTCAGTGACCAGAGCGACCACCATTAACCTCCTCTACAGCCGGCCGTAACCCCGGAACAGCCGCCATTAAACCATACAGTGACCACTTTTATCTCTTTATGGTTTCCCTAAAATGCTGATCGCTGATTGCTTGGGCTAAATAGAGAGAGTGGTAAAAGCTTGACCATGTGTGCACCATTTGGCTCCGGTTTGTTTGCTTAGTGATCAGAAACATCCAGTGATCGTGGATCCACAGGCCAGAGGGGGGTGCGGTTCTATTGTGTTCTACTGGCCAAAGCCCCCTTTTGTTTCTTCGTCACACCTGCAACGTACGGCTTTTGTGCAGAACCACCGCTGAGAGCAGCCTTTCTCCTGTTTCACTCCCCTGTTCGTCGAGCTTCAGAGGAAAAGTTTGGAAGCGTGCATTCAAGGAAGCAAACAACTTCCCTTTGTGCCGAATCTCTGAAGCAACAAGTCCGACCAAGCCCGTCAGACGTAATCCTGGCATAAATAGCTGGCAGTTAGGAGTGCTATGCTTATTACTGAAATGGGAAGGGAATAGATTTAGTTTCTGAGCGTGTTTTGTAGCTGCTCTAATCATCTGGCCGACTCAGCCTTCCAGTGGAGCTGCATCTGGATTAATTTCACCGAGCCAAGTAGGAGAGCACCAAAAACCATGTTACAGGATGTGCACAGCTTTAGGCCTGAAAGTCACGCATGCTGGCATGCACAGGGCGGAGGAATGCCTGACGCCCCACTCCTTAGTTATCTGGTTTTCTGCGTTAGGTTCACAGCTCACGTAGTGTGAGATGACAAGCGGAGGAGCAGCAGCCGTTGTTCTGCTGGGATTACATCCACGCCACAAGTTCGCACACAATTTACGAAATCTCATGCATTGCTGTTTGCCACACTTTCTTGTGATCCCCAATCCCTCCTTGCAAGAAAAAAAAACCCCCGACGACTTCCATCCAGTGTCACAATGGAGGTGAGGTTGCATGTGCCAGTGAAAACACAGCTAAGAGGAGGATAAGTGTTAATCTGTCGCATTAAGCTGGGAACATTAAAGCTGGAGCTGCAACCAGCATAACTGGGCTAGAGACCCAAGTCACCCACTGTCAGTAGAAACAGAAATTCAGCAGATCCCTTCCCCCTATCTTTTCCCCCCTCCCCATGTATAACACCGTGGACCGGAGCCAGCGGCGTCGGCAGTGAAAGTGCGTGGTTGTAGGACACTGAAAAGCCTGTAATAACAGAGGCAGAGCGAGGCAGCGCTGAATGGCACTGAGTTGCGTGACAAGTCGAGCGTCTCCAGACTTGTTGAGGCGCTGTGCGCGCACGCACACGCACAGCTACGTGCACACGGCCCCGTGCACACACTGGAGGGCAGGAACCAGAGAGCGCGAAGGCAACTGAAAACAAACTGGGCCTCATAGGAGAATAAGACGAAATTTTAGATCACTGACCTTACACTAAAGTTTCTGTAGAAAGTTCCTTCAGAGCTCGGTGGCGATAGCCGTGCAAGGAAGATTATATCCGAGTGTCACCCCGGAGTGTTTTCCTCCTGGGTTGTTTAGTAAAAGAAACAAAACAAAAAAAAAAAAAAAAAAAAAAAAAACTGGAATGTTTTTGACGAGGCAATGGAGAGAAGCGCTGCAAAATTTTTGACAAGTGAAAAAATGATCTACCTGCGAACACCGCCGAGTTTGGGATATGTGTACCTGCAGCTTTCATGAAAGCACCATAAAGTAGAACTGCACAGCTCAGTTTATTTACTTTTCATAGCTCTCCCGCTTTCCCCCCACTGTTGAGCATTTGGTATCTATTCCTGTCCCAAGCTTCTCTTCGAAACTCAGCAGTTTATTGCACGAGATTTTAAAATAGCACAATTCTCAGTGCAAGAGTGCATCCAAGGAAGGTAGTTGAAAAAAAAAGATGTGATGCTTTTAAGGGACACCAGCAGGCATTTATTATTATTATTTTTTTTTTTTACAGAGTAGCAACATCACTTCTCCTTCTGATTAGGATCCTAACAGGTGCTCGGTATAGATGTCTGTGAAAATAACCCTCTGGTCCCAGAAATCTTTCAATTTCTGCTGACACATCAAACCCCTAATTTAACTATTATGTGGACTGATGAAGCTTAAGCATCATCTCGTACAGGCATTACATTACTCAGAGTTAATGACACTGCTCTTTCAAAGGCCTCAGTATCCCACAGAGCGCTGAATAGCCATGATTACACACTGCTCATGACTAAAACACATGGGCTTTACTCTAATTCCAGCTAACAACCCTTCCCTTTGATCAGCCAGCACTAACTGTTTCGATCAACACAGGATCAGGGTGAAAAAGCAGCATGTTTTATATAAATGTGTTAGCATAAAGGCCGTCTTTATGCACTCTTCGTGCTCACATGACGCTCCTCCTTTGATTCCACAGTCTAATTTGGTACCTGACACCCGTGTGGTGAAGGTTTTTCTGTACCTGAAGAATCACTCCGGCGGCGGCATCAAATATGTGGTTCTTTTGATAAGTTGAACCAATCATATTTCAGTTTACAACGTCTTCACATTGCTACGTTAATTAGGGTGAGGGCTATAGATTTGTCTTTTCTGGCCGCTGATCAGCCATGTTTCCTGTGTGGATCAATCAAAGCGCTAATGGCTTGGCAGGGCCGGGCACACAGACAGCAGTGGAGCAGGTGTGCTTTGGGGCTAATTGAAAAATGAGTCGATACTTTCTCTCTGTGTGCGCGTTCCTATTTGTGCGTCCAACACAGCCCTTGCATTCTAGCATTTGAAAGTGTGATTATGCATGCGCAGCCTCATGTATGTGTCTGGGTACCTCAGTGTGCTCCACGCTAATCCATCCCCCTGCCTGTGTGACGTCTCTCAGTAAATTGTTTATATCCGTTCAGGCTTTACCTCCATGAATAATTTGTTTGCCTTATAAATATTTGAATGTACACCAGTCATTAATATGCACAGACAGAGTCTGTCCCTAAAGTACTCCTTCACACACCGGCTTACACATTAAACCCCCCGCCACGCCCACGATAAATTATTGCCGTTGCAGCCGTGGGCATATCACATCTCCAATCAGACACTGTGCAAACCATTATCTCCTAAAATTACAACCGTGTCAAAACAAGTGTACACATGTCGCAGTGCAGTCGCAAGTGAGAGAATCACTGTGCTGCTATAAAAATAGAGCAGACCACCGCCACAGAAAGCACAGAGTGACACCTGCCAGCAGAGCACTGATAAAACTCTGCTGAGGTCAGAGCAGAGGCTGCGCTACCAGTGGTGATAAAGCGCCAATGCGCTGATTAGTGCTGGGCCCGGCCAGGTAAAACGAATCAGAGCACAGATGTACGGCGACAGCAGGCGTCCCTCGCAGGGTGAGCTTCCGCTGCCTCCAACACACACCGAGAAGCCCCCCCCACCGCTCCATTTGGCTGACCTTCCTTTTAGAGAGCAGATGCAGCAAGAGGCTGGGGGAGGAAAGTGGCCAAGCCTCGCCATCGACAACCCAGTCATCAATAAATCAGAGGCAACCTTAAGTGTGCATCATTACGTCACAGCTGAACTTTTCTTTTTAATACGTTCGCCTGCTTTTCTCGGAGAGATGCGTGTGTAGGACTAGAGTTGACGTCACTGATGAGCCGTAGCACGAAATCCACCAACATCCAACGAAACAACAAGCCTGCGTTTTTTCTCCATGTCTCCAGGTAACATCTCCAGCAGTGTGCAACAGGAAGCGTCGTCTGTGAGCAGCCATGGGCCAGGGAGCTGCGCTTCTGCTCAGCAGGCTTCTGCTGTTGCTGGCAGCCTCACGCACTCTCCTCGCAGTCAGCTTCCCGGAGGACATCGTGCCCCTCGACGTCGTTGACGCGCACTGTGAGTGGACACGCGCAAAACGCTCATATCACATGTAACACCTCCCCACCTCTGCAGTCTCCAGATTTTTTTATTCATTTAATTTACTACACCGAATTAACACAAAATGCAGAGTCCCATCCTTTTTGCCTTGTCAGCAGTTCACACTCCATGGTGCCACATTCATAAAATCACTCTGCTGTATGTCCAGTTGTAGCGTTAGGAAGATTTCATTTCCATTTCCGAACAACGAAGCAAAAGCGCTGACATCAGCAGCCTCCGCCCAACACAGGAAACTAATGACATACAGGTTCGATTGTTGAGAACGTACACAATAGTGCAACTGTGATTTGCAGTGACTTAAATACAAGCCTTAATATAAACTTAATTTTAATCAAAGCAGTCACGTTAACGCAGTGAGATTTATTCCGACTGATTTCTCTGCAGTTACTCGGCGGTACCCTGTGTTCAGAGGCAGGCCCTCTGTCAACGACTCCCAGCATCGCCTCGACTTTCAGCTGATGACCAAAATACAGGACACGCTATTCATCGCTGGCAGGTATTTTTAACGCGCACACACATTTGCCATCTCGATCTGTCGTCTTTCCCTTTCTCACATCCCCCCACATCAATATACTCAGTCACTGCTTGGCACGTAAACACAAGCATGCGGGTGAAAAAGCTCTTAGTGTTATTGGATCTGTGGCTTCCAGCCCTGCATCTGATGTATATGGCTGGTATTGATTCAGCAAAGGCGTCCATCACGCCCGCCTGACGTGCTTTCAGGGGGGTTTCTTGGCATCCTTACATGTCTTTTTTTGTATTTATGGCCAGAGCTAGCACTAATGTTGTTGCTCAAAATTGCTTTGACACCAACAATATGAAAAGTCTCTCTAAAGTCCCTGCAGCCACCACCACATGGTGCTTTGTTGTCAGGTGTGATCCTATTCCTGCCAGTTTGTGCCTTCAGTAAAAAAATTAATCAGAAATATGTTGTCCAAGGGCTGATCAATCGTCCAATGAATGAAAATAAATCCAGATCAACCAAAGCGAGCCCTAATTGTTGCCTGTCTCTATTTCCTCGGAGCCATTTCAGTGTTCTGCAGACAACATGCTGGAATGCATTTTTTCATCTCCTTATGCAAAGGAAACCATTCACCATATTGATCTGCTTGCTGTGTTGGGATGGTTTTTACTAGCATTTTCAAATTATAATTCATTGATTATCTACTTGTATCTACCCTCTGTTGCTTGTTTTTACGGACCACCTTAAACAAGCCATCGGCATTTGAGTTAACTTATCGAACCCTTGGTAATACTCATACAGAGAGAGCATTCAGGATATTCAATAGAGGTAATCCTGAACATGAAGTTTCCCTGTATGCTGACGATGTCTAGCTTGTTATTGAAAATCCCCCTTTTTCTTTGACCTTTGTGTTTTTAACATTGAGTTATGGCGATGTACATCCAGCTCAGCAGGTGTAGATAAAATATGTTGTGGACATATGCTGCCCACATTGCAGTCCTAAGACCTTCTGCCTGCCAAGAGAGACATTATGGTCTCTGTTGGCACGCCATCATCAACAGAACACAGTTCACGTAAATGAATATATCTACCATCTTATTTTGTGCTTTTTTTCCCCACCTGGTATCAATTTGGAGCTTTTCTGGTACTGAGTTCTGAATCTGTAATTTATTTTTAAAATGAAAATAAGGTCAGATGAGAAAAATATTTCATACTGGATATTGATTTTTCTTATTATGGCAAAATATTTACTCAGAGTGTGACTTAATTGAATATTGTCTACCAGTTGGACATAACTAAACTGCTTTGGTTTGATGTGGGGATCGTAATTTGTCATAAATTTACCATATCAGAGTGCCATCACTCTTAGCTGGCGGTGCACCGATCGCAGTTTTCTGCCTGAAGAGTCCGATTGGGCCAATACCAACTTTCTTTTGGTCTGAAATGTGAAATTTTCCTCATCCATGTACTTGAAATTAAGCAAAATTGGTGTCAAATATTTGTACTGCGATTGTGCAGCTATTTTTCTAAATGCCTTTAGAATAATAGCTGGAATAAATTTTTTCATCACCCGATGCTAAAGAGATAATTCTGCATTGTGGTCAGAATTTGCATTCTGACCACAATGCAAATTAGAACTGCAGTCAATGAGATCAGAGTTTAATAATGTGTTTAGTTCACATGTAATTTTTATTTGTATTAAAATTTTAATGAGATTAAAGTATGTTGAAGGAGACCTATTTCAGTATTTTTCTCTTTTTAAAAAAAAAAACAAAAAGCAAACATTCTGATACCCTCTGGTTTTAGTTTGAGGTTACAAAATGATTTTTTTTTTTTTACAGGTGTGAAATTTAATTGAGAATAGAGAAAATGGTAGTGCAAACTGGGTTACAAATTGGTGAAGTTGTGAATTGACCCAGAGCCTTAAAAAATTGCAAAAAAAAAGAAGATTAAAATAACCACGGCATTGGAACCTCTCAGCGTTTTCCTTGTTGTTCTGACTGAAGCGTGCGCGTGACGTTGTTGTGTGTTTGCAGGGATCAGGTGTACCTCGTCAGTCTGAGAGAATCCTACAGGAATGAGATCATTTCTTACCGGGTAAGATTCTTGCCACAAGCTGCTTTCTCAATCCACAAACTCTGAAAGGGCTCCTAAGAAAATACTGAACCATTCATCACAAACCGGACAGGTTGTAAAATGAGAGTGGAAAAACGGAGACGGGGGGATGAGGGAGGGGCTGGTTCTGAGTGCAAGTCTGTGTATTTTGTTTGACATGCACATGTCTAATACGCTGTGTGTGTCTTTACAGAAGTTAACATGGCGATCGGGCCAAGGTGACAGAGAGATGTGTGCTGTGAAGGGAAAACATAGAGTAAGTATGGAGAAAAAAAAGGGACAAAGTGTCCACTGTGATGAAAGAAGCGGGTGGATTTTCATTATGTGTGTGTGTGTGTGTGTTTGTTTCCAGGATGAGTGCCACAACTTTATTAAAGTGCTGGTTCCCAGAAATGATGACCTGGTGTTTATCTGTGGTACCAATGGCTTCAACCCCATGTGCAGATACTACAGGGTCAGTGGACCGGGACAGTTTCAGCTTTTCATTTCAAACACGTTTATAGCTGCACAAATTTGACTAATTTATGCAGCTGCTTAGATGTGCCCATGTTTCCGCTGGGTCTCCTCTGATGTGTGAGTGATCTCTGTGTTTCCTTTAGCTGGATAACCTCGAGTTTGACGGGGAGGAGATCAATGGTTTGGCGCGGTGCCCGTTCGACTCCAAGCAGACCAACGTGGCGCTCTTCGCTGGTACGGGTTGAACACAGACCCTCCCGCGCCCACATGTAGTCTTGCAGGAGAACAACTAATGGGTTTCTACTTATGTTCTCATTATCACCTCTGTGTCTTTGCCACGGCAAAATTACCTGCAGCGATAACGGCTCAGCCAATTAAGTGTGATAAAAGAAAAAAGCGGCAAGAAGCAGTGGTATCTGTTCTTTCTCCTTTTTGTGAGCGTTTATGTATTTGTTTTTGGCTTCTCAGAGGGAAAGCTGTATTCTGCAACAGTTGCTGACTTCCAGGCCAGTGACTCTGTCATCTACCGTAGTATGGGTGACGGATCAGCACTCAGAACCATCAAATATGACTCCAAATGGCTGAAAGGTGAGAAAATGGCCCTTTCTGTGCTTTTCAATTGTGCAGAACAGTGCAGGTGCACGTCAGTCAATTAGAATATCGTAAAAAAGTGAAACTTAACACGTGTATTCCTTCACACAGTGGGTGAACATTTCAAGCCTTCATTTCTATTCACTTTAATAATTGCATCTTGTGGCTGATAAAAATGAAAAGTGTAGTTTCTCAGAAAATTAGCATATTACATTAAGCCAGAAAAAAAACCTTAAATGGCAGATGATGAGCTTTTGACTCTGCTGAGGTATTAAGAAGAGTCACTTTGGTGGCATCAGTAAAAATCTACTTTGATCTTAAAATAGGTCTTTGGACGACAAGATTCCAGCTATCCATTTTGGATACTTTAATGTACTGATTTGAACTTGAAATGTAAATGAGACCATTTTTAGCTGAGGTTTCTTGCATGCCAAGCTTTTTTCATTAAACTACTTCCACACATGCTTGTTTTATGAAGTCCTCTACAAGTCCATTTCACAATTTACGACACAGTTACCAGAAATCTCATTGTGTAGCCAATGCATGAGGAGGTTTATTAACCGCCATGAGGACATACAGATTCATCTCCTGGTTGATCTTGTTTGGTTGGGCTCCATAAAGTGCCGTTTCTGTGATCAATCAAAAAGATGTAAAAACTCCTAGCGTAAAAGCTGAACTGAACTGTATGAATAAAAATCTAACTATAAACTAAATCCCTTTAAGGGAAGGTGATTCATGTCATTGGCTGATTTTCAACCAAGTCTTGAGAATATTGTTGCAGAGGAGGAAACATTTCCAGCAAAAACTATAGTAGTGTATCATTTAGTAATAAAAAAGCCATCTGTCACTCTGAATTCTTCTCTGGAAATACATGCCAAAAAAATAAATGCCCATGGTGCCTTAGCATGTACGTACGTGACTGTCAGAGCTGTTTTTGGAGTGATGGAGAGCTTTCCTGCCTTGCCAAGCTTCACGGGAATATGGCCTGTTCTCTCCCAGGCAATCTAGGTCACCCCTGTCATATACGGCCTTGTACAAATCTCTGAAATATTCAACATGCACAGCAGTGGTGACGGTGCAGAAATACACTTTAACTCTGCCTGTGTCCCCCCCTCCCCCCGCTCTCTCTTCACCTCAGAACCTCATTTCCTGCATGCAGCCGAGTTTGGGAATTACGTGTACTTTTTCTACCGGGAGATTGCCGTGGAGCACAGCAATCTGGGAAAGGTAAGACTGTCCAACCTCTGATCTAAACACCGTAGATGTTCCTCCAAAACACAGTGTGCAGGGCTTCCCTGCTTTAATGGATGGGTTAGAATCGCTGCGATAAATGAGCCTCAGTGGTGATGGAAAGACGGCTATAAACCACATCCCAGTTCAAAGTGAAATTTCAACATCCAGCGTTCACTGGGAATGACTTTCGAATGTAAGACCATTACACAGTAAAAGGATTTTCCCCCTACAGGCTTTTTATTTTGTGTCTCCCTCACACTCCCAACACACACAGTCATGTGAGGGGAATTAGGACGGTCCACGTCGGAGACCAGCTTTGCATTTGACCATACCTCACCCTGGGTGGAGCTGGGCCAGCCACAGGAAGCTGGCGTCTTCCATCAGCCACTAGCTACTAAATATTTTACTTCTACTAATGCTGGGGTGACACCTGGCTTCTGATGGAGGTTTGCACTTGTGAATTATTAAAAGCGTCTAAGCTGACTGCTTCATGTACCTCATTTATGCTCTCTGCCCCTGTAATATGTGCAATCAGACATACTTTTGCACAATGCTGCTTAAGTAAATTTTTTTGTGTTTGTTTCATTCGGGTGAACAGTCTCCTCACACTGAGTTAAATATGAGTTGTGTGTGTTAAGTGATTTGTGCTGAGTTGCTACAGGATGGAGTTATTTATTATTCAAGAACCTGAAGTGTTTTTAGTGACACTCACGAAGATGCCTTCCTCTTCCGCTCGCCTCAGTCCTCTCTCCAACCATCTTTTTTTCCCCCGCAGGTTGTTTATTCCCGAGTGGCCCGGATCTGTAAAAATGACGTCGGGGGGTCGCAGCGAGTGCTGGAGAAGCACTGGACCTCTTTCGTGAAGGCGAGGCTGAACTGTTCCGTGCCGGGGGAGTCCTTCTTCTACTTCGACGTGCTTCAGTCCATCACCGACATCATCGATGTCAACGGCGTTCCCTCCGTGGTGGGCGTGTTCACCACACAGATGAACAGGTGAGGCACAGAGGGAGGATCTTGGCCTGTATGCTTCTTCAAATATCCCCATTGACTGGTGCCATATCCCTTTCACAGTATTCCGGGGTCAGCAGTGTGTGCCTTCTCCATGACTGATATAGAGAAAGTTTTCATGGGCCGGTTCAAGGAGCAGAAGACCCCTGACTCTGTGTGGACGCCGTTTCCAGAGGAGAAGCTGCCGAAACCTCGGTTAGAATTTTAACTCAAGGCAATACTGTTCAGCACACGATCCCAACAGGGAAAGGGCATGCGCAGAAAAGTGGTTAAAGCATATTATGAGTTAGTGAAGTTTTTTTTGAGCAGCAGCTGTTAACCACCTCAATTTTCTCTTTCTTAGTCCTTCTTTGTCATGGTTAAACCCAGTGAAATCAAACCTTTTTCACAAGCAAGCCACCAGGTTATTAGCTTTGACCCAGCACACACACTTGCCATCTGCTGGTGATTAAATTATTAATTTGGGATAATTAAATGCATTGAATATTTAGCTAGTTTAGTGTTGGCACTTATATCGGCAGCCTTGCCTTGCGTCCAAAACACAAAGTCTGCGTTGCACCTCATTACCCCTGTAAATCATTGATGAGGAATAATCATGCATATGTATATTTTATGCTTCCAGCTGAGGCCTTTTCCATACCCCAAAAGACACCTGCTACTCCCCCCCTCCCTAAACTGTCCCGGCGTCTTTCATTCATCTCATTGTATGTTATAATTGCTCCTTTGTGTTTGACTGTATAGGCCCGATCTTTGACCTTTTGCCCTCTGTGCATTTGCACTCTCCGTTTCTTAGGCCTGGGAGTTGTGCAGGTCATGGTCAGGCTGCATCCTTTAAGAGCTCTGTGGAGTTTCCAGACGACACCCTGCAGTTCATCAAGTCCCACCCCCTTATGGACACAGCTGTGCCTTCGATTGGGGACGAGCCTTGGTTCACCAAGACACGTGTCCGGTAAGCAGACATGGAAAAACATCTGTGGATGGAAACACAAGTCCTACACTCTGACACACAAATTTATGGATGTATGTGTCAGTATGATATATGGTACTGTTCCAAGTTTTTTTATGTAATTACTGACATGTTTATATGTCACATTTGTGGATACAGGCTTCCTTTAACCTGTTTGAAACCTAAAATGTTTCTCTAGTTTTTTTTTTGTCCTTTTTTTATGTCATGTTATGACTATTTATGATTTTCAGAGGGACCAAAAGGTTTTTAAATCAAAAAGAAAAACAACGATTGTCTATATACATAAGAGTCTCACATTAGGATAAACTATGTGTAATTCAGATGGCTATGGGAAAAGAACATGCCTTTTCAGTAAGGAAGGTTTGTGTTGATCTTCATTACTCAAGTGATAGCTATATACTCACCAAAATATCAATAGTGAAAAACAATATTTTCAAAATATAAAACAATCTCAACTTGAAGTTCACAAAACTTGGAATCACACATGAGGCATGCACAAAAAAAACAAGCTCTTATCTTTATGGGGTGAATATCACAACTTTTTGGTGCAAACATGTTTTCCAGTTTACATTTTTTACTTACAAATACTGGGAGTTAATAAAATGTCCGTTCTATTTAAAAGCTAAACAAAATATTCACTTAGATAAAAGATGACACGCGTGCATTTAATTGGGCTGCACCCCCCTTTGGGTGCTATAAATTATGGGTCCATATAGAGGCAGGGATGTGTGTTGTGACACTTCTGTTTGCCTTAAATGTTTCCCACTGTAGATCTTTGGTTCAGTCCCAAATAGATAGCCGTTTTGCAATACCAGGGAAAGCTGCACCCAGATGACGTTTAAATATCAGTAAGAGTGTGCAGGACTAGACACACAGTGAGTTGTGAAGAAATGTGTTTCTTGAGAGCTATTGCTTTGCCTTGTATTTTGACTTTTTGGCATTTGGTTTTGATTAAACTTACGATGTTCAAGATAAACTTTATTTAGCAATATAATAATTTCATTGATGTTTCTCTGCTATTTATGAAGGTACCGACTAACAGCGCTGGCTGTAGACGGCCAAGCAGGACCCCACAAGAACTACACGGTGGTCTTCATTGGCGCCGAGTCGGGGGTCGTTCTTAAGGTCTTAGCGAAGACTTCCCTTCTGTCCCTGAATGAGAGTCTGTTGCTGGAGGAGATTGATGTCTTCAACAGGGCCAAGTAGGTCTACATTAACCTTCTTCCCTACCTGTATTTGCTTTTCTTCTCCGTTTCTCTTCCCCTTTGTGTCTTTCGGTTGGTGAGTCAGCAGCTCTTAAAATAAAAGCGCCCGGCACACATGGCAGCGTCTGCCTGCCCGCATTCTCCACAATTGCAGTGCAAGTGATTATTTATCTGATGAAGCGTCACATGTAAAAAATGTAATCGCTGTTAGGCTTGGACAAAAAGTTACACCTCAAGTGTCTCCATCGACTGTCACTTAGAGGATTGAGTTTGGTGACAGGTTTCTATCGTCTCCTTCCAGGTGCCCGTCTAACCGTGAGGATGACAAGCGCGTCCTGTCGCTTCATGTGGACAATAACACACACAGCCTTTATGTTGCCTTTTCAAGCTGTGTCATCCGTATTCCCCTGAGTCGCTGTGAAAGGCATTCCTCCTGCCAAAAGTAAGTGAGACCGTACTCATTGCACGGGGTGGTACTGTCGCTCTTGGGTGTTTGACCTTATTTGAGGTGTTTTTCATGTAAACATCATAAAGGGCATCATAGTGGTTTGACCTTAGGCTGCTGTATGGTTAATGTTCAGTCAGTCATAAATGATAACGATGTTCTTTCCATAATCATTAAGCTTGTTTTCCACTGTTTTCCTGCCAGGTCATGCATTGCATCAAGAGATCCTTACTGTGGCTGGAAGCCTCATGGATCCTGTGAGAGGATACAGCCTGGTGTTGTGTGAGTTCAAGCGCCGGTTGCCAAAAAAAAGAGAACAAAATACCAACTATGAGAAAACAAGACTGCGTGAGCCGTTTGCAACTTTTTAAGTAACAGCCAAGTTTTTTCCCTCCGTATTTTCAGGAAAGGATACGAACAGGATGTTGAATATGGAAATACCACTCACCTTGGAGACTGTCAAGGTATGACTCTCATCCCCATGCCGTGCCATTGATCCTGCAACGCGGACAAACACATTCAGTTGTGCTCACACCTACACAGACTGTACCAAAATGAAACACAAACCCATCTCTGCATACACCCATAAGCCTGCACACTCACAACCAGTAACCACTCCAGTAACTTTACCCCTTACATGTATTCGCAGTATTAACACACACATCTACATACAGTACATGGCCACCTGTAACTATGGCTGCCTGTAATGCCCACACATGGACATGTACAATTAAAAGGTCATGCTTTAGCTCATGCAAATGATGGACGTCTTATTACATTTTATGAGTGGACAATTGTAATCCTGAGGAATCTCACTTAAATGCAATTTTCTCTTCATGTGTATTGGCTAAACATGACCAAGGCTGAACCTCAGTATTGATCAGAACCAGAGGGCTTCCAGTCAGAATAAATAAAAATAAAAACACTGCTAGGAAGCTAAATATTGTCAAAGCAGGTTTTAAGTGTTCAGTTTTATTTTTACCTCTGAAATCCCTTATAATGATTTCTTGTCCTTTTAATTGTTTTTAGTGTTTTTGGGCACTACTTCAGCACCAGATTACAAATCATTTGGCGACCCTACCTCTGGTTAGTTTGATCTTTTACTCAACTGGTTTCTTCCCTTGAGTTCAGCATTTCCCACCCTTATTCTTTCCATCCTTGCTACTTTTCATCTCTTGTTCCAAACAACTACTGAATGCTAACGCTTCATTTTTCACCGTCACAAACCACGTAGTCCACATAGGTGCTCTAACCACAGCACAGAACCACTCATAGCATCACTTTCTTTCCTGATTCATCCATCTTCTCTTATGCATGCCAACCGTTCAACTCTTAGCATTCGTAATGTTGTGTACCAACTCCTCTGAACACTTTAATCCAATATTTTTCTTCTTGTGTAGAATATTCAGTGATGCATTGTTTTGGGTCTGTAAATGTGTGTTGTTGTTGTTTTTTTTGCTTGTTTTGCTTTCTTTTTGTTTTTTTCATTATTTTTTTCTCTCTCACAAATGCTCTGCTCATGCCTACTAATTGGGATAACAGTATGCTTTACACTCCTGCACAATTTGTTAACCGTTTGTTTGTCACCACAGACATGGCGTTTTCATCTGCACCAGTCACTGTCCAACCCAGTGGGCCCATACAGCCCCCAGTACTCATACCCAGTCAAAGCCCCAGCTCAGGGCCTCGTCCAGAGCTCTACGGCTCAGGCTTTGTGCTACAGGATGACCCAGCCACATCCCATTCTTTAAACTCTCTCCCAGGGGGGCCAGAGGGTAAGGCTCTTAGGGAGGCCAAAAATGCTGCGTTACAGCTGGTCTAATAGTTACCAGCAAAAAGCAAGAAGCGTCTTTCATATCTATTGGCAACCTTGGTAGAGATAGATCGAAAGCCTTAAAAATGCCTTAGCTTTGAGAAAACAAACTTTAATTTGACTACATTTATTCAGTGTTATCATTTACTTTTTTCTGAATACCCAGTGTCACAATTTACACAGAAATCCTATTAAATAAGTGTTTTTTGTGTATTATGTGTATTTATATAAATATATGCATATATGTTGGGTTTATGAATATATGCCTATTCTTAAATAAATAATAAGAAGTTTAGAAGTATTTAAAGTTTAATCCATGACCTGGGGTATAAATATTACCACACAATCCTTTTTTTCAGTCATTTTTCTGAGTGGAACATACAGGAGAGTGTCTTTAAAGCTTGACAAATTTGTGTTTATCTTACAATTCAGCAAATGACTATAATAGATACACATATGAACTTATCTATATTTGTAGTCAGAGCACTATTTCAATTAGAAAAAGGCTGAAAAACATACAGAATCCAAACTCACCTGTTTGAGTACTGCAAAAAAGAAAAGTCTCAGCAGATGTCTCCATAACGTGTTTCCATGATTTTTGGTGTTGTCGCTATCTTTACCCGGGGTGCCAATAATTGTGGAGAGCACATAATGCACAGAATTTCGACATTATTTGTGTTGCTTTTGTCTGTTCTAGTTTTGTGTCACCACTTTCATTTTCTTTGCTTTTTTTTTGTTCTCTGTCAAGTTATTTACTTCCTATCACCTTCTTTCTTTATTTGTTTCTATCCTTTTTTTTTTTAGAAATCTTTTAGTTATCTTTAGTGACAGTTTATCCTGGCTGGTAGATAATTGACTGGGCCTCCTATGCCACACCACTGCTGTGGCTGTACAGTGGATCACTAACCCCCTTCCGTGTCTGTGGTTACTAACAAACCTTGTGTGGAGCAGAAGCTTCCTGAATGCTCTGAATGCAAACATTGAATCTCTATTCTCCAACCAAGACCCTGCTGCAAAAAAAAAAAAAAAAAGTCAATTTGGCTCCATCTCAGATAAGAGAGTACTCTCTTCCTATTGATGCTTCGAAGCATGACAGTCTCTTGTGGAATGCTGGTCAAGTCAACTCTTTTGAACTAACAGTGCTTCCTGTAGATGAAATGGATGCGGTTACAGAGCAGTGACTGCCAAATTTCACCGTATGTGTCCTTCATCTGTGCTTTACTAGTTTGAAGAATTTGGAAGTAGTTGACTTGCATGTAGGTGCTTTGTATGGGAGAAGTGTAAAAATGAAAAATCCAGGATGACTGTTTCACACACAAACATTTCTTCTGGTATATGGTGTCATTCAATAACCCCAATGGGAATTGTATTTGTTGAGGTGTTAACCATTGTATCACTGTATTGTAGGTGTATGGGATATCCGTACTGGTGACAGTAACCAGATGGTCCACATGAACATCCTCATCACCTGCGTTTTTGCTGCTTTTCTGATGGGGGCTCTCCTGGCTGGGCTGATGGTTTTCTGCTATCGAGACTCCGTCCTTCGTAAACCAAGGCACGTCCACAAGGACATGGAGTCTGCACCATCCTGCTCTGACTCAACTGGGAGTTTTGTCAAACTCAATGGCCTATTTGACAGCCCTGTAAAGGTACAACCAGAAAAAATAATTTATTCTTCAACATGTTTTAACAAGTACCTAAAAATTAAGCAAAGCTGTGTCTTATCTTACTGTGTTTCCTTTACTTCATGATCTTAGGAATACCAAACCAACATTGATTCTCCCAAGCTGTTCACCAATCTGCTGAGCAATGGTAAAGACTTGAATACGCCCAATGGTGACACTAAGACAATGATTCTGCGGGATGGCTGTCAGCCCCCAGAACTGGCTGCTCTACCCACTCCAGAGTCCACTCCTGTACTTCAGCAGAAAGGCCTACAGCCCATCAAGAACCAGTGGGAAAAGGGTCATGGAAAGGTCAGCGGGCCCCGTAAGGAAGCCCACCCATCAGCAAAGAGTCCACAGTTTCTTTCTTCTTCACCTGCACCTTCTAATGCAAGTTCCAACCACCCTCATATTGCTCTGGGACACTCCAACATCCCCAGTGCAGTTGTGCTGCCCAATGCTACACATGACCAGCCTAACCTTGACCATGGGGATGAAACTTTGCCACATTCTTCTGAAAAGCAATTAAAGATTCCAGATTGTAAAGGAAACAGAAAAGATCAGAAGAGGTCTGTGGATGCCAGGAATACCCTGAATGACCTTTTAAAACATCTTAATGACTCTGTGGCCAACCCAAAAGCCATTCTACAAGAAGAATCAGGGCCTCGCCCAAGGCCTCATCTCATGCTGGAGCCAATGGAGGAACTGACTGAAGTACCCCCAGCTGTGCCCAGCCGTGAAGCTTCCTTGTATTCTCCCTCCTCCTCTCTACCAAGGCACAGCCCCACTAAAAGGGTTGATGTTCCCATGCCCTCCACTCCCACTACACCCACAGGAAGCTTAAGCATGGGTGGGACACTTGAAAGGCAAAGAGGGGGTTACCAACTCCACCGGAGTGCCTCTCACAGGCAGTCCTTATCGACCTCACCAAGTGGAGTAACCATGGGGGTGTCTGTGTCTCGCCAGCACAGTATGAACAGAGGGGGATACATGCCCCCAACACCCCCTTCTAGACTTGACTCTCATGGTGCAATGGTGGCACCAGGGATGCACTCACCCCACCCACCTTCTGTTTCTCGACAGAGCAGCTACAGTGGGCATGGCTCGCTTCCCCGAACAGGGCTTAAAAGGACCCCATCATTAAAGCCAGATGTGCCCCCAAAGCCCAATGGGTTTCCTCCACAGACTCCACAGATGCGAGTGGTCAACAAGTACAGTTATTAACATGGACAACCATGGACATTTCTAAACAGACTCTTGGTCTGTAGAGCTTTGTGCTCAAGGGCTTGGGGTGACTGGATGGGATAAGGCCTTGTGTGTGTTTGTGTATCAACTTGAGGTGTTTAAATGCTCTTTAAATGGCATGTGCATTCACTTGCACTGGGAAGGCAAAACACCACATGGCCAAAGAAACCTACTGGGCCTCCCTCCAACCCCAACTGCTTCCCTGCACCCAGTAGCCACATGGAAATGAATAGCAGACAATGGTGAATTTGCTGCTCACCATTGTTGGTGTTCCTGGGGTTTGGTGCCACCTGTTCCAATGTAAGGTATAAGGTTTAGGGCATCCTCAACAGGCCAGTGAGGCACACGTGTGTGGGCAAAAGTAGTAGAATACTTGAAGAATGGTTCTCAATTGTCACTGCCCTTGAGCACTGTTTTCCCACTAATGTGAACTGATCAGAGAAGAGGTAGGCGATGACTGTGGTTGTGATACGCCTGGGGAAATAAAGTTAATATTCATTGTGTGCATTCTGCTTTAGCTACATCTGACTACAAGCAACTAAACTGAGTACCAGGCAAGGTGAAAAAGGATGTGAACGCTTGAACGTGTCTCAGTCGACCAGAGAAGTAGCTTTCTGAAAAGGTAGCGTACATATTTGGTCTTGAGTTTCCACATGTCAGTGAAAGCACCTCAAGATGTGTTGAAGACTCGAGTCACTGTCTTTTATTCCAATATTACAATCTGAATCGAGGATGCATCCATTTTTGTGTCACACACTAATGATCATTTGGTTGGGTTGGGCTGAAGTTGCTTAAGTTGGGTGTATGCTGAAAGCAGGAACTCTGTTACTCACTGGGAAATTTGACTTCTTGACATTTGCTGCTATGGGTTTTAGACAGAGCATTCGTCATTAATGCATTGTTTCCTCAACCAATGCTAGGACGGCTGATGTGGGTGTGGACATTTGCTTGTGTCTGAGTATATGTGTTATACTGTAAACAGAGGTGGAAAAGTACAGATCAACACACTGTTGAGACTAGAACATTGGATAGAATGTTTTTCTCCAGGACTGAAATGTATCCTTATCTTAATTGCCCAAGTCTAGGAGTTCTACTGGTCTTCTATCATTAGTAGTAGTATTAAAATACATAATCTCGCCCAGCTTTGAAATACTTTTAAACATTATTTTCAAGTGTTTCTTGTCTCTCATTAAATGTACCACTGTGAAAGTAGCAAAAGAATTTTATACAATGTTGACATTTCAGCCTACTTCTGTTCTCTAGACTTATGCCCCCTAATAACACAAGGCTACCAGGAGTTTGCCCCTGCAATAAACCGAAGGAGGAAAAACAAATCTGAAGTCAGTACAGTCCAGCGACATAATATTCTTGTCACGTGCTCCACAGCCTGTGTTTCTAGTGCAGTTTTTTTCTGCAAAAGGCCAGTGTACAATCAACTCAACATTCACTAATGTGTCCAAATAAGTCATGCTGGGAATGACAAGGTCCTGTATATACTTAAATAATATAAATAAAGGGTATAAATATTTTTAGGCAACTGAACCTGAATCTGTGCATTGTGTGCCTTATTACACAAAACAAATTAGTACAGTATGTATCGTTGGCAATGTTAATTGGTTCTCTGTATGTGTCACATGTTCTGCAAATGTTTTTCTACAAGCAATTTGAAATTTAGCAGGATGTCTGTCTAAAAAAGTTTTTGATTAATTCCACTTGGGAGTTTAAGTCCCCCAAAAGGACAGTGAAAAATACTTATTGGGTGAAAATTATTTATTCCCTTTTACTGCCAGTGTTGCGAAGATTTGTGATATTCCACGTCAAAGTGGTGCCATGCAGTGAATGTACTTTCAGAACTATAGGATGTTGGGGCGGTCAAGGCATTGCACTGTTGAGTAGAAGGCTCGACGCAGCCCGTCCTGCTCTCAGCCAATGTATTATTAACACAGTATTCAAATGTTCAGATGAAAGCTGTCCCTTGGCATAGCCGGCAGTGGGGCAGATTCTGTAATTCCCAAGACGTGTTGGGAAGGGGACTGTTTCTGTTTGCCAGAAAGGACGATTTGGGGGATCATTTCTTGTAGCAGTGGGTACATGATTTGGGTGACTTTTGCAGTTTTTTTTTTTTGTTTTGTTTTTGTTTTTTTGAGTGTCAGTTGCCTGTTTAGCCCAAAGCCACATTTTGTTTACAAGTGATGATTGTATGTAGAGGCTTTCTGCCCGTCATCTAACCAGTGTTTATGCTCTGTTTTCTATTCGACACATGCACACTGACATCACAGACATGCACTCATCAAACACTGCTCAACTGCCTTGTACATTGCAATATGACCTGGGTCTTTTCGTTGCAATCCAAACTGAAGCCTTTATATTTCAGTCAGACTTTAATGTATGTGCAGATGAAACATTTTATCTCACGTATGTTTGTTTTAAATACTGTGCATAATGGCTATGCACAGCCAGCTGTATATTTTATCTCCAGAGTATTTGGGCCTGTAGATATGTGTAAAGTTGTACTGTGAATGTGTAAATAATAATGTTTTGTTTTTGGGGTTTTTTTGTTTCATGTTTTTATTTTTTTTTAACACGGCACGTATAGTTGAAATAAAATATTACTGCACAGAAATTGTTTCTCTGTGGTGGTTTTCAGCCATCAAAATTAAAAATAAAAATTGCATTTATGAAAAAAAAAATACCAATAATGCATCTGGTCTTCTGATCCTTAGAATCATGAAATCCATCATTTGTATTGGTTTCGTTATTGCATGAAAATGAGGGCCTGATGCTTTGTCTCAGTTGGTTTCTGTGAGCCCATCAGACACACGACTGAGGAACAATTAAGCCTATTTTTAGATGTTGGCTGTTTTGATGTTTGAGGTCAGCACAGAGTTGGCCACACAACACAGTATGTGGGAAATACTCCAAAGTAATATGTTCTTCTCCTCCCCAACATCTGGACAAATGTCTTCTTAGGGCCAGAGATCTAAGCCCAAATGAGTTGTGGAGGAATGTACAAACAGTGGTCATTTTAGATGCATGTACCGATAATGTACATGCATAATTTTACAGACATTTCTCTACTAAGAAGATCTCCGAACAGCTATAAAAAAAAAAGCAAGACGGGTAAATAACTGACGATTATTTTTCTGTACATCCATACCGAGTGAATTGAAAATTAAGAATCTATTAATATATCCAGAGACATTTAGTACAATATATATATATGCATCGATTCAAACAGCTGCATATAATTGATCAGAGACACAGGAGTGAAATACTGAGAAGACATTGAATGAGTCTCATTTCTCACAACCCTCCAACACTCACACAGATTTAGAACTATGTTTACTTTATGTGAAAGAAAGAATTATAATCTGTGTACACCTTAAAATCACACAAATCTTAAAGCCCTACCTTTCTTCAATCCAAGATAGCTGCTATAAATATTAGTCAAAAACTTAACTTGCTCCAGAGGAGACTTTCTCTAACGAGTGGATGCAAATGTTGTGTAAAAGATAAATCACACATGAGTAACATTTGTATTTTCCTTCAGGGTGGAGCAGTAAGCTTCATTCAGAACTGAATAAATCTATTGTTGAAACATAGTCTCCAAAATGTTAAGAGCAGGTTAGTGTGCTCTGTGAAATAATTGTACTTATAAAAAACCTGAAATATTTAAAACACATCACACTTAAGAACATTTTAATTTTAAAAGAGACTACTTTATGTTCTGGTGATTAAGACTTAAGGTAGATTTCCAGTTTGCTTCCCTGCAATTTCCACCAGAAATTAACTACCTTAAACTCTCCCTTAAATTATCTCTTGGACTGTTTATTGGACTTTTACTGCCACCGTCATTTATGTAAACTGACAGATGTCGAGACTTTTGTTCTATCTTCCTCATTATGGTTGTTGGACAGCATAATGAGGATGAAGGAAAAAAAATTTCTTCTCGGGCGAAAATGGAATGACATGATTTTCACCAATTAAATTATAGCTAATATAAATGTGGTTGTAATATAAATATCTACTTATTTTACCTGTGAGCGGCGTTGAGTTTCACGTTGCGCTCCAGAAAACTGCAAACATCGAGACCAATATGAGCAGCGCAATAAGCGGAAAAGCAGCCATGAATGAACGCGTCCGTAAAGCTGCACAACTCAACGCCATTATAATCTGCAAGATTAAGACAAGTGTCACAAATCTGTGCAGCAATCTGAGTTATGGAGCTGCTGTGCTCTGCGCTCTGACAGTAAACCAGGGTCTCTACATGCTGGTCGTCGCTGAACTGATCTGCTCTTCACTCTTCTACAACTGTCTTGAACCAACTTCTTTTATTTCCCCCATGCAGATAAAAGACCTGGACCATTACAATTACATTTTTTATTATTTCATAATAAAAATGTATGTTTTTGGCTGCCATCTCCCTCTGTGTTAAATTGGAAGTCAAAGTGACATATTCCAATTTTAAAAAATCTGGATCATTTTGTAAAATACAATTTTATCCATAGAGGGTCACAAGTGTGCTGGTGCTTAATAATCATCTTTTTAAACTGGGAGGAAGCCGGAGTACCCGGAGAGAACCCACCATGCACAGGGAGATGATAAAAACTCCATACAGAAAGACCCCGGGCCGAGAATTGGACCTTCTTGCTGCAAGGCAACAGTGCTACCAACTGTGCATCCATTTTTAAGGAACATTTAAAGATAAAGTTCAATGAATCGGACATGGAGGCTTCTTGGGTCGGGACCGATGAAGGCACGAGAGGCGTCTCGGGGGAAAGATCGACGGGGGAACCGGGTGTCGTCTCTATACCAGGACGAGGGAGGAACAGAGAGGCGACTTGATACCTGGAACGACTGAGGAGCAGAGAGGCCGAGGCACAGGGGGGCGTCATGGAGCCGAGATCAATAGTCGCATAACATCTTTAAAAGGTATGTCACCAAGTGACATTTAAAAGGTATGTCACTTGGTGACATACCTTTTAAAGATGTTATGTGCACCAGAAAAAGTCTCGTAAAAAAGCCGGCTCTTTTTTTCTGGTGCTTCTCCAATTGGTTCAAAAGGCAGCGACGATTATATCGTCAACGACCTCGTGCTCCATGAAGCCCAGAGCCCATCCGGCAGAACATTCACAGGTTGTCCTGAGGTCCCTGAAAACCTTTTTTGTCAGCCTAGGGACCCAGTCCACCTGGATTTCTACCGGATGGCCCTCGATGGCAGCATAGATGTTATCAACCATTCGCTCCTGTACCTCCATCAGGGAATCAAAACACCTCCGTGTCTTGGACTCCCTGATGCTAGACACAGCAACGACTTAACAAATAATCGCACTGTGTCCTTGCTCTGCTCCTCTAAGGACGCCCTCAGTCCCTTGGCGCGTCTTGCTGTCACCAGTTCGTGGACGATACTGATGACAGCTCGCACCAAGGAACTGAGGCCTAAGCCCGGCCGAAGAAGAGACACGGGGTCTTCGTCATCCACGGAGAGTGTGCTGCAGTGATGAGATGCTTCAAGAAAAAGCATGTCGATCACTGCAGCACACTCTCCGTGGATGACCGTGTCGTCTCCCATCGCCCGGGCAAAGGCCTGAGAGACCTGGCTACCAACATAACTTTTAGGTCGCCATATCCTAGCCCAGGTTCTCAGAAACGTCCTTTACCAAGTTGGAGAAAACGTCTGTCAAATATTGGACCAGGTACCTTGTCCTCTCTGTCACTCCCTCGTCCTGGTACAAATGGTCCAGGTCTAGCCAGGCCTCTTCTTGAATTTGAGAAACATATTCTTCAATTGCCGGGATTGTGTTCACATTGATTAAAAATCGCATTTCTCTCCTCAAATCCATTGCTGCTTAACTGCTCTTGCTCTTCACTCTTCTACAACTGCCTTGAACCAGCTGGAGTTATTTATACCCAGTGTTACACAACAAAGCAGTATGTGACATCACAACCTATGACGTCTCAGCACAAGAATACAGGCAGCGCGTGACGTAATGGGCCGACAAATCAAGTGTTCTGACGATCTGTGCGACCTCTTCTTTCAGTAACGAGTAATCTAATGCGTTACTATTTCAAATGCAGTAATCAGATTAAAGTTACTTATCCAAATCACTGTTCGTCACTATTTTCTTTTGTAATGTTATTTCCTCTATGCATGTTGGGAGCGACCGCCGTTTCTATGCACAGTTGTCAGCAGCAACAGAAACGTAAACAATGGAGGGAGGAGAGAGATGCGCGTTTTGTTGCTGGACAGTCAGGAACTCTTTTGAGTTTCTGTCAAGTCCGATTGTTATCAGTGATTTTAGGCTTATTTATTTAAATCTCGGGTTGTGCATTTTCTCGCTTGTTTCTAAACATGAATTTGCTCATTTGGGCCTGGAAATAAGCAGAGACACATGATGAGACCCGGATGTTGTCTGACGTCCAGGAAGTTTTAGTTCACCATTTCTCGGATGAACAGTGAAATGTTCATCTGTCTCTCCTTGTTAATGTAAAGCAGTGACGTATCTTGCCCACCCCTAAACTTTACGTCAGCACCCCTGAATTGGATTGCCACCCATCCCGTAAAATACAGCGTCGTCCCATATTTGGCCGTTCAATGTGCGTCCCGTATTGAACCGACACATAACTGTTCGATAGACACGCCGATAAAAACATCAACACTCAGTTTGACAATAATGGCCAAAATAAAACACTGGCAATATAAAGTCAGCTACACTGTCGTGGCGGGAGCTGAAGGACCCCTGAACGCCACGGACCGACGCTGAACGTCACGGTTGCCTAGAGACGGACACTGCGCAGCCGCAGTGAGCTGCTATCAACCTGCGTCTTTTTAAAATGTCCTCTGCCTGATTTCATATCCGTAGAAGAAAAAACGCTGTAAAATACAGACGTGAGTGAAAGACGCGCATTATCAGCTGAACAATTCAGTGAGGATGGATGCTGTGTAAATATAAGACAAAACAAAGTGTCCGTCATGGCGCAGTTTGCTGCTGTGTAACAGACAGACTGGATCAGGAGAAGAACCGCAGAACCTAAAGAATCAGAAATCAGCATCTCTTCATCCTCTGATATGCACAGAACATTTTGATTCAGTATCTTATTTTGATTTTAGTTTGACTATTATTATTGCTTAGATGCTGAGTTTTGGATATTTAATAAATAATAGCATTAGCCAAAATAAGTGTCCAGTTAAAGAACAAATCATACTAACAGATTAACACTAAATACATAAATATTTTCTACATTACATTAATTTCTGTGTGTTTAGCAGTTTGGATACCTCACTTCCAATCAATGAAGAAAAACACTTACTAAGAAAGTGCACCAGAGCCAGACCTGCAGGCCAGGGGCGGTTCTAGACGGGGGCCATGAGGATTTCTGAAGAAATTACACTAAATAAATGTATTTTTAAAATTTAGTGGTTGATATTTTTTAAAACCTTAACAATTTTATTTAACAATGAATTAAAAATTATAGTGCTGCACTTTTAGCTGCTGTACAGTAAAAAATACTTATTGGGTGAAAATTATTTATTCCCTTTTTACTGCCAGTGTTGCAAAGATTTGTGATATTCCACGTCAAAGTGGTGCCATGCAGTGAATGTCTTTCAGAACTATAGGATGTTGGGGCGGTCAAGCATTGCACTGTTAGTAGAAGGCTCGACGCAGCCCGTCCTGCTCTCAGCCAATGTATTATTACACAGTATTCAAATGTTCAGATGAAAGCTGTCCTTGGCATAGCCGGCAGTGGGGCAGATTCTGTAATTCCCAAGACGTGTTGGGAAGGGGACTGTTTCTGTTTGCCAGAAGGACGATTTGGGGGATCATTTCTTGTAGCAGTGGGTACATGATTTGGGTGACTTTGCAGTTTTTTTTTTTTGTTTTGTTTTTGTTTTTTGAGTGTCAGTTTGCCTGTTTAGCCCAAAGCCACATTTTGTTTACAAGTGATGATTGTTATGTAGAGGCTTTCTGCCCGTCATCTAACCGTGTTTATGCTCCGTTTTCTATTCGACACATGCACACTGACATCACAGACATGCACTCATCAAACACTGCTCAACTGCCTTGTACATTGCAATATGACCTGGGTCTTTTCGTTGCAATCCAAACTGAAGCCTTTATATTTCAGTCAGACTTTAATGTATGTGCAGATGAAACATTTTATCTCACGTATGTTTGTTTTAAATACTGTGCATAATGGCTATGCACAGCCAGCTGTATATTTTATCTCCAGAGTATTTGGGCCTGTAGATATGTGTAAAGTTGTACTGTGAATGTGTAAATAATAATGTTTTGTTTTTGGGGTTTTTTTTGTTTCATGTTTTTTATTTTTTTTTTAACACGGCACGTATAGTTGAAATAAAATATTACTGCACAGAATTGTTTCTCTGTGGTGGTTTTCAGCCATCAAAATTAAAATAAAAATTGCATTTATGAAAAAAAAAATACCAATAATGCATCTGGTCTTCTGATCCTTAGAATCATGAAAACATCATTTGTATTGGTTCGTTATTGCATAAAATGAGGGCCTGATGCTTTTCTCAGTTGGTTCTGTGAGCCCATCAGACACACGACTGAGGAACAATTAAGCCTATTTTTAGATGTTGGCTGTTTTGATGTTTGAGGTCAGCACAGAGTTGCCACACAACACAGTATGTGGGAAATACTCCAAAGTAATATGTTCTTCTCCTCCCCAAACATCTGGACAAATGTCTTCTTAGGGCCAGAGATCTAAGCCCAAATGAGTTGTGGAGGAATGTACAAACAGTGGTCATTTTAGATGCATGTACCGATAATGTACATGCATAATTTTACAGACATTTCTCTACTAAGAATCTCCGAACAGCTATATAAAAAAAAAGACGGGTGAATAAATGACGATTATTTTTCCATACATCCATACCGAGTGAATTGAAAATTAAGAATCTATTAATATATCCAGAGACATTTAGTACAATATATATATGCATCGATTCAAACAGCTGCATATAATTGATCAGAGACACAGGAGTGAATGCTGAGAAGACGTTGAATGAGTCTCATTCTCACAACCCTCCAACACTCACACAGATTTTAGAAACTATGTTACTTTATGTGAAAGAAAGAATTATAATCTGTGTACACCTTAAAATCACACAATCTTAAAGCCCTACTTTTCTTCAATCCAAGATAGCTGCTATAAATATTAGTCAAAAACTTAACTTGCTCCAGAGGAGACTTTCTCTAACGAGTGCAAATGTTGTGTAAAAGATAAATCACACATGAGTAACATTTGTATTTTCCTTCAGGGTGGCAGTAAGCTTCACTCAGAACTGAATAAATCTATTGTTGAAACATAGTCTCCAAAATGTTAAGAGCAGGTTAGTGTGCTCTGTGAAATAATTGTACTTATAGAAAACCTGAAATTTAAACACATCACACTTAAGAACATTTTAATTTTAAAACAAGAGACTACTTTATGTTCTGGTGATTAAGACTTAAGGTAGATTTCCAGTTTGCTTCCCTGCAATTTCCACCAGAAATTAACTACCTTAAACTCTCCCTTAAATTATCTCTGGACTGTTTATTGTCTGGACTTTTACTGCCACCGTCATTTATGTAAACTGACAGATGTCGAGACTTTTGTTCCTCTATCTTCCTCATTATGGTTGTTGGACAGCTAATGAGGACGAAGGAAAAAAAATTTCTTCCTGGGCGAAATGGAATGGACATGATTTTCACCAATTAAATTATATGTAATATAAATGTGGTTGTAATATAAATATCTACTTATTTTACCTGCGAGTGGCGTTGAGTTTCACGTTGCGCTCCAGAAAACTGCAAACATCGAGACCAATATGAGCAGCGCAATAAGCGGAAAAGCAGCCATGAATGAACGCGTCCGTAAAGCTGCACAACTCAACGCCATTATAATCTGCAAGATTAAGACAAGTGTCACAAATCTGTGCAGCAATCTGAGTTATGGAGCTGCTGTGCTCTGCGCTCTGACAGTAAACCCAGGGTCTCTACATGCTGGTCGTCGCTGAACTGATCTTGCTCTTCACTCTTCTACAACTGTCTTGAACCAACTTCTTTTATTTCCCCCATGCAGATAAAAGACCTGGACCATTACAATTACATTTTTTATTATTTCATAATAAAAATGTATTTTTTTGGCTGCCATCTCCCTCTGTGTTAAATTGGAAGTCGAAGTGACATATTCCAATTTTAAAAAATCTGGATCATTTTGTAAAATACAATTTTATCCATAGAGGGGTCACAAGTGGTGCTGGTGCTTAATAATCATCTTTTTAAACTGGGAGGAAGCCGGAGTACCCGGAGAGAACCCACCATGCACAGGGAGATGATAAAAACTCCATACAGAAAGACCCCGGGCCGAGAATTGGACCTTCTTGCTGCAAGGCAACAGTGCTACCAACTGTGCATCCATTTTTAAGAAACATTTAAAGATAAAGTTCAATAAATCGGACATGGAGGCTTCTTGGGGTCGGGACCGATGAAGGCACGGAGAGGCGTCTCGGGGGAAAGATCGACGGGGGAACCGGGTGTCGTCTCTATACCAGGACGAGGGAGGAACAGAGAGGCGACTTGATACCTGGAACGACTGAGGAGCAGAGAGGCCGAGGCACAGGGGGGCGTCATGGAGCCGAGATCAATAGTCGCATAACATCTTTAAAAGGTATGTCACCAAGTGACATTTAAAAGGTATGTCACTTGGTGACATACCTTTTAAAGATGTTATGTGCACCAGAAAAAAGTCTCGTAAAAAAGCCGGCTCTTTTTTTCTGGTGCTTCTCCAATTGGTTCAAAAGGCAGCGGACGATTATATCGTCAACGACCTCGTGCTCCATGAAGCCCAGAGCCCATCCGGCAGAACATTCACAAGTTGTCCTGAGGTCCCTGAAAACCTTTTTTGTCAGCCTAGGGACCCAGTCCACCTGGATTTCTACCGGATGGCCCTCGATGGCAGCATAGATGTTATCAACCATTCGCTCCTGTACCTCCATCAGGGAATCAAAACACCTCCGTGTCTTGGACTCCCTGATGCCTAGACACAGCAACGACTTAACAAATAATCGCACTGTGTCCTTGCTCTGCTCCTCTAAGGACGCCCTCAGTCCCTTGGCGCGTCTTGCTGTCACCAGTTCGTGGACGATACTGATGACAGCTCGCACCAAGGAACTGAGGCCTAAGCCCGGCCGAAGAAGAGACACGGGGTCTTCGTCATCCACCGGAGAGTGTGCTGCAGTGATGAGATGCTTCAAGAAAAGCATGTCGATCACTGCAGCACACTCTCCGTGGATGACCGTGTCGTCTCCCATCGCCCGGGCAAAGGCCTGAGAGACCTGGCTACCAAACATAACTTTTAGGTCGCCATATCCGTAGCCCAGGTTCTCAGAAACGTCCTTTACCAAGTTGGAGAAAACGTCTGTCAAATATTGGACCAGGTACCTTGTCCTCTCTGTCACTCCCTCGTCCTGGTACAAATGGTCCAGGTCTAGCCAGGCCTCTTCTTGAATTTGAGAAACATATTCTTCAATTGCCGGGATTGTGTTCACATTGATTAAAAATCGCATTTCTCTCCTCAAATCCATTGCTGCTTAACTGCTCTTGCTCTTCACTCTTCTACAACTGCCTTGAACCAGCTGGAGTTATTTATACCCAGTGTTACACAACAAAGCAGTATGTGACATCACAACCTATGACGTCTCAGCACAAGAATACAGGCAGCGCGTGACGTAATGGGCCGACAAATCAAGTGTTCTGACGATCTGTGCGACCTCTTCTTTCAGTAACGAGTAATCTAATGCGTTACTATTTCAAATGCAGTAATCAGATTAAAGTTACTTATCCAAATCACTGTTCGTCACTATTTTCTTCTGTAATGTTATTTCCTCTATGCATGTTGGGGAGCGACCGCCGTTTCTATGCAACAGTTGTCAGCAGCAACAGAAACGTAAACAATGGAGGGAGGAGAGAGATGCGCGTTTTGTTGCTGGACAGTCAGGAACTCTTTTGAGTTTCTGTCAAGTCCGATTGTTATCAGTGATTTTAGGCTTATTTATTTAAATCTCGGGTTGTGCATTTTCTCGGCTTGTTTCTAAACATGAATTTGCTCATTTGGGCCTGGAAATAAGCAGACACATGATGAGACCCGGATGTTGTCTGACGTCCAGGAAGTTTTAGTTCACCATTTCTCGGATGAACAGTGAAATGTTCATCTGTCTCCTTGTTAATGTAAAGCAGTGACGTATCTTGCTCACCCTAAAACTTTACGTCAGCACCCCTGAATAGGATTGCCACCCATCCCGTAAAATACAGCGTCGTCCCATATTTGGCCGTTCAATGTGCGTCCCGTAATGAACCGACACATAACTGTTCGATAGACACGCCGATAAGAAACATCAACACTCAGTTTGACAATAATGGCCAAAATAAAACACAGGCAATATAAAGGTCAGCTACACTGTCGTGGCGGGAGCTGAAGGACCCCTGAACGCCACGGACCGACGCTGAACGTCACGGTTGCCTAGAGACGGACACTGCGCAGCCGCAGTGAGCTGCTATCAACCTGCGTCTTTTTAAAATGTCCTCTGCCTGATTTCATATCCGTAGAAGAAAAAACGCTGTAAAATACAGACGTGAGTGAAAAGACGCGCATTATCAGCTGAACAATTCAGTGAGGATGGATACTGTGTAAATATAAAGACAAAACAAAGTGTCCGTCATGGCGCAGTTTGCTGCTGTGTAACAGACAGACTGGATCAGGAGAAGAACCGCAGAACCTAAAGAATCAGAAATCAGCATCTCTTCATCCTTTGATATGGCACAGAACATTTTGATTCAGTATCTTATTTTGATTTTAGTTTGACTATTATTATTGCTTAGGATGCTGAGTTTGGATATTTAATAAATAATAGCATTAGCCAAAATAAGTGTCCAGTTAAAGAACAAATCAGATTAACACTAAATACATAAATATTTTCTACATTACATTAATTTCTGTGTGTTTAGCAGTTTGGATAACCTCGCTTCCAATCAATAAAGAAAAACACTTACTAAGAAAGTGCACCAGAGCCAGACCTGCAGGCCAGGGGCGGTTCTAGACCGGGGCCATGAGGTTTTCTGAAGAAATTACACTAAATAAATGTATTTTTAAAATATTTAGTGGTTGCTATTTTTTAAAACCTTAACAATTTTATTTTAACAATGAATTAAAAATTATAGTGCTGCACTTTTAGCTGCTGTACAGTAAAAAATACTTATTGGGTGAAAATTATTTATTCCCTTTTACTGCCAGTGTTGCAAAGATTTGTGATATTCCACGTCAAAGTGGTGCCATGCAGTGAATGTACTTTCAGAACTATAGGATGCAGGGGCGGTCAAGGCATTGCACTGTTGAGTAGAAGGCTCGACGCAGCCCGTCCTGCTCTCAGCCAATGTATTATTAACACAGTATTCAAATGTTCAGATGAAAGCTGTCCCTTGGCATAGCCGGCAGTGGGGCAGATTCTGTAATTCCCAAGACGTGTTGGGAAGGGGACTGTTTCTGTTTGCCAGAAAGGACGATTTGGGGGGATCATTTCTTGTAGCAGTGGGTACATGATTTGGGTGACTTTTGCAGTTTTTTTTTGTTTTGTTTTTGTCTTTTTGAGTGTCAGTTGCCTGTTTAGCCCAAAGCCACGTTTTGTTTACAAGTGATGATTGTATGTAGAGGCTTTCTGCCCGTCATCTAACCAGTGTTTATGCTCTGTTTTCTATTCGACACATGCACACTGACATCACAGACATGCACTCATCAAACACTGCTCAACTGCCTTGTACATTGCAATATGACCTGGGTCTTTTCGTTGCAATCCAAACTGAAGCCTTTATATTTCAGTCAGACTTTAATGTATGTGCAGATGAAACATTTTATCTCACGTATGTTTGTTTTAAATACTGTGCATAATGGCTATGCACAGCCAGCTGTATATTTTATCTCCAGAGTATTTGGGCCTGTAGATATGTGTAAAGTTGTACTGTGAATGTGTAAATAATAATGTTTTGTTTTTGAGTTTTTTTTTTGTTTCATGTTTTTATTTTTTTTTTAACACGGCACGTATAGTTGAAATAAAATATTACTGCACAGAAATTGTTTCTCTGTGGTGGTTTTCAGCCATCAAAATTAAAAATAAAAATTGCATTTATGAAAAAAAAAATACCAATAATGCATCTGGTCTTCTGATCCTTAGTATCATGAAAACCATCAATTGTATTGGTTCGTTATTGCATGAAAATGAGGGCCTGATGCTTTGTCTCAGTTGGTTTCTATGAGCCCATCAGACACAGGACTGAGGAACAATTAAGCCTATTTTTAGATGTTGGCTGTTTTGATGTTTGAGGTCAGCACAGAGTTGGCCACACAACACAGTATGTGGGAAATACTCCAAAGTAATATGTTCTTCTCCTCCCCAAACATCTGGACAAATGTCTTCTTAGGGCCAGAGATCTAAGCCCAAATGAGTTGTGGAGGAATGTACAAACAGTGGTCATTTTAGATGCATGTACCGATAATGTACATGCATAATTTTACAGACATTTCTCTACTAAGAAGATCTCCGAACAGCTATAAAAAAAAAGCAAGACGGGTGAATAACTGACGATTATTTTTCCATACATCCATACCGAGTGAATTGAAAATTAAGAATCTATTAATATATCCAGAGACATTTAGTACAATATATATATATGCATCGATTCAAACAGCTGCATATAATTGATCAGAGACACAGGAGTGAAATACTGAGAAGACATTGAATGAGTCTCATTTCTCACAACCCTCCAACACTCACACAGATTTTAGAACTATGTTTACTTTATGTCAAAGAAAGAATTATAATCTGTGTACACCTTAAAATCACACAAATCTTAAAGCCCTACCTTTCTTCAATCCAAGATAGCTGCTATAAATATTAGTCAAAAACTTAACTTGCTCCAGACAAGACTTTCTCTAACGAGTGGATGCAAATGTTGTGTAAAAGATAAATCACACATGAGTAACATTTGTATTTTCCTTCAGGGTGGAGCAGTAAGCTTCACTCAGAACTGAATAAATCTATTGTTGAAACATAGTCTCCAAAATGTTAAGAGCAGGTTAGTGTGCTCTGTGAAATAATTGTACTTATAGAAAACCAGAAATATTTAAAACACATCACACTTAAGAACATTTTAATTTTAAAACAAGAGACTACTTTATGTTCTGGTGATTAAGACTTAAGGTAGATTTCCAGTTTGCTTCCCTGCAATTTCCACCAGAAATTAACTACCTTAAACTCTCCCTTAAATTATCTCTTGGACTGTTTATTGTCTGGACTTTTACTGCCACCGTCATTTATGTAAACTGACAGATGTCGAGACTTTTGTTCCTCTATCTTCCTCATTATGGTTGTTGGACAGCATAATGAGGACGAAGGAAAAAAAATTTCTTCTCGGGCGAAAATGGAATGACATGATTTTCACCAATTAAATTATAGCTAATATAAATGTGGTTGTAATATAAATATCTACTTATTTTACCTGTGAGCGGCGTTGAGTTTCACGTTGCGCTCCAGAAAACTGCAAACATCGAGACCAATATGAGCAGCGCAATAAGCGGAAAAGCAGCCATGAATGAACGCGTCCGTAAAGCTGCACAACTCAACGCCATTATAATCTGCAAGATTAAGACAAGTGTCACAAATCTGTGCAGCAATCTGAGTTATGGAGCTGCTGTGCTCTGCGCTCTGACAGCAAACCCAGGGTCTCTACATGCTGGTCGTCGCTGAACTGATCTTGCTCTTCACTCTTCTACAACTGTCTTGAACCAACTTCTTTTATTTCCCCCATGCAGATAAAAGACCTGGACCATTACAATTACATTTTTTATTATTTCATAATAAAAATGTATGTTTTTGGCTGCCATCTCCCTCTGTGTTAAATTGGAGGTCAAAGTGACATATTCCAATTTTAAAAAATCTGGATCATTTTGTAAAATACAATTTTATCCATAGAGGGGTCACAAGTGGTGCTGGTGCTTAATAATCATCTTTTTAAACTGGGAGGAAGCCGGAGTACCCGGAGAGAACCCACCATGCACAGGGAGATGATAAAAACTCCATACAGAAAGACCCCGGGCCGAGAATTGGACCTTCTTGCTGCAAGGCAACAGTGCTACCAACTGTGCATCCATTTTTAAGAAACATTTAAAGATAAAGTTCAATGAATCGGACATGGAGGCTTCTTGGGGTCGGGACCGATGAAGGCACGGAGAGGCGTCTCGGGGGAAAGATCGACGGGGGAACCGGGTGTCGTCTCTATACCAGGACGAGGGAGGAACAGAGAGGCGACTTGATACCTGGAACGACTGAGGAGCAGAGAGGCCGAGGCACAGGGGGGCGTCATGGAGCCGAGATCAATAGTCGCATAACATCTTTAAAAGGTATGTCACCAAGTGACATTTAAAAGGTATGTCACTTGGTGACATACCTTTTAAAGATGTTATGTGCACCAGAAAAAAGTCTCGTAAAAAAGCCGGCTCTTTTTTTCTGGTGCTTCTCCAATTGGTTCAAAAGGCAGCGGACGATTATATCGTCAACGACCTCGTGCTCCATGAAGCCCAGAGCCCATCCGGCAGAACATTCACAAGTTGTCCTGAGGTCCCTAAAAACCTTTTTTGTGAGTCTAGGGACCCAGTCCACCTGGATTTCTACCGGATGGCCCTCGATGGCAGCATAGATGTTATCAACCATGCGCTCCTGTACCTCCATCAGGGAGTCAAAACACCTCCGTGTCTTGGACTCCCTGATGCCTAGACACAGCAACGACTTAACAAATAATCGCACTGTGTCCTTGCTCTGCTCCTCTAAGGACGCCCTCAGTCCCTTGGCGCGTCTTGCTGTCACCAGTTCGTGGACGATACTGATGACAGCTCGCACCAAGGAACTGAGGCCTAAGCCCGGCCGAAGAAGAGACACGGGGTCTTCGTCATCCACCGGAGAGTGTGCTGCAGTGATGAGATGCTTCAAGAAAAGCATGTCGATCACTGCAGCACACTCTCCGTGGATGACCGTGTCGTCTCCCATCGCCCGGGCAAAGGCCTGAGAGACCTGGCTACCAAACATAACTTTTAGGTCGCCATATCCGTAGCCCAGGTTCTCAGAAACGTCCTTTACCAAGTTGGAGAAAACGTCTGTCAAATATTGGACCAGGTACCTTGTCCTCTCTGTCACTCCCTCGTCCTGGTACAAATGGTCCAGGTCTAGCCAGGCCTCTTCTTGAATTTGAGAAACATATTCTTCAATTGCCGGGATTGTGTTCACATTGATTAAAAATCGCATTTCTCTCCTCAAATCCATTGTTGCTTAACTGGTCTTGCTCTTCACTCTTCTACAACTGTCTTGAACCAGCTGGAGTTATTTATACCCAGTGTTACACAACAAAGCAGTATGTGACATCACAACCTATGACGTCTCAGCACAAGAATACAGGCAGCGCGTGACGTAATGGGCCGACAAATCAAGTGTTCTGACGATCTGTGCGACCTCTTCTTTCAGTAACGAGTAATCTAATGCGTTACTATTTCAAATGCAGTAATCAGATTAAAGTTACTTATCCAAATCACTGTTCGTCACTATTTTCTTTAGTAATGTTATTTCCTCTATGCATGTTGGGGAGCGACCGCCGTTTCTATGCAACAGTTGTCAGCAGCAACAGAAACGTAAACAATGGAGGGAGGAGAGAGATGCGCGTTTTGTTGCTGGACAGTCAGGAACTCTTTTGAGTTTCTGTCAAGTCCGATTGTTATCAGTGATTTTAGGCTTATTTATTTAAATCTCGGGTTGTGCATTTTCTCGGCTTGTTTCTAAACATGAAGTTGCTCATTTGGGCCTGGAAATAAGCAGAGACACATAATGAGACCCGGATGTTGTCTGACGTCCAGGAAGTTTTAGTTCACCATTTCTCGGATGAACAGTGAAATGTTCATCTGTCTCTCCTTGTTAATGTAAAGCAGTGACGTATCTTGCCCACCCCTAAAACTTTACGTCAGCACCTCTGAATAGGATTGCCACCCATCCCGTAAAATACAGCGTCGTCCCATATTTGGCCGTTCAATGTACGTCCCGTATTGAACCGACACATAACTGTCCGATAGACACGCCGATAAGAAACATCAACACTCAGTTTGACAATAATGGCCAAAATAAAACACTGGCAATATTAAGGTCAGCTACACTGTCGTGGCGGGAGCTGAAGGACCCCTGAACGCCACGGACCCACGCTGAAGGTCACGGTTGCCTAGAGACGGACACTGCGCAGCCGCAGTGAGCTGCTATCAACCTGCGTCTTTTTAAAATGTCCTCTGCCTGATTTCATATCCGTAGAAGAAAAAACGCTGTAAAATACAGACGTGAGTGAAAAGATGCGCATTATCAGCTGAACAATTCAGTGAGGATGGATGCTGTGTAAATATAAAGACAAAACAAAGTGTCCGTCATGGCGCAGTTTGCTGCTGTTTGTCAGACAGACTGGATCAGGAGAAGAACCGCAGAACCTAAAGAATCAGAAATCAGCATCTCTTCATCCTCTGATATGGCACAGAACATTTTGATTCAGTATCTTATTTTGATTTTAGTTTGACTATTATTATTGCTTAGGATGCTGAGTTTGGATATTTAATAAATAATAGCATTAGCCAAAATAAGTGTCCAGTTAAAGAACAAATCATACTAACAGATCAACACTAAATACATAAATATTTTCTACATTACATTAATTTCTGTGTGTTTAGCAGTTTGGATAACCTCGCTTCCAATCAATAAAGAAAAACACTTACTAAGAAAAGTGCACCAGAGCCAGACCTGCAGGCCAGGGGCGGTTCTAGACCGGGGCCATGAGGTTTTCTGAAGAAATTACACTAAATAAATGTATTTTTAAAATATTTAGTGGTTGCTATTTTTTAAAACCTTAACAATTTTATTTTAACAATGAATTAAAAATTATAGTGCTGCACTTTTAGCTGCTGTATTGAGGTAAGATCAATACCTCAAAACACCTCTACTTTCTCAAGCTCTAGAGTCTAGACTCTAGACAAAAGGCTTAAGGTTATGAAAAACGCTTTCTAGGTGACTGTGAATGTCTTTTATTTCTTTTGACCTTGCAGTCATCAATATTCAGCTTCACGTGGAAAAAATTGTGATTAATATCTCTTCAAATTCATGTTAGCCAGAACAGTCTCCTTCTTCTTTAAAAACAAAAGTGACGCGCAGTCCGTATCTGCAAAAATCCCCATAATGTTTGTCATAGTTCACCTTCATGTGGACTTTGTGACTTTATGTAGGTCATAAAATGTTATTACTGACAGAACTGTTGATTATTGTTTTCTTCTTGTGACTAGAACCTCTGTCACTTTCACATTCAGACACTAAGCAAGACACTGTCAAAGATTCTTGCTATTGGAGGAGTGACCCACTTTGCGTAAGAATTTTGATAAACAGAAACTGCGAGAAAGAAACAGCAACAGCAAAATGGAACAAGTTTCACAATCAAAATGCACCTTCATATGGTCAATATCTGATCAGATGATCGTCTTCAGAATCTTGGAAACAGTGGAAGGACACGTTAGTTCTTGTCGTTGCCAGATCCTTTAAAAAAAAGATTATGGAAAGCTCATGGCAGATGATTAAGTTTGCTGTTAAAAATTTGCATAAGTTCCTGAAGAGCATACCAAATTTTTATGCATGCTGAGAGGAAAGGCACTGCGAGGTATTTACAGTGTCTTTGCAGGAAGTGACCTCAAAGTCAAGCCATTTTCAAAAGTAGCATGCAAACTAACTCGACATTTACTCTTTTACAGTACAAGCATTTGAGTTTCTAATGTTTGAACCTTTTTTTCCCTCCATTTCTCTTGCAAAATTTGCAAGCCTGTTCAAACAAAAGGAAAGGCAGAGCTGCCTGAGATCAATAATCAGCCAATGATGTAGGACGCAGTGAGCGAAAGGGCGCCGTGAGAGAGCACCTCCTGCTTTCTTACAGGCTGCTGTTGGAGCCATTCGGCTGCTTGGCCAGGGGGCTTTGTGGCTCATCATTGCCGTCAGAATGTTGACACAAGTACTCCTTCATTCGCTTTCAACAGGACCTCCCGAAAACTCGCACCTCTTAGCAACCAGGCTCATTCTTTCTCTCTCTCTCTCTCTCTCTCTCTCTCTCTCTCTCTCTCTCTCTCTCTCTCGCTCTCTCTCTCTCTCTCTCACACACACACACACGCACACACACACACACACGCAGAGACACACACATAAGGAAACATTCTCCCCTCTGGGTGTTCTCGTGGGGGTTGGGGTGTGATATGCTTGTGAATGGGGAACAACAAAGAGACGCCTCTTGCTATTCTGATGTACATCCCATCCTCTCAGTTTATCAGATGGTCCATTTGAATTAGTGGAGGCAAATCAAACAGAGCCAGTGATTCTGTAGCCGTTTCATTCATTTGTCTGTCCGCCTCGCCACACTTAGTCTCATTACCAGCAACGACCGTTCCCGGACAAATAGCAAGCGCATGTTGTCATGCAGACGTTACTGCGCGGACAAGTGCGTACTTTCTGTCTCCCAAAGGACATCAGAGCAGATGCAATATGTAAAAAAATAATAATAAAAGCACATCCCTTCATTAAGTATAAGTGGAACAGAGCAAGGTCACTCATTTAAATGGAGCCAGATGAAAGTGACTGTCTATGTTAAGAGTTTAGATTAAGATCTGCCTATCTTGCAAACATGAAACACAAAAATAGAAGAATAAAGTACCGCAAGCCGCAAAAAGCGCATTCAAGGGAAATAGTCAGTGCCACATCTTTACTTTACGGCTCTACCCACCACGTCTTCAAGAGAAAAGGATGACGATTAAACTAAAAGTCATCCAGACTATCTGCTCCTCTTCCTGTCCTTTTTCCTCAGAAACCCAGAGGAGAAAACCCACAATTACTTTTATATGCCACAGTGACAGTAAAAGAGATTCTCTGTGAGTTTAAACAAGAACACTCGTTCTTTTAGATGCATTAAAATCCGAGTGTTCAGGAAATGGGTTATTTGAAAGTAGAACTAAATGACAGGGAAGGAGAAGCCCAAAGTCTTTTAAGCTGGATTGAAGAAAGTTTTGACACTTCTGCAGTACAGCATCCACAACCATGAAAAAAAAACAAAAAAAAACATCACAATCTAATCCACCTCACGCTGACAGTTGGTTAATGGCAGTCATTGCTTTCAAAAGTGACTTTAAAGGCTGCAGCAGTAAGAAGACGGGAGATTGTTGAAATGTAAGGACTGGAAGCCTGGAGAGGAAAGAAACGGCACCGCCTGGGCTTTTAACTCATAATAATTTATAGTTTTATAAACTACAAACAAAGCAAACTAATAAGAAAAAATAGCACATTTCTTACTTCCCTGTGAATGAGCCGCTACAATCAGTTCCTTTGACACAAGAGATAAAAACAGTGAGGCAGAGAGGACAGAGAAAAAACTGGGACACATGAATCTCACACTGAGGTTGTTTTGATTTTAATATCAATAATTGGAAAAAACAATGTTCAACATTGTTTAAGTAGATCGTAACATTTTATGACATAATGCGGCAGAGATTTCTTTAAATGGAGTTCTACTGAGCTGTCATTAGCGGTCAGTGTTTTATGTGGTTGACGACTTTCTAGAAACGGTTTTCAGAAATTCTCGTTGGAGAATCAAGCTAACAGGATGGAAGAGCTAAAGTCGGATTTCAAATCAGATTTTTGCCCTTTTTAAAACAAATGTCATTTTGATTGCGTCACAGTTGATAAAGCCCCTCCAGTGCTGTCAGCCCAGCCTGATCCTGCCATTCAAACGATTCCCGTTTCTCTAAACTAAGGGGATGCAAACAAGCAAATGAGATGCTAGCTTTTCTTCATTGTTTCGCAATAAACACAGACACTCTCCAACGCTCCCCCCACTATCTCCCCCTCCTCATTACAGATCACCTCAAAGGAGCTTAAATTTCCCTGCTTTCACTTGAGCGAAAAGAAATCTCCCACACATAAAAGCCACGGAAGCACACTGCATTCTGCAGAAAGCATAACTGGAAACACTACACATGCACCAGTCAATTCACCTGAGAATAAATTTTGTCAGCTTTCCCCTGAATTTATCACACTAATGATCAGCTCAAAAAAAAAGAAAATCCTGATGAAACCATTTGTCTCTCTAATATTAACCAGCATCATAAGACCTACATCTAATTTTGATCTGTGAAGGTAACAACCAAAAGCTTTTCTTTTGATTCAAGGTATTGTGATTCTTTTATTTTTGTTGGATTCAAAACTCCTAGCTCTGAAACTTGTCACATATGTTTTGGTTTTTGTCCAGAGAGGACAGAGTGAACTGTTTAAAAATCGAATAGGCAGAAACAAGTATTGGCTAGAAAAACCCAAATTGGTGCATCTAAGAAATACCTTTGCTGCGTCTTTGCTAGTCTAGCGGTTAGCCAACACGATGGGAAACTCATACTGACGATGTTATTTGGTCGGGATTTAAATAAGTCAACGTTCTGCTGCGACATATAAAGCAATGATGTATACCGGTCCGAATAAAAAGAACCGACAGACAAAACGAGGGAGCGATGCAAAGCGCAGAGGGGGAGAGTGAGATTAATATCTGTCCAATGTGCTTCTTTTAAGATTCGCAGAACCTGCTCCAGCACCTGCAAGGAAAGGTGCTTATCTGTCAGATTTAATCTGCTCACCAAGATGCGTGAATGTGTTTGTGTGTGATGAAAGTGTAGGCTTTGGAGAGGAGCTGGGCGAGCAGAGCAAGTTGCAGCAAGCCTATCAAGCTCACACTCACTGGCTGGGACTCTGAAACACCTCACAAAGTCCGACCCTTTTGGCGAGAGATATCATGTGTCCACCTGATTTAGGATTATCACAACACGGTATCTGGAAGATAACACCGCGACCATTAATCTGTTTTTATCAAGATATAAAACCCTCTCTTCCTTTTTTTTTTTTTTAGGTGTTTCTCAACCCTCGAGTGAAACCCACTCAGACCATTTGCAGTGTGGGTGTTCTGAGAGCTTTGCTGGTAAACCAGTAGATTATCCCGATTGCTTTATGACTACAACATACCCTACCATTACGGGACTTTGTCATTGGGAAATTGCATATTCCCAGACACGCATCCAAAAGACGCATCAACAGACACACCCTGCCTTGAGGGATAACGAGGAGATTCACTCAGCTAGGCAACGGACAGTCATCACCTGTGAAAACCTGCGCATGGGAAAGCACAAAAACACCCATAAAGGAGCTTTTAATGTGACACCACCTTCACTCAAATAAATTGGCTGAGTGAGCAACACGCCTTAAGAAAGATGAACAGCCTACGGAAGATTAAAGCAATAAATCTTCACTGAAAAGAAAACTTTTTTATGACTACTGTAGGCAAATATATAAATGTATGTAACTATGCAAATCAGAAAAGCCCTGTTTACTAATGAGTGAGGAATATACCAAGATCTAAATGTGTCCCACGGATCAGATAAAGTGATGCACTTCCTCTCAGTTTGTTATCATGCTAAAGTGAACATAGCCTTGATCAGACGCCGACTAGTTACATGAAGTTTGCTCCTTTCTGCATTAGTGCCGGAGCAAATTAATTCCCCCATCAGATCAAAAGCCTCGTAGACGGCTACATGCGCCAACAGGCAGATTTTAC
This sequence comes from Poeciliopsis prolifica, assembly GCF_027474105.1. Lineage (NCBI taxonomy): Eukaryota > Metazoa > Chordata > Actinopteri > Cyprinodontiformes > Poeciliidae > Poeciliopsis > Poeciliopsis prolifica. The sequence goes on from NW_026562396.1 coordinate 5,103,408, forward strand.
ATGCAGGCGACTGCATCCAAAACTTCAGCATCAACTCGGCACTCGTCCGGCAAGCAACCTGGCACGTCACTCACACAAAATGATACCAGCACACTCAGGCAAATGCACATCTGACATCCTCCTGTGCTTTTCTTCTTTTATCTATTTAGCTACCAACATAAACTTGCCCTCGCCGCCCTGCCCAGAAGTCCAGATCAATACGTAATGGGCGCCACACTGAGCAGATGAGCTCCTTCTCGCTATTCCCACCCTCTCTGAACACTGTCTCTTTGTGCTGCTAAGGCACATCTACGGCCTCAGACAGCGCAAAAAAAAAAAAGAGTGAGGGACGAGTAGCTGGAAGGAGAAAGAGAAGCAGGGACAGAGAGCGAAGGAGGGGAGAGAGGATGGCACGGAAAGGAGGGAAGAGCTGAGCGCCAAGATGTTGCACAACAAGCCCTAGTCTTTCCAACAGGCAGCATTATCATTCAGGGCAAAAACACATCGACACAGATCCAAAAACCCTGGGTGCACAGGATAGAGCTTAACGCCTCCCCCATCCCCACCAGCACATACCCACACATAATCTAAAAGAAGCTTCCAGCCATTCTGATGTCTGCAGTTGAGGCAGAAAATTTCTTATCTTGCTTCTTTCCACAGCATCTCCTTCCTATATGAAGTCCTGACAAAACATATTCCAAATAAGGAGATAAAGTGAAATACATTCTTTGAATGTGTTTTCCTTTCAAAATCTGTCAATCAATCAAACTTTACTACAGAACACTCTTCAGAAAATCACATACAATATAGTTTGGTTTGGGAAAATTAGGATCAGAACTATATCATGATATGATATCGTTTCAATGGCTTCCTTAGGTCATGACCTCCAGCATGCACAGTAGTGACTCTGGCTCTTCTGAACCTGGAAAAAGCGGAAAAGTTGACAACTAAATGTTAGCCAAGAGCAAAATTTGCACCCTGTGTTGGAATAAATGGAGCCCATTTGGAAGAGCAGCAACTGTTTTTTTTTATTATTATTATTTAAACCTAATGTCCTCACCAGGAAACTCCTTTTAGTTCAGCTTTTCAAATGTGTTTCATGCTAAATCTTCATGCTTCAAGTGCTTTTTAAAAACTACATAGTGCAGGAAAAATGGCCAAAACCTTTAGGCCCCGACTGCATGCCCTTGAGTGCTGCTTCGACAATGCTGGCAAGTGGAGTACAGAATCTGCTTCTGCGCGATGTGGGAAGTAAAAAGGCTGTCGTCTGGCCTTAAGAACACTTCAAAAAGCCCAAAGCAGTGTGAGCCGCAGCACAAGTGACAGACACTCGCAGGGGGTCACGGGCTCGTGTGCATGCATGCCACGCACTGCACACGTGCGCTTCTGCACAGGTGCATGTGTGCTTGCGTGCCGGCTATGAATGTGTGTATACGAACTAGAGCAAAGGAAAGAGAGGCCTATTAAAAAGCTGCCTGAGGAGAGGACTTTCAGTTGGGAATCTATGGGAGGGCAGAGAGGATGGCAGGGCCATTGTGTGTCACAGTTTCATCCTGAGAGCTGGAATTAGAGTCTTTCTCCTCAGCTCGGCTGGAAGACCCCGCACCACCGCAGACCTTATATTTAATTAGAGCGGCTTTAGAGAGACAACCTAAGAGGAAGAAGTAGATGGAGAAGGACGAGCAGGTTGGAAAAGATTAAAATAAGAAGTAAAAAAAAAAAAAAAAAACATAATTGCTGGCGAAAAGCAAAAGCAAAAAAAAAACTATTTGCACATTTTAGCAACTCTCAGCAGGTCCGACTGGAAATGTAACGAGATGAATACAACAGTACGTAAAATCTGATTAAGGTTAACTCAAATAATGGTATCCCGCCGACTGAAAAATGAACCAACATCGACAGAATATATTCAACTTCCCCTTCAATTAGCTTCCACTCCATCAGGCTTCCTCACATCCAGGCAAGCTGAGCAGTGCATTATATGCATGTGTGAAGGTTATAGTCCAATCAAATTAGGTAAACAAAACATTAATGGATGGTAATGAATGTGAGCATTATCTCAAAAATAGGCTGGTCATTAATATTGATGAATGTTTTTTCATCCAGTTCATTAAATACAAAATAAACATAGAAGCATCAATAAATGTGCGAAGGTGTACATTCATCAGCAATAGGAAGACTAAATGGATGGGGGAGATAAACACAGGCTGTTATCTCACCCCGCCTGATGATCTATCCTTTTAAGCTAGCAAAGTTCATTTATGTTAAACAGGTTGACTGTAATGGTAAGCAACATGTAAGACTTTACTGCTGTAAAACTCATTCTGCTTCACAGTTAATGCTATTAAGGCCAAATGGTGCAACGCTTTGTTTTTGAACCTGACCTTACTGCAGCACATTTACTTTCTATCTTCCTGAAAACAGGATTTTTCAAATCTGTGCTAAAGTGTGATATAGATGCATATATGTGTGTTGTAACTTAGGGGAAGTTACAACAAGCATGTATCAGACAATATTCATGTCTCAAAGCAAAAATTGTGGTTATTGTTTTTCCATCATCGAATAGAGACTGCTGGTAATTATATTGTGTAACTCCAGTTCTCATGCGTTATCCAATAGTGCATAAACTATTAATAATAAACTGAACCTGCCACCTCCATAGATAACATGAGCTGACCTTTTGGATTTTCCGTAGTAAAATTGCCAACGTCATGCGGTTTCAGTGGATTTGTTGAGTTCATAGTTTTTAGTAAAGCTTCAGCTTTTTTTCCCCCTCATTGTAGCAAATGTGACTGGAAATGCTTTTTGTTTTCTTTTTTTCAGGACTATGTCCTTGGTTATGGGTTTGAAAATGTTATGTTTGAATTAGAACAAAACTAAATGCCAAAGCTGTTCCAGTTGAGTTGGGAAAACACTTCCCATCCCAGGAAATGTGGTCTGTGATGTAAACAAAATAAAACGGTAAATAGGTTCCTTTTCATCCTTTTCTAGTACAACCCTGATGATCCTCAAAACTGTCATGATGACACCAGTGTCCTCAGGGACACATTGGATAACATTTTGCTGTTTTTGAGGTGACAATTAAGGGGTTAACAAGTATTATAGAGGTTTCACTACAAACCCAGTTGCTGGTTTTTCAGTATGTTTTAATCATATCTTAGTACACACAGAAGGAAATGGAAAAAGGACTTATTATTGAGGCTCTGCGGTTCTCTTTTTTTTTTTTCAAACACATAAATGTGTCTTTCCTGCTTGTATCTGGGCTTTCCCTCTCCACCATATCTTAATCCCGCTGTCTGCTCCGTTCCACCTGATTAATCTGATCATTCACTTCTGACAGACCCATTTCTTCACCCTCCACAGAGGCACACACACTTAAAGTAAGTCATGATACCCCACACCCGTGCGTGCGCGCTCACACACACGCAACCCGACTTGAAGGGCAAGAAAGCCGGAGGGAATGACAAGTTGGCCAAGTCACTCACAGGGAAAATGTCCCATCATAGCCTGCAGTTACCACAGTTACAGATCACTTCACATGGATGCCCAGAAAGCCTGGCTGTTTAATGTAAAACACACACGCACGCACACATGCAATCATAACCAAAGCTGATCAGTGAGTAAATGTCCCGCAGGACAAGTTTTAAAAGTATGAATAATGAAACAACACATATTCTCCCGGGGGAATTCAACACAAAAGCCTGGAGATCCATGAGTTCACGAGCAAAGAACCAAATGCAAATGCGAGGTACAGCTGTGGGTTTGAAGCTACATTTCTCATCCAGCGCCTGAACAATATTGTCCTTCACCTGCTGAGATCTAAAGCAGTAATCAAGAAGCGCAGAGAGCCATGGCGACTATTTCTGCGCAGGAGACCTCGCCGACTCTCGCTGACACCCTCCGGCTGTCGATAAGAGTGAGATTGTGTGTGTGAACCTTTGTTCATGCAAGTGAAGGACGTCTATCTATCCCTCCCTACGCCCCCTCCTCCCAATTCAAGCCGTCTCTCTGTCTGTGTCTCCTCTTTTTCTCTGTCGCTCCTCTGCCATTGATCTGGTATCCAAACTGTTCCTCGATGACCGGCCTGCTGCGAGAGCTGTTGCCGTTAAAGTTGATTTAGCTGAGCTGGCTGTGCCTGAACTCAGAAGACCTCTTGTTCTCAGCAGCTGTAAATTAGATTTATTTACAAAGAGGATCGGGAACAGGAGAAAAATGTGCCGGTGCTGTATCGGTATCCGCACCATGTGTGTTCAAGCCTCGTCAGAGCCCCTTCTAATAAGTCACCCTCTTTTGAAAGTTAAAGTACCAACATAACAACTTTTGGGGTTCCCAGGTTGCGAAAACATTCAGTGTTTATCCTCCTCCTCCTGACAGCCGCTTTGTCCTTGTGGGCAGTATGTTAAGGAAACTGTGAGCCTTTCACCACTTTTCTTCGGCAAGCAAAAACTACTGAATCCACACGCATATTACAAGACAAAATGCAACTAGAGCCAGAACCCGGTTAGCTCTGCAAATAGCAGGATGCGGCACAGAACCGCGGCTTGTCTGGTTCGTTTTGCTTGTGCCAGAGAAAGAGTGGGAGATGGCATACTTTCCTCAAGAAAAGGTTAAGACCTTTTCCTTTTATTTTATCTTAAAGTCAAAAGACCCTTGTGTTAAGTACCATATTTACAGACCACACATGTTTCTGGTTTTACATGGTTAGTCACCCATAATTCCCCTTTGCTTCCATGGAAGAGTTCTGCCCAAATGGATGCACACTCATGTACTCCACATGGGGCGGTTGTAGGAGCTTTTGTCCCGGATACATAAAGTTCCTAAACCACCAAAGGTTCTGGTCATACTTTCCCTACGATTTAATTTCCATTGCTGTTTTTCAAAACAAAGTTTTGGAGTAAGTTGAGTTTCCGGTGGTTTCTCTTGCAGTTTCTTTTCTGTTCTCAGTGCAATTCCAGTTTCTAAAATTTACAAGAATTTAGCTGGAAGTTTTTGAGCATTGTGGTGTGAAAACCAAAGAATCGACAGTCACTAAACTTATTTAGTTTTTTTAAAAGCACAAGTGCTATGGTAAGTGGCTTGCAGGTATGGTGAGCAGTGAAGTGCTGGCTAATTATTCTAATCCTTCATGACTTAAATCGGACCTTCATCTCAATTGTACAGCCGCATTACTTTTTGTCAAATTTAAATAATCAGTCGACATATGATTGGTATTAATTTTCTAATAATGGAAACATTGTTGAAATTATAAAATGAAGCATTTTTATCGCTATGAAGATTTTATGGTTGTGTTGAACTGCACACAGTTGTGAGCAACGATTAAACTCTGTTTTTTTAACTGCATGTTACTGAAATATATTACAATTCTGGAAAATTGAAACAAATCATTTCGAGACCGTCATGCTAGCTGTATAATAATTACTTAAAACCTGAAATCAACTGGTGGTTAGAGAACTTTGACCCAGAAAGACCCAGAATATCTGTGGTTTGAATCCCAACCTCTTGTCACCTTAACCACAAATCCCTGTTCTGTGTCGGCCACACTTAGGACTCTAATAAATGGTTGTGGTTGCGGCGAAGAGAAGGTGAACACAAACAAACTTTGCCAGGTGACACTTCCATTGTGTGACATTGATGTAACAATGGTCTCCCAGCCCCGAGGCCATGATCCTCGTCGTTCATGCAGCATCACAGGCTGTTCTCGATGACCCGTCCTGAAGCTATCCCATTTCCCAGATTTATCTCCACACCCCTCCGCCCCGCTCGGGCTTCAGCTTAGCCATAGACCAGGTATCCTGTTGCTTGGACAAAGACTTTGTTGAGAGGTAATTTTGTCTGCACCTATGAAAAGTCACAACAAAGCTTCCAGTTGTCCTGCAGCAGCAACACATATTGCTCCCCTCTGACAAATTTGAAATGTGCTGGAAAAGAAATAGAGATCAGGGTATGGAAGCAACACAGAACACTGCAGAACATTTCACATTTACCAGACACCAACTAACTTAATATATGATCAGAATATCTTAAAAGAAAATAACACTGAGTTTCTGCCATCACGATCTCATCTTCGACTTTGGATTCCCACCTGCCGTTTTTCTGATTGCCACGTGAGAGCTAATGTGTGCAAGAATCAAAGGAAATTGCTCTTTGGAAATGCTGAGGTCATAAGGAAGCAGTATAATTATATTTTTACTTCCTTAAACAAGATAAGAACCTGAGACAACACCCTATGAAATGCTACTTGGATGTTGATCTCTGTTGGCTTTTCCTCAAAAAAGAGTAAAGGCGTTCAGAATAATAAAACCAAGACTGAAGGCCTCACTATCTCAGCCTTGTTCACCACCCAGGGATCAGTCAGTGTAGAGAAAGAAGTGTCTTCCTCCTTGCTTTTCACATAGTGATTACATTTATGAAGGAGAAAAGCAATGCAAACTAACCTGATTCCATATGAGGAAGAAGTTTTCACTTTTTGTTCAGTTTTGAATCACTTTAACTAGAAGTTATATTCCAATAGCTCAATCCAATTTAGACCTTGACTAGAACATCCCAAAACTTTCATTACTTTTAATGTACACTTGCTGTTTCACTATGGGGTGACTGACCTGAGTGTGTTTCACAAACTGCTGGGAGGAAAAGACTTTCTGCGTAAGATCAAAACTCCTCGTCGCATCAAGAAAAGGGAGGATCCTAAGACAGCAGAACAGTCCGAGACCGTTACAGCGACACCATGTCTCAATTCAATTGAATTCAGTTTATTTAGGAAGAGACAACTCACAACCAATGTCATCTCAAATGTCTGTTTTTCTGTTAGTTTTGCGCCAGATATAACAAGAGGCAAAGTAGCATTTTTGTCTTGTCAGTCAACTGAATACTTTCCCAAAAGTCTTACAGATTTATTTGACCACTGACCTTCAGTGCTTCCCAGTAATAAGCACTGGAAGCATCCAGATTTTTTTTTTGGTGTGTGTGACTTTCTGGATGAGTCATTTTTTCTTCCTTAAAGTAACTTTGGTGCGTTGGCTTCTCTTGAAAAGGTTCATAACTGTTCCACGTTTCTCTGTTTTGTGGAAAACGGTTCTCACTGTTGTTGACCAGAGTCCCAACGCCTTAGTAGCAACAATGTAACCCTTTTCAGATTGAGGCATTTCTTTAAATCGGGGCCTGGTGTGTCGTTTTGAGTTTTTTTTTTTTAGCCTACCTCATGTTTAGATAGATTAGATGCAAATGATTGCTTGATTTGACTGGTTTAACAGGAATCAGTGCAAAATTACAAGAAAGTGATCCAAAAACGTAACAATTACTGTTTCACATTAGACCAATTAGGTTTGGCAGCATTTCCTGAATATATAATAATAATTTGAAAACTAGACTGCTTTCTACATTTACTCATGTTTCCTTTGTTTGATATTAAAATTACAAATGATAATCTGAAACATTTACGTGCGACAAAGAAAAAAAAAAGGAAGCTCTCACATTATGGAAGCATCTGCTGCATTTGCAAACCATAACCCGGGCCTGGCACGGCATGGATATCAGCACAGAGGAACCTGATATTGCTAAAAGAAACACATGGCAGATGCAAAAGAGAGAGACAGAACAATAGAGGACAAAGAAAACAGACATTTTACACCTGCTTCAACATGATTATAGAGAACGATTGTTTAACAGGGCAGACATTACACAGGCACTGCCCCACATAGTATGTTATCAATTCAACACACAGATTTAACAAACTATTCTCACATCATTGTAACGGGAGTCAAATCACAAAAATGCTCTTTCATCTTCTGCTTTCTGTTTATTTGTGTAATAGGAAACAGTGAGTGAAAGTGCTTTGTGTTATGAACAGGAGACATTTTACAGCAGTAAAAATACGACAGGGCTGCAGATGGTAGGTAAAGGGACAACGCCTGCTGAGGAAAAGCATAATGCTGAATAAAAGCATGATGCTCCAGTAAGAATGAGCCGTTCGGATGGATGCGTGGTGTTAGATTTCCACAGCACACAGTGTGTTTAGCATGAATGCCAAAGGACTCACTTTTCATCTCATCTGATCTGTCAGCGTCTCCCGTAGGTTTTTGTTGTCCTCCAAATGACTTGTGGCAAACAGCAATGCAACTTATGCTTTTAATTGTTGCATTAATTTTTAATTTTCAGATAAAGCATTGAGTAGTACTTTGTGAGATATTTAAAGCTTTTGTATATTGGTTTATAATTTAATCGTGTTTGAAAGTTGTCCACAACTTTCTCCATGACCTGGGCAATGGACAACAGACAGGTACAAACAGAATACCTCGGGAATTAAATGACACATTCTCGCCATGCTAACACTGTGTCATTTTTTAGGGTTACTATTTTGCAAACCTGTAGCCGACTTGGGGGGAAAAAAGAAAGCTCACAGTCACACAGACTGCAAAGTTGAGAAAACTGTGTAAAAATCCATTTCTAAAGGAACAGATGGATGAGCTAGCGGCTGAATAGAGGGCATCACTTTGAGTCAGGCCCAAGGAAGATGGAGGACAAGCACTATATAAGTCGCTATTATTAAAGATGAGCTGCTTGGACCCTCTTTAAGAGGAAGATGGACAGGAAATCCCAAACTCCCAAACCTGCTGCCAGTTTCAAGAAGAAACATATCTTTCTCCTGCAGCACCACATGGAAAATCTGCAGTGTTCAACAAGGCCACAATCCTCATCACATACATATGAACTGAATCTTTAGTCGTGCCGGTAAGAAAATTCCCCCTTAATGCCCCTAAACAAAAAAAGGTTCTGGTTTCTTTCTTGGCTAATTGATACTTTTGAGAAGAAAAAAAAACCTGTTCAAACAAACAAAAGGTTAGTGAGGGAAAACAATCTTTCTCTTTGCCTCAGCAGAATCTGATGCAGGCAGATTATAGCACGTTAAAGCCCTACACTTAAGAAACGTTGATGCAGTAATTAGAGAAAAGCATGATTTAGAGATGGGCGAGATGAACCTGAAAATTGGTGGAATTATTATTACTTGGTGAAATTTATTGTGATTGCAGCAGAAGTGACAATAAAATATTTATAAATGTTTTTCAGTCGGTTCTATTCAACTGCTTTTCACTGCAGTCAAAGCAAATCAGGATTCTTCAGGACACAGATGACATAAAAAAGGGTGATTCTTTCCACTGAAAGAATCACATTTAATCACATGTCAGCAAGTGTGGAAGCTGCAATACATGCCGAGTCTGCTTACACCTAAAAATCTATTTCTTCAAATTAAACGCCTAATTTGTTGTTTCCATGTGTTATTTTTGTTGCTGTATTATGATCAGATTTCCTCAAGCTAAGATTGAAGTGGAGCCATTTCTTAGCAAGTGACCCTTACTGAGCGAAAATTAGGACAAACTCCACACAGAGTCGGGGTTTTTTTGTTGTTTTTGTTTTTCAGTGATGAACCAAATGGCAGACGCAGCTTGTGGACAAATTGCGTCGGAAAGCCCGAGCAGGCCTGCGACAGATGGTCAGCGTGAACGGGTGACTTTTGAGAATGAGCACAGCGTTTCGAAAAGCACAATCAGCACAAAGACTCGCAAGGAGGCTGAGAAAAACCTGAGGCTTTTTTGCAATTTCGCAACAGACATAACACTTGCAGGACAGCGGGTCACACTCGCAGGCAGGCACATGCACGCTGTCACAGAATAATATTCCCTGGTGCAATCAGGAGATTTTTGGACTTGTACACGCCAGTTTACTTTTTTTGGCACCTGATCTTAAGCTTTGCTTCCATATCAGCATCACACCCACTTTCCCTTTTCGCCAAACCAAAAGATAAACATTACCTAGCTAATCCCCACGCAATCACTCTTTTGCTTTTCTCTTTGTCCTCCTGGCTCTTTGCAATTAGGCAAATGGGTCATTAATTAATCGCTGCAGGCAACAGGACACACAAGGAGTTAATCAGGCTGAATGGATGGACTGCTGGGAAACACGGCGACACACATACACACCCTCGAATGCCGACTATTGATATTTCAGAGAAGGGAGCCTCCAGTAAGATGTGCATGAATAAAATTACAGCAAATAGCAGGAGCTGATGAAAAGCAGCTTGATCATTGATTCCTGTTGTCAAACTGTGCTGAGTGGCAGTTTTTACCACACGGAAATTTAGCTTGAATTGTAAAAAGGAGATGTTCTCTTGCTCCTGATGGCGTTCGGCTGAGCTTTGGGTGTTACAGCTAAACCACGCTGACAAATCTTTGTATGCAGGGTGTACAAATAAGACTATTTTTGGGAGAAGCCAAACAGGATTTCTAAAGACTGGATTTATATTGTTCAAAGTACAGTACTTGTAAGTACAGCTCAGTGCTGAGGCATCAGTTTGGGAGCAGAAGCTGAGTTTTATTGTGAATGCAAACGAATGTCTTAAAGTGTTTCCGACTTAAAGATGGGCTTCTGTACAGACACATTTCACAAGGTTGGCATAAGGCTGACCATTTCTTTTTGGACGATCTTTCGTCTATGTCCTCTCTTCTGCTCTTCCATTCTCATCTCATCCGACAGGTTATCTCTGTTAATTTGGGTCATCATCTTGCATTTTCACACCACTGGTATGGTCTTGCAGATTTTAATTTAAAATGTGCTGGTATTTCAAACACACTTTGCACACTTGATTTTTGATAATTTATTTTTAAATAACAAGGAATGTGTTTGAGATACAGTATCTGGACTGTCAGTCAGTCATCGTTGGATTGGTGGCAAAACAACAAACTCAAAGGCAACCACAGTAATCCCTTTATGCAAAACAAATGGATTTGAATTTATGCAGACTATATCAAGGTTTGTGAGGAAGAAAACTGGGCATACAGCATCACAGATCCTTCAACTTACTTAACAAAGAGCATTGGTGTTTTTCCATATGCTTTTCATTTGGTACATGCCAGACCCGACTAGAAAATTAAATGACCCGCATTTGCACTGGTTGGACAGAAACGTTTTTTTTTTTGTTTTTTTTTACTTGGCTCGCTTCCTAAACATGTCCTACTAAACAAGAAACTTTAGTCCACTTAAAGTGTTATTTCTATTATTATTATTATGAGATCTGAAAAATGTAGGTTGGTTTTTTTTATATGTGTATGTATATGTTTAGTTAAAATTATCCTTGAAAAGACCTTTATGTTTTAAGTGCCAATAAACGTAAAAATTAGGCCCATTTTTAAAACTTGCCAATTTGGCACAATAGCAGCAAAGATACTTGTTTGTAAAGTAAGGAGAAGGACATGAATCATGCTGTTAACTGAGCTGATGAGGAACTTTATGGGTCAAAACAGAGGAGTAGGTTTTCACTAGAAAATTTTCACATTTTAAACAGGGCGTGCTAAAGTGTGCCACGCTGTAGAACCCAGCGTCTGAAGCTAAAAAATTGCATCAATGCTAAAGTTAGCTACAATGTACTCAATAGCATGTGGAGAGTCACATGTATGTTGAGTAACATGGACTTACTTCATTTAGTATGTTAAAATTAGTGTATAAGCTAATTATACACTAACGTTAGCCAAAATGCTAATGTTAGCCTAAATGCTGCTAGTGGCTTGTGGTGTATCACTAGCATATTGTCTTCCATTTAGTGTGCTAAACATGGCTAATAAATAAATAATAAAAAGCTTACTTTATTGAAAAGGCTACAGCTAATGCAGGCAGTAGCTACATTAGCAATATTTAAGCCAAACATTGCAAGCCCATCTGATTTTTACTTGTGCAAGTAAAAATCAAGACGTTTACTTTGTGGCACTTCGTTACCAGAAAACGTGCTCATCTCTTAGCAACAGAATAACAACAAATACTGTTATTGTTCAAAAAACTAAATTTTTTCTGTTTTTTTGAAATACTACTTATATAGTGAACTTAACAAGAAGTCTGCAGTTGGTGAATTTTGCAAAAAGGTGATTAATTGGTGGTAAATATATTAGAAAACAGACATTCAACACAAAAATAAAAGGCGGATTTATAGTTGGGCAGTTTGTTACCAGAAAAAAACAAACACTAATCTCTTAACACCAAATTAATTATTGTTTATAAAACATAAGCTCTTTTGAAATACTCTTTTTCTGCTTAGACACAAGAAATTTTACAGTTGGGAAATTTTGCAAAAGTAGAAATCAGATGTTCACTTCGTGGCACTTTGTTTCCAGAAAACGTGCTCATCTCTTAGCAACATCTAATGATAACAAATATTGTTATTGTTCAAAAAACATAACATTTCTTCTGTTCCTTTAAAATACTAATTATTTTTATACTACCTAACAAGAATTGTGCAGTTGATGAATTTGATAGAAAAATTATTTTTTTTAAAACTTTGTGGCACTTAGCTACCAGTTTAATCAATTTTAATAATCAGGTATTCCAAGTCTGCTCTTCAATAAACGCAGACTTGGAATATTGAATATTTACTTTAAGTGTAAAATAAAACATTGCTTAATTAAAAGTTGATACAAGATGAATAATGTGTATTATACTTTCCATTTTAAAACTCCTTTAATTGATCTACATCTTTGGACAGCCCGGCTCCAAAAAGCAGAAGATATAAGATATAACAATTCTGCAAAGAAGAGTAGGTCAACATTCCCAAACAACAATGGAAAAGACTCATTCCCAGTTGTTACAAGCGCTTAATGCCAGTTGTTATCAACTGGGAATCATTTTGGGTTTATGGAGGAATCACTTTTTATAACAGGATCATATTCATGTGGATTGTTTATTCCCTTGATAATCAAATTCAGCTGACCTGCGTTGCATATTAAAACTTTGTTGGATTATCTAAAACATTTAGGGGATCTAGAGTGACAAAAAGCAAAACCAACACATTTGAAAGGTGGAAAACTCCTTTTCACATGCAATTACTTTTCTCCAGTAGGTGGCAGGCAAGAAATGTCTGTAGTCTACTAAGGATTCCTAATAGTCTAGATTTAATTGTTCAAATGAATGCAGCGCAGCAATAATGACAAGAAGCAAACAAACAGATGATGAGGGCCAGCTTTTTCCACCTACTACGCGGTTCTCTCGCATTGTGACAATGCTTCCTTCCATTGAGTGAAAGGGGAAGAGATGTCTCTTCCTCAGACATCCTCTGATTCGCTTTGACCCCGCTCTCCTGCCCTTTTTCTGTCAGCAGGAAAGAAAGAGCAGAGCGGACTGAGGCGGGAAACATGTCAAAGGACCGGGCAGGAGGGGGAAGTAGCAACAATGACACAGGATGAGATTTGCCCTGTCCGGTGCACTCAGCAGTATCTGTTCTGCTGGACAGATAACAATGGGAAGGAAGAGCTTTAAACCTCAAGTGGAGGCTATAAGTTTCCCTCCTGGACAAAACCTGAAATTCAGCACCTGCAGTTGGTTCGCGGCATGCATGCGTAGATGATACCAGCAGCAAAGCTACAGTTTAGCCAACAGTATGAGCGAAAGCTTTGTGTGGCATTCTTTGTAACTTTATTTCTGTGCATTTTCACTTCATTAGTAAGCTAATGAAAAACACGTTGGTTCCACACAAACAAGAGGATTGTGATCCATCAGTTTATCTGAGCAGAATATAAATGTTTTTGGGTTTGTAAATTACTCACTGCATGACAAAATGGATCCATTTAGGTCTGACTGCACTTTTGTAATCTAATTTCTCCCCCTCGTTTAGATAATTACTAAGACAGTCTGGGACGAGAAAGAGGCTGAGACAAGACTTACTGTAATTTGATTAGGAAGACTGTCTTTTGCCCGGCTGAAGCAGCGCAGCAGAAACAGAGACCGCACGCAAATATGCGCGTGCGTGCGTGTGTGCTCAAGCAGAGATGAAAATGAGGGAGGCCTGTGAGCTGATTTAAAGTTCACGAGAAAAAGATGAAGACCGGCACCCTACATAAAATTAAGTTTTCTATTTTTACTCCAGAAAATGTGATTATTCTGTGCATTTTGACTAGAAAATCCCTTGATATCTCGACACAGCAAAAATAGAAAGGCCAGGCAGTTAAATGCATTGAAGGTCATTGTCCACCAGGTGGTGCTGCAAGACAGCCATAACTGCATCCACAGAGAAGGAAGACCTGGGTTTGAGTATATTTAGACATAAACACCTCTCCGTTTTCTGTCTTTGTCACCCGGGTGCAGACCACCATTCAAGTTTATTTGTTGACAACTGAATTTTATGTGCTGTAAAAGAGCAGATAAGCTGCAGTTAATTCCAGTATTTTGACTCTTATCAAGAAACTGAAGGTCAAGTTTGGAATTAAGGCGCAGCCACCAACCACTGTGCCATTAAATGAAAACCTTCTGACTCAATTTTCTCCTTAACAACGGCAATAAATCAGAGGAGCGACGCTGCTGAGCGGAGCAGTGCCTCTAAACCCGGAGCTTGCCAGTGGTTTCCAACCCAGCCAGTTAGTTCGCTATCGATTCTCTGTCTTGATGTTGTGCCACTATAACCATCTGACCTGGGAGCGCAGGACTCACAGCAGAAAACTGAAATTCAGAACATGCTGCCCAGAAAGGAAGAGGAAACGCCATGAGAGGCGAGACCCACATCTGTGCTTTCCGACTGTAGTGTTGTCACAGGAAACATCTTGGCTTGTTATTCTACCTGCTGCTGCCTCAACACCTCTCAGCCAACGTTTCTCAGCACTCGCACAGGTAGCGCTGAAATAAATCAACATCTGACTCGTACCGAAAGTCCCTGAGGCACAGAAAGTACTATTTAATAGGAAATGATTGTGCGTGTGATCTTCGCCTGGAGTCTGTGACAGGATTGGTTAAGTTGAGAAGCACAAATAAATCAGCAAGAGGTTGTAGTTATTCTTTATTTGTTTTAGTTTATGGATAAACAGGTTGTTGTTGCAGACGTGTAAATAGTTAAAATCCCATTATTCATTCAGTACGCCTGATTGGTGCATTTCTAAACTTTAAAATTGTGGATCCTTCTTTGTTTCTCAGTGAAAATGTTTAAATAAAATTTAACAGCCAGAAACATCCCTAAAATATCTGACTGCTCACCTCGTATTCACACTTGAGGTAGTGTCTGCAGCAGAGTACTGTGCAAAAGTTTCAAATCAGCCCTTTTTAACTATGCTTCCAAGACAAATCTTAATTAGAAGGCCGTGGTACAAGTTGTCTGGGTTTTCTGGAGATCTTTCAAAGTGCATTTTTCTCTAGTCTGATCGTGATTATGTTTTTTTTTGTTGTTGTTGTTTTTTGCAGCGTGCTGTGATGGCACGTGAGAAGGCTTTAGTCCTTGACGCGGCCGTCGCAGGTTCGAATCCCGGCCTGGTGACCTTTACCACATGTCACTAGAGTAAAAAAAAAACCTTAAAAAAAATAAGAAGTGCAGGAAAAAAGGGGAAGAATAAAGCTTTAAAAAAAACTGTCTGCATGACTTGCAGACAGCAAGTCATGCGCTTGAGAAATTTATGAAAGATCTGACAGACCACCTGAGAGCTCTGTCACTTTAGTTGATCATAATCTGCCTTGTGCTAACGCTTACGGAGTAAAAAAAAAGCTGCCAACCTCTAAATAAATGAGAAAGCCTGTGGAACTGTTACTGAAGGTCACATTAAGGGATTACGGTTTTGTCGGACTGTCTGGAAGCCAAACATAAGGAAGGGAGAACTCAAAGAGTTCTGCATTTGTGGCCACAACCCGTGACGTTACAAAATAAACAGTCTGAAGAGCAAACACCACCCACCTAAAGTTCTTTAATAAATTATTACCAGAGGCTTTCATAACCACCCAGGTCTATTAGAGGCTGGACTGTGAGGACACTCAAGAGCTTGACAGAAAGCTCATGGAAATATTATGCTGCATATCTCGACCTGTTCTGTCAGGCCCCTTTCACTGGTGCAGTGCGATGATTATCCAGCTCAAGCTCATGGTTTCTGTTCCCACCTGGGCAGAGGTAATTATTGTTTCCCAAGCTCTCCCAACGGCTGAACCCAAAACTCGCTAAGTAAGTGAAAACGTTACCACACGCACACACCTTTCTGATGCACACGATACACTCTCCCCTCTTTGACACACAAGTCCGTGCAGACATCTGTTGTTCAGAGTTGGCCTCATTTTGAGGGATTTATTGAATTCTTATAAACATCAATGTGATTTAATACAGAAGTAATAGTTGTGTTTACAAGTCAATTTAAGACTCCTGGAATCTGTAAAACACCTGTGAAAATAAATCAGCAACAGGAAAGGCCTATTAAGTACCATATTCAGCACATTCAAACCAATCAAAGAAAGAAGAAAGCTCCATCATTTACAGAGAAACATGTCTATATTGAGATTCATATCGGCTCATTAAGAGGAAGACCAGGTGAACCAAATAAACTCTCAAATGTCAAATGAAAACCAGGAAGACAGAGATTTTGTGCTTGGAAATCAGTTCTTTAGACATGGAAGATTACACAAACATTTTGCATCGCCTTATTATAATAACAAAAAATGTATATTATAAATTAAAAACAGGCCCAAATATACATTTAAAGAACAATAATGCATTATTTCCCCACTATAAGAAGAAGACATTCATTTCACTGCCATATTTAGGCTTATGCCAGTTCCAGCACAAACATTTCCAAAGCTCCACAGCTTTCAGGTGGTTTTTTTTCTGTTGTTTTTTTTGGTCGTAGCAGTGCAAAGTGAACCATCCTGCTTCTCCACTCAAGGGCGTGATCACCAGGGAGTGTATGTAAATAATGTGCTGTTGCTTGAGTCAAAATGGAAAGACCTAAACCAGTTTTAACAGGGACAGAAAGAAAATGAAACAATCAAGTTTGTCGATGAATAGACATTTGGTTTGCTCATGAGGATTCGGTGAATTAGCTGCAGAG
Source organism: Poeciliopsis prolifica (assembly GCF_027474105.1). Classification (NCBI taxonomy): domain Eukaryota; kingdom Metazoa; phylum Chordata; class Actinopteri; order Cyprinodontiformes; family Poeciliidae; genus Poeciliopsis; species Poeciliopsis prolifica. The sequence continues at coordinate 5,120,210 of NW_026562396.1, forward strand.
AGTTAACTTGAGCTACAGGAAGAAATTTGGCCACAACAGCAAACAGATATTCAAATCCTATACCACACCTTGAGTCCATAAACATTGCCGACTGTGCTTGCTATGCAAAGCAGAAAAGTGACACTTGTGTCACTCTGCAGCTTATTGGCTTTCATTGCCATCTACTGACTACCATTCTATTACTCATTCATTCATGCTTTATAACCAAAGGAATAACATAGCAAAACCCCAATTAACAGCATCTTTACTCTTCACATAAATTCTTCAAGTTGTTTCTGTTTTAAGTATGTCTGGATTTGAAAAATCCTTCTTTTTTTTATGGGAACCTTGATTCCACTGTCCTCGTTCATTTCAAAGGATTACAGTTGTTATGGTTCATTGTTTTCTTCCTGTTGTTTTTGCTCATCCTCTCGCAGCCTCGGAGTCTTCCTCAAAGGCCCTGTTGTCATAGCGATGTTGCTGTTGCTCTGGTTCATGGCTCCTGGGTTCGTTCAGTGGGACTTCATACAGAGCGTCTCCTCCTGTCACTGTGATCACAGTGACCTCTGGTGGAGAACTCGTAGACATGTTGTCTTTGACGTCCTCCTCCACTCCCAGGGCCTTCAGGATGTCGCACTTGCACATGGGGCAGGTCCTCCTCTCCAGCAGCCAGGGTTCGATGCAGGCTTTGTGGAAGATGTGGTCGCAGGTCAGCACCGTCACCACCTCGCCCGCTTTGTAGGACTCAATGCAAACGGCACACATAGCGTCGGACGTCGTGAGCTCATTCCCTCGTTTCAGAGTGATCACCTCCAGGCGCCCAATGGCCTTCTTGGCCTCGGATTTCAGCCTCTTCTCGGTGCGCATGTGCCTGCTCATGCTGTACAGACGGTTTGCGGAGATGAACACAAAGTAGGCGATCGAGGCGGCTGTCACGATGAAGAAGGCGATAGACAGGAAGTAGAGCCAGTACGTGTCCATCCAAGGTCCGTGAGCACTGCCCGGCTTAATGAACATTTTCACAACAGTTCCATTTTGCACCAAGTTGGCGATCTCTGTGCCCTGCAAGTTGCCAATCATGATAGCGATAGCATCACCTGTGTCTGGGTGAGACATGAAAGTGGTGCTATTTCCACTGCCCTCCACATTGTACACCACCACCCCGGCTGCTCCCTGCTTCATGGCAATGTTGATCTTTTCGCTAAAAGTACAGTTGCCCCTTTTCACCAGCGCGATCCAATCCTCGCTGGAGTTCCGGCCGTAGAAAATGCCTGAGCGACAGCCAGTGGGATCTCCTTTGGGAACAGCCACACAGCCTGAGAATGGCACCGCTTCAGAGTTACGGCCATACACTCCACACTCACAGGACTTTACCACGGTGTCATTGCTGCTGTGATAATATTGTGTTTTCAACGAGGCTGTCCAAAACACGAAAGCAGCAGAACGAGGAACAAGCCCCGACATACACAGCAAAATCAGCAACAACGACGGTTGCGTCTTCTCACCCATGGTAACTCTCACCTTCAGACAACAGAAAATCTGTGAGTAGTCTGTGAGAAGTCTGTGAGTTGTGAAAATCTTCTCAAAAACTCCTCTTATTAGTCCCAGTTCCTGTTTTGCTTCAAGTCACAGCGATCTGAAGGCAGCTAAAGTTTCAGCCAACCTGCTGTCTCCGGTAATATGATCCTCTGGTAACATAACACAAGCTCTGCGTCAGCCACTCACCTCTCATTATCTTCCTGAACCTTGAACACTAAGCAATCCACGTAGAGGGCGGGGTGGTGCTATTCAACAAGTCTGAAAAAATACAGTCAAAGGTGTGCTGTCAGTGAAAGAAACGAAATGATGTTCTAGAAGAAACGCTGGGATAAGTCCACTGATAAGGAGAAATTTGTAGATCAGTAACTCAGAGCAAAACATTAGGACTAATAAAAGCGCCTGACTCGCTTTTGTAATGATGAGCAAAGCAACTCGACCAGTTTTTCTTGCCTGGCTTGTTTCCTTCCCCTTTTTCTCTGAGGAGACTCATTGTTCTGTGGAACAAACTGGCAAGTAGTACAGTGACTGTTCACGTCATGGTTGAGCCAAGCAAAGGCCGCCTCCACTTGAGACTTTATTAAAATCCTTGGTCTTTTTTGCAATCATAAAATTGTATCAATGACTATGAGTTACTGAGACGAACGGAGGCTCACCACCACGCTGGTGATAACTGAGATGGACCTGGGCATTGTTAAGTTTCCATTGTATCTTCTTACACAGAAGTGAAAACACACGAGCAGTGAGAGAGAGACACACACAGAGGCTTCCAGTGACAGATGAGCTGGCGAGGTTTTCTGCCAGGCTCATATTGTACCTCAACAAGAACACAAACCACAGAAGGCAGTAGGCCTGAATATCTGGCTTATAATAAAACATGACCGCAGAAATATCTGCAAATAAAAAAAAGTCATGCGTTCATTCTTTGTGCAAGTGCAGCTCAGACCTCTTGACAAAAGAAACTATGTTGATACTATGACCCTCAAATTCCTAACAACACTGGTTGTGGCGGACAGTGAATTAAAACAACAATGTTTCTTTCTCTTAATGAATTTCTCTTGGTGTGTGGAATTAGATGAAACTTTTTAGATGATCATCACTAGTTTCTGCAGAAATGCTGGCATCTGCTGGGTTTTTGTAATGGCCTGGACTAGGGCAATAAACTGTTGTGTAAGCCACACTGAGAACGATTTGACCAGATAAGGATCCCTGGCAACGGAGTGGTTTCAATGTCCAAATATTTAGAGACATTTCAGTAGCTTGTGCCGCTCATTGAAATGGGGCAGGCAAGAGAAGCAGGCACTTATAGGAATAAAGATAGCAGAAATTCCTCTGGGCAAGAGATATAGAAGTGAAGAAATGCCTGAGTTTCAGAGACAAAATATGGAAAATAGCAATATTTTTTAGGTCCCATGTTGGTTCAAATAACGGCAACATGAGAGGAACCAAAACCAAAACTGGTGACCACACTGAAAGACAGTTACTTTAACTGGTCCAATGACTAAGCTGATTGGATGTTAAGAAAACCAATGACAGAACTGAAACCAATTCAAAGACATCTGGGTATTAAAGTCCAACATTCAGCTATAAAAACCTATAAAATAAAGGCCCATGGTGTTTCTCAAATCTCTGTCAAAATGTGTTTGTTTTGTTTTTTTCAATAAAAGAATGTGTAATGGCAAATGATTTCAAATCTTTTGCTTACCACTTTTGATGTGTAATATTAGATGAAAATGCAAAAAGAGTTACAGTATAACCCGGCTGAATGAGATGAGATTTTTAAACCAAAACTTTCTTGAAGCACCTTGTAGAAGCAGGACTTCACAAAAACACATCACATGTTGTCTTTACATGTAACGTGTGACAATACACATTACATGTGTATGAGAGGTGTTACGATACACATGTAGCATGTGTTACAATATTTTACAATGCAGCCTATTGCAAAAGTTTCCAATCCTCTCAGGTTGTGTGGGAATCTCCCCTCTTCAACCGGCCCAACAAGTTTTCTGTCTGCTCTAACGCTGCTCCAGCAAGTCTATTCTAAAAATGGACTTTCTTCTGGTGAAGCCATTCCTTTGCTGGCCCATATATGCATGACTGAAATTCCAGAGCATCACCACCATATGATGTATGTTGTGTAAAGATCATTTACATCATGATTTATTAGACTATAAAATGATCTGTAAAGATCATTTTCTGTTAAATATCTCCAGTATTGTTTTTGTGCCAGACACTTTTTTTTTTGGAGGGGTGGGGAATCTTTTGTGGTTCAATCGTGGTGTGATCTCACATAATAAGCCTTGTGCACCAGCAATGGGGGTCTGTGGATGGAGAATCACCGAATCAAGCATTTCTCTGTGTTTCAGCAACAGACCGAGCGTCATGACGGTTCAAATCCACTAGGGGGCGCCGGTGACTCAGAGATGTTTATGAACCGGAGGAAATGCACACCGCTGTTTACGTACAGACGTGCATTACCGACCCATCACAACACAACAAGCGTGCGCTTTATGGACAAACCGACATGCAACACACACAATGAATGGATCAATGTCACTTCTTTCAAATATATTTAGGCTGATATTATATGCTCCTGCAGTCCAAGCCACAAGCAATCTTAAGAGTAACTCGCATTGGAAACTAACAAGCAAACTCACCCACCACTTCTGTGGATCAGTGCTGCAGAGCTTCACTCTTTGCTGAATAATTCCAGATGTTACCAGGGATCTGGAATGAGAGCTGTGGAGAAGCTGCCTGCTGACCTGAGGCATGTCCAAGCAAGTCCTGTCCATCAGACTCTGAACACACCCCCTCTCCTGACACAAGGCTGGTAGTAAAAAGTATATGGCCAGGCTATCTTACAAATAGTGTCAGGAGTTTGCTTTTATTGTCAATAAGGCGACTTTGCAGGATGTTGTCTCAATATACGCCAAGATAAATCCGATTGCAGAAGATATGGAGACCATAAATCATTATTTGTTCTCATTTTTATGGGTTTATGCCATCAGTTGGGAAAAAAGGTTAAATCTAACCAATGGCAGTGTTAACCCCCAGAACTTTCACTGCCACTCTTTCACCACTGAAAAAATAACATGTTTCCGCCTGTTTAAAAAGTGGTAGATCTGCACTCAAGCCTGCTTATGAGGAATTACACCCTCTGATGTGCCTCAGGCAAGAGTCCGTTCAAGTCAAGTGGAATGACTCGCAACTCGTGATCACCCCCCTCACTCTCACTGTGGTACCACCAGACCTTAGAGGATGCTTCCCCCACTTTGATATCCTCTCTGTGCAGCTTGTAGTTTAGAGTAGAGTTAGATGCAGCTTCAACAAGCAGTTCCAACTTTCTTTGAATCCCTGCAAACGAATTGAACCAAGACGACACATGGTTCCCTGGGAGAGCTGCTGATTCCAGTTTGTTTTATTTATTATTATGGATAAAGCTCCAGCTGTGGAGAACAAAAGGAGAAAGGATTTCATACCTTACTTTTTGGGCTTTGTGCTTTTTTTGTATGCATGTGTTCATCTTGTGTCATTTACAGCAAAAGCTGCTGAGGAGAACCAGTCGGTCAGGGTGCGCCGGGCTCTTGGTAAGCACATGCAAATATTCTGATTTGTGTGGCAGATTAAGGTTTTGTTTGTTCATTAAACCCTATAGAAATAGATTTTCTTCAATTAATTCCATAAGATGTTTTTTTTAAAGCAACATGTGAATTAATGTGTCATCATTTTTTTCTTTTTAAACTAATGGAGCTGGAGTAACTTGGCTAAATTTCACATTTAGAAAATATTGTTTGTTCTAAGTTTTTTGACCAACTTGTGAAATGCAATCATCCTTTTGAGACTGAAATGGAATATTCTGTTGTAGCTTGTTGTTAATGGTTTAAACAACACAGACAGACTGCAGCATCTGGACCTGCTCTTACGAAGGTATTTTAGAGAGCTCCCCAAATTCCCTTAAACACATTAAAGACCAGATTTGCATCGTACCAGTAAATGTGCCTGTAAAAAAAAACAATTAAGGAACATGGAGATTCATCATAGTAAGACAAAGTTGCAACAAACAACAATGCTATAAAATTCTCAGGAATAGTAAAAGAAAGTTGGGAAAAAAGATTACAAGAAGGTGAATATTAGGAGTAATGGTTCAATGGAGTTCTTAAAGAAACAGTAGCCATATTTTGTCATATTGGCTTAAATTGCTGCACTTACACATACACCTAAGGGAAACATTAAAATTTATTGAAACATATAAATTTGTAGTCTACTTTTAAGCCTAGTCCTAATTGTTTTTTTTTTATCCGATTGATAAAATCGGATAAAAAAAATCCAAAGACTAAGATTTATTGAGCTGAAATAAATCTTAGTCTTTGGATTTACCTGACATTTGCTCATTTACATTCCAGCTAAAGCTGCATATTTCAAATAGGTTACAAAGAATCAACATCCATCATTGCACAAAGATCAGTAAGAGGAAGGGAGCAATCTTGCTTTGCGTTTTCATTTGTAAAGTGTCATTGAGTACTTTAAAATGGGCCTTGTGAAATAAATATGTTCTGAAAACAGAAATGTGTAAAAATCTAATATTTTATTTATTTTTCTTTTCCACAATCAGTGTCCTATACAAAACATGCAATACCCCTGTCATTACTTATCACAGACTTTTCATAGGACTTCATATTCAGCAGTTCCGTATAATAACAGCTAATTTGTAAACCTTTTGTACAAAGAGCACGTTTAGATTTTTCCCTCAGAAACACGTGAAACATAACCAAATCTAGGGTTGTTAGAAGATTTAATCGTGGGCTAAAGATTAGCCTGATATTTTATTTGGCACAGAGTAAATTCCATCAAGAATTCAGACAATCTTCCCAGATTCCCCAAACTGCTTGAGTTGTTTGATTGAGCAGATTGTCTCAGTGGTGGCTCTGAAGGAGTGTGTCTGTGTGTGTTTTCTGTCGTTTTAGAGAATGAAACAGAATGCGTCGCACCGCAAGCCTCTGAGTTTCCTGAAGGCTTCTTCACGGTGCAGGAGAGGAAAGATGGGGGCCTGGTCATATATTTCATGATCATATTCTACATGCTTTTGGCTGTTTCCATAGTCTGTGACGATTACTTCCTGCCGTCTCTAGAAGTGATAAGTGAACGTAAGGGCCAAGATTATGTGATTGAAAATTTGTGTGCTGAAGATGTGCAAATGCCACATCATGTGTTTGTAATACATTTAGTCCTTAAGTTGTTAGGCAAGCAAGAGTTTATTGGATTATATTTTTAATCAATAAATTATTTCCTGTTTAATCAATTATTTGAAGTATTTGATGTTCAAAGTAAGACAAAAAAAATGTCAATGCTTTTACTTAAGAGTGGTTATGTTACTTTGTGTTACATGTTTGCTTTATTAAGTTAAATCGATTTGGTGTTCAAACTGCCTGGCGGCCTGTGACTTTCATTGATAACTGCTGTGCCAGGACTAAAGTGAAGCTGATTGTGTCCTTGGCATTGTCTTGGGACTTTTGCTTAACCTCAGTTTATTGGCGCTGAAGTTCCTGTTCAGCCCGTCCCTCACCAGCCACCGCAGCGCCGACCTTTCTGAAGCCTGATCATTTGCCCATTGTGCATTTCACACAACCACTTAAATGATCTATGTTGCATAAAGTTATTGTTAAACACTTGCGATTATTAGCTCACATTACTTATTAACTCACTTGCAGTGATTAGAAGATCCCAGCTGTAACAATAATTGTGAAGATAAGATTGTTTTTCTGACATAATCATTTGGTGTGGCAATACAGGTTTCTCCTCTCCTTTGAAAAGGAGAAGCTAATTATTCATACATTAAGTTGTAAATAATTTATTACATGATTTACAAGACAATTGCCTTGGAAAATCTGATCCCAGCAGAGAAGGAAGCAGCAGAGCTGACTACAGCTGCAGTGATAAATTATGACCTCTACAGCACACTTATCAAACTATGACATTTTTTTCTTTAGAAGTTTACAACTTCTGCATTATCGGAATATTTAAAATCTGCTATGCAAAAATCATTAAGCTTAAAAGTCATCTTATTTCTCAAACCCATGTGACACGAAAGCAATCTTTGTGGTGCCCTGCTTGATTTCAGTATGTTTTGGGCCGGCACTGCAGATAAAAATTCTGCATTCCTGCTTCAGTAAATGGATTTCAGTGGAAATCTACACATTATCTTTCTTGCTATTTTTTTTTTTCAGACAAATAGCTTATTATTTTTTTTTTATTTCTCGGGTTTCTCTCAGGTCTGGGACTTTCTCAGGATGTGGCAGGAGCTACGTTCATGGCAGCAGGGAGTTCTGCACCTGAATTGGTCACAGCCTTTCTTGGTAATCATGCAATCAACATTTGTATGTACATTATACTCTATGCAGTTTGGATATGTGTTCCCCGACCTGGTCTGGCATGCTATTTGTCTTTTTCACTGTTTTTAGAAATACTTCCTCATTGCTCCTGGATCCAACATCAAACTTTGCTGTGTGCTTCTTTCATTAGGGGTGTTTGTGACCAAAGGGGACATTGGAATCAGCACCATTGTGGGATCCGCCGTGTACAACCTGCTCGGAATCTGTGCAGCCTGTGGACTTTTGGCCTCTATGGTACATTTTAACAACAAACCCAAAGATCCCAGCAGAGATTACCCCCTTATCGCTTCCTTGTGTATGAGAGCAGCGTCTTTACTAGGTCAGAGATTGTCTGGCTATGTTGCTTTGTATAAAATATAAACCATTTATTTTTGTTTCCCTTATCAGGCAGGGCGTCTCACCTGCTGGCCCCTGTTCAGAGACTGCCTGGCATACGGAATCAGTGTTGCCGCTGTTATTGGGATCATTTCTGATAACAAAGTGTTCTGGTGAGTTTTTGTGCTTGATTTATGTCTCAGCACCTGACGGCTACATGATCTTCAGACCTTGCACAACATACGATGGTTGGTTATTAAAGACAAAAATAGATGTTTATTGCAAAGCTGTGACCTAAAGAATATGAAAATAGATCACAAAACGAATGGACAGTCTTCTTACTAACCTTCTAGTATCACTTTGACTGCTTAACAGTCAAAAATAAAAAATAAAACAATCAACATAACAATATAACTACAAACGTGTAGTAAAAGATCAAAAGATATGTATTACTTTGTATATAAGCTAGAAATAACTGCATATAAAATCCAGAACAATAACTTTTGGACAAAAACGTTTTTATTGTTTAAAGAAGCATGCATAGTGAGATGCTGCCATAATTTTTGGCTTTATGTTTGGTTCAGTTTGCCTCAGATCTGGGAAACATTGTCAAGCCAAAGTTGTTTTGGTGAAATGTACTATTAACTGTTTCTCTCTATTTTGTGGATTCAAAAACAAAAATAAAAACATTTTGATGTATATAGATGATATGATATGCATCACTGCAGACCATCGGTAGTGCTGATAAATAGTTCATACCTGCACCCTTCACTTTGTTGTTTATGTGAAACAGCCACATCGAAGCCTCTCTCTTTACCACCCTGTCCAGATTGGAAAGCTTTTCCCTTCATATCATTTGAAAACGTGTTTTGTATTTATCCATTTTGGGTATTTGTATTTGCCTGATATTCAAATTAGTTTGATCATTTGAAACATTTAGGAGTGCCAAAACAGTATGCACTTAAGAGAGATATGAGAGGTGAAAATCCTGTTTTTTATGGCACCACATGTCCTTTCTTTGAAATAAACCGTAAGTTATTGGGTTCAAATGTCCTGGAAACTATATAAATGTAGACCTTGCTTTTTCTGTTGTGATTTGGAGTTGCACCAGTTCAATCTGGTTTCTGAAAATTTCAGTGCCCCAAAATTAAATTCTTACCTGAAAATATTCCAAAACTAGCTTTTTAACTGAGTAGACTGTTTTGTTTGTTAGTGACTTGGAGTTTATGGATGGCAGGACCAGGTGCATTGGGCTCAAATAGTGAATAACTGTAACAGCACAAGACAGATGAATGTTTGGGTTTTTCTGAGGAGAGCATCCCGCAGAGATCGATTCAGATATCAATTCAATTAAATTTATAAACCACCAATTCTCAACAACATCCCAAGAGACTCACAGCAAAATGAAAAGTCAATTTAGTCCCAACACACACATTCAAAGTGAAGTACAGACATTCCAATTGTAACACTTATCAATCCAGTCAAGTTCAGTTTATTATCCAAACTGGTTAAAAAAGTGTTTTGTCTTGGAAAACCCAGCAGACTGCATCGAGTCACTGACTTGCAGTGTTCACTTTATTTAGATGAGCATGTAGGGACAGTGGCCAGTCACATGCCTGGTCATTGGCTTTGAGGCAATCCCTCACACTGACCATTCATGTTGAGAAACTTGAGGGAAATGTTTTCCTTAAAAAAGAAGAAACCCAACTAAAAGACGTGAGGCTCTCCATGAAGCACATGCTTAAGGGATTTTTCTCCAGCCAGTGTTGAACGTTTGCGTCCATTCTGCTGACAGGTACGAGGCAGCCTGCCTACTGCTGGTCTACGGGGCCTACATTGTGGTTCTGTGCTTTGACCTCCGCATCAGCGAGTTTGTCCTGAGGAAGCTGAGCCCATGCTGCACCTGTCTCGGTTCGGGTTCTGCTGAGAAGCGTGAGACGCAGCCCCTCATGGGCTGGAACGATGATACCAGCCTGCGAGTCCGTGGACGTTCCAGAACAGACAGCGGCATCTTTCAAGACGACTCCGGGTATTCTCACCTGTCGCTCAGCCTGCATGGTCTCAATGAGATTACTGAAGGTACAAAATACAAGGCCTCCTCAGCGTGATGTCTTTGACTGTAACTCTGATCCCGAGTCTCAGATCTTGTTGTCAACCTTCATCCCAACAGAGCAAAGAAGTGTCTTTGCTGTACCGCAGAGCGACCTGAAAAGGATCTTGTGGGTTTTGTCTCTGCCAGTCACCATTCTGCTCTTCATCACCATCCCCGACTGCAGGAGACGCTTCTGGAAACAATGGTTCATGATAACCTTTTTCATGTCAGCAGTCTGGATCTCAGCTTTCACATACGTGCTGGTCTGGATGGTCACAGTTGTAGGTAAGTTGCCTGTTTTAAGGTGATTTCAATACAATTTTGGAAGATCCTCACTTTATTTCAGTGTTATACGAAGCATTTCTCAAAATTTAAAATTAGACTACCAAATTCAAATTATCCTGTACTCCATAGTTGTAGGTTTTCAGTATGAGGAAGGCTTAAACCAGCAGGATCTTAAGCCATAGTGGATCACAAGTGTTTGAGACTTGTGAGAAAAACGTCTACTTTGCAGAGTCACATGTGGGTCTGCTGGTTAATTCCTGGGATGCCATTGTCCCAGAGAATGGGGGGTTATTACAGTGTAGCCCCAGTGGGCTGTGCGCCAAACCAGTCATAGAAGGATTATGACCCTGAGGAAAGCAAGTCATGTGAGCGCAGAATGTACACACAATACCCAGCAAGTGTTTTACGAACAGATTCAGTCTCTAGTCACAATAGGGATTTGAACTACAAAGCTGAACTAAGATATCAGGACAGATGTCATGCAAGAGCCATGGGTTCCCTGAAGCATATTGAGATTAGTAGTCCATCAGACAAGAACAGTGAAAACAAAAGGGCATGGACAATAATTATGTGTTTTTTAAAACTAATGAACCCCAAAACTTCAGATGAAAAAGACATCAAACTATGAAGACTGATTACATGACTGGATGTTCTATTAGATATCATGCTCTGGAAGGTGTGTAGAGAATCAATAAGATTTATGGTAACTCCTTCCAAGCCTGCTTTTGTTGGTGGAGATGTAATCTGATTTCTTTTTGCAGGTGAAACCCTTGAGATACCAGACACAGTGATGGGACTCACTTTACTCGCCGCTGGAACCAGCATACCAGACACAGTTGCCAGTGTGATGGTGGCGAGAGAAGGTAATACTGTCAAGAAACCCGGCCAATGGGAGTGGAATTGGAGCAGCATCCAACCACATTTTCTGTTTTTCAGGGAAAGCTGACATGGCCATGTCCAACATTGTGGGCTCCAATGTTTTTGACATGCTGTGCCTGGGCCTGCCTTGGTTTATCAAGACTGCCTTTCTGGACACCAACACCCCAGTCGAGGTCAACAGCACTGGCCTGATCTTCATTTCATCGACACTACTTCTCTCCATCGTCTTCCTTTTCGTAGCGGTGCACGTCAACGGGTGGAGGCTGGACTGGAAGTTGGGAATTGTCAGTCTTCTTTGCTACATCCTCTTCGCCACTCTGTCCATTTTATACGAGTTGGGGATTATTGGGAATAATCCCATACGGTTGTGCAGTGACTGAGACCTGACCTTCTTAGGACTGAACACGTTTTGTGAGGCCAACAGCCCCAGCACACCACCAAGAGTGTTAAGCTGTTGAGATCAACAAATGTCAAGGAGCAAAGGCCCCGGTTACAAAACTACCAGTCTACAGAGGCACGCTTGGTTACCTCTTTAGATCTTTACCATGTAAGATTTTAACAAAAGGTGGAAGTGTGACAAGTTCTAATAAACATGTCCAAAAATAAACTGAAGATATCATTTAGTATCCGCTTTCAATGTGTTGAGTCAGAAATGCAGCCTGATAAGGTTTTATCACCAGGGAGGACAAGCTATAAATAGTAAAAAAAAAATCATTCATCCCGTTACAACCATCTTAAACTCTGACAAGTCATTCATGTTTATGACTGGAAGTAAAAAATCATCAAGCGAAATGATTAAAGAATGGGAGTTTATCCTCCCCCACTTCCTCAAACATATTAAACGTTACTAATTTGAAACTGACACACAAGGGTGTTGAGAAGTGACACTCATAAGAGCAAAATCTTAGGTCCAACTTACAAGTTGAAGATGTTTCCAAGCACACAGTTTAAAAATTAAAAAGTTTATTTATTCAAATAAACTGACAAATCATAACTGGGTTTATAAAACAAAGATAAAACAGCTATGTCGTATACCAACAAAACAAATGAAACATGAAGTCATAGTGTTTTTAAAACAAAACAATGATTGGTACGGGGGTCTGAAAGTGTAAAGTGAGTTACGAGGGGGTTTCTACAAAATCTCTAAGCGTTGCGATCAATGCGGACGTCCACCTCCCGGCCGTTGATCTTGGTTCCATTCATCATCCTGCAGGCCTTCTCTGCGGTCTCTGGAGAATCAAATTTCACCGTCCCGCAACCCTTTGACCTCCCATTTTCCATTTTGATTTCTGCAAACAGCACCTGACCTGCAGGAAACAAGAATCAGCAATGACTGAATGACACAACTAGCATCAATCACAATGAAATGTCAAAGGATCAAGCAACAAAAAATGTAATTCATACCACAATGACTGAACTTGTCTTTCAGTTTTTGCCATGTCAGGTCATAGGACAGCTGCAACACAGATTTATCAATCAGCATGTGACAAAGAACAGTATGCAGATGCTGAAAAGAAGTATGTAAAATAGAGATGCACCAATGCTTTCAAAGAGAGATTAAGATTAGCCAATTTTCAAATGATTAGCTCCAACTCGTGAGAGGAAGGTCAAATACTGAAAAATCTGACACCTCAAACATACGAGTGCTACGAACATTAATAAAGTGAAAAAAAAAAAAAGAATCAGTTAGCTGAAACTTTCATTACTAATATTTACTAAATACGATTTTAGCAGCCTTTGAAGCCGTCAGCCACACTTACATTTCGTACAAATATCTGGCAACCGCCTTTGGACCCTGAGCTCCTGTCCGACATGCCTCCACCCATGTGTCCACCACCTCCGTAGCCTCCAAAGCCGCGGTTCATGTCCATTCCAGACATGCCTACACGGTCGAAGCTGGGGCCCATTCTGTCCATGGACATGGTGCCCATTCCACCACCTGTTATACAGAAATGTGAACGCTTTACCAAGGTAATGGACTCCAGCAGTGCACCATCTTTATGTTTCAAATGACTGGGATTTTAATACTAAATATCACTGGACAGTGCCCAAATAGACTTTTATTCTATTTGAAATAACCAGGCCCCAATGTTTAGTTTGAAACATGATTAAATATGAATAAAAATGTAGAGGGATGGAAACTGCCACACAAATAACATTGTTTTGCAATAAAAATGTGGCCATGAAAGCCATATATTATTACACGAAGGCTAAACAGACTAGAGTTTTACATGTCATGATGCTTAAATGACTTTCATAAAAATATTTATTTCAAGTTACACCTGAGAGTTGTGAAGCATTCAAAATAATTGTTTTGAGTTCTTACTGTACCTAAGCCACTCCCCATGTGTCCCATGCCTCCTCCAAAACTACCACCTAAAGGACAGAAGGTACATATTCAATTCATTTCACAGCTAATTTACACAACTTGTTGGTTGCGATGACAAATTCAAAGATGTCATGAGACAAAAATTTATCAATTAATATGAAATCGATGGATGAATGTCATTCTTACCCATTCCTCCAAAAGAATCCCCGAATCCTCGGCTCATGGGCATGTCAAAGTCCCGATCCAATCCGCCCATTCCTGATCGATACAGATCTCCACAGATTAAAACCTTCCCTCAGCCTGAAGTGGCCAGTACATCTGTATGTGACTGAACTGACCCTAACCTGTGTGCATTTTGAGTGAAAATGCCCACTTACCTCCCATTCTGCCAACTGGTGCCATGTCCCTGCTTCCAAAGACCCCCATGCTGCCAATGCTGTCCATGCTGCCGTAGCCGCCACCCCCACTCATTCCTGTTAAAAACAACATTAACTGGAATCAGTTTAATCGTTAACAGGGACAATCACAACTCAACCCGAAAACAAAATCTTACCTCCAAGCCTGCTCATTCCTCCATAACCTGAATCCATAGCTGTGGCAGAAGAACGTCTCAGTGAGGCCACATCAAAGCGATGCACAAAAATGTATGTATTTATGAAAACCTTCTTTAAAAGAGTTTGCATTTGCATCAAAATAGGGAGAGTATGAAGTAACTAAAACATGTTTTTGACTGACCTCCAGGTCCCATGGAGCCCATTCCTCCTCCACCACTAAGGCGGTTTGCATTTATGGGCTGCCCTCCCGGCCCCAGGCCCATGCCAATGCCACCAAGGCCCCCTGAAACACAGCAAAAAAAAAACAAAAAAAAAAAAACATGAAAAACAGTTGAAATTTAAAAGCACTTCAGAGATCACAATGAAAATATCCTGCAATGGTGCTTTCCGTTTACCAACATCTCTAATACTTTCAACATCTACGTTAGAATTTTCTGAAGTACAAATGGAGCGCAAACAATTCACTTACGGGGCAACTGTGGTGCTTTTTCTACTGGGAGGAAATCATCAGGGGGAAGAGACTTTTCATCCTACAAGTCCATATATAAAATGTTAATTTTTTTATGATCTCTGCCAGTTCAGAAGCAATAATTTCAAACAAGATTTAAATTCAACATACAATTTTAACGTGCATCTGCCTTTCAAAGAGCATCTGGCCGTTGAACATGGCTGAGACAATAGTTAAGGACAAAAGTAAAATGATATATTTACAGGGCTGTGTGTTTATATTTAGATTTTAAAGGATACATATGGCCTGCACAGCTTCCAGAGGCTGATCAAAAGTAACCGTTCCCATTCCACGACTCTTCCCGTCTTTGTCCTCCTTTACATCAGCTCGCTTCACCACGCCTGCCATGCTGAACACCTCCTTCAACTTCTTCCAGCCCACTTTGAAGTCCAGCTGCAGAACACAAGCACAAATGTACCTTCAACTAAACCTTATTTACTTGGATGGTTCTGTGGTTCTGTGCTTACATTAGCCACAAACACAGTGTTTCCTAGTCTGCCAGCCTGCAGCGCGTGGATGACCTCAGGCGGGATGTTGGGGTTGTTGGCAATCGAAGGAGGAATGTTCATCCCACCAGGCACCATGTCCTGCCCACGACCCCCCTGCTGACCTCCTCCCATGCGCTGCAGAGCACGCCGGGCGTGTTCACCGTCATAGTCCTGAAATATAAAACATATTTCAAGACAAAATAATAAATAAAATTGAAAACATAATCTCCAACTAACGGCTTAAAGTTTAAACTTAATGCCACTTGGCAAAAATTAAATATATCAAATATAGTTATAAAGATGTTCCCTTATGTGAACTAAGAGTGACAAAATAAAGCTGAAAAACTATTCAAAATTTTAAATGTAGCCTTTTATTACACTGGATGTGACTTGAAGGATGAATATTGTCACTCAGCTAAAGAAATTTGGAAAGTGCAACAATTTTCTATGAGGACATCAACAAAGTGGTCTTAAGAGCAATCCATCATGTGGAGATCAGTTTATACAATATCAACATGATCCATATTCTGCTGCAGATTCCACTGCAGCTACAAAAAGGCTTCACTGATAAATCAGACTGTTTTTACAAACACAAAGGTTTTAGCCTGGCATTTATGCATTTTATTTATATTTGTGTTTGAAACGTGGCCCTAAAAAATCTGAGAATTATACATGCATAAAATATGAATTTTTGCAGCTATCATTCCTACATTAAAATATTCTACATGATTAACATTTATAATCTTTAAATTTTCCTAGAATATAATTTGTTTTTGTGAGCCACTATAGCTTTATGTATCGTTAAAGCCACATTACAAACTTAACTCCAAATTTGAAATCTGTTATGGCGCCCACAATGATTTCCCCTTAAATTAGGACGCTACTAAAAGTAAACCATGAAAACATTTGGTTAAAACTCATCACAAATAAACTGTTTAGACAGAAAATACTTTATGCTCACCTCTTTGATGTTGAGCGGTCTTCCACTTAAGTCATGCTTATTCATCGCTGACACAGCTTTTTTAACATATTCTTCGTCTTTGAACTCTACTACACTGTTATAAGCAGATAAGAGGAGAGACATGTTTTTTTTTTCCTTTTTAAAAAAAGGGAAAATAAAACATTGACAATCAATTTGAAAATATAAAGTAGATTCTTACCCACAACCCTGATCAGAAAGCAGCAGGAGAATCCAGGTGGCACCCAAGGAGTAAACAAAATACATTTAATATCATGTTTAAAGTCAAATGGAACAAAATAAATGTAGTGTATGCATCAACAGGTTTCTACAAAATTCAGAGATGTATTGTCATACTATGCAAATTGGTTTGAGCTGGAGGTTTTTGGTTGTGTTTGTTGAAAACATTAAAAGCATCATTTTATAAATATTGAGCTCATCTGTGATAATATACAGTAGAGTTTAAAAAGTAGACATGACATTTTGGTTCAAATTCATTGAAAAGGCATTCATATGCACAGCATATTACTATCAGTTAAAGCCTTTACTTTGCAACACAGTTACATTAACAAAAAAAATGATTTGAGCAACTAAGGAAACTTACATTAGTATGCAATTACTTTCTGAAATGCAGTTGTGCAAATTAATAAAAAAAACACTGAGAAAGAAAAAACAAATGCTCAAAACAGTTTCGCTCCACTGAAGAGAAAGCTGTGCCATATTGTGAAAAATAAGATTCTTTGACATGAGGCTCAACCAATCAGATAAAAAACCCACAACCCACATTCCAGTTTGGAGAAATGGCCAAAAACAATCAAACTTTTAAACCAATTGAAATGACAACAACAAATGCAAAAATTTACTCGGCAGAGTTCTTTGCGCTACATTTTCCAAAAGTCTACAGGACATCTCCCATTTAAATGAAAAATCGATCTTTATCCGTCTATTAGGCTCTAAAGACAACATACAGTATCTCCAGTTCAGTAGAGCCAAAGGATCAAAACCTAAAAGAGCACATGATTAATGAGAGCCTGCTGAGGGCATTTAAAACCTCGTGCAGCAAGTTGGCCACATCACTTACCCTTGACTTTCCTTCAGCATCCTTAAAGAGCTCCACGTATGTAACCTCACCAACTACATGAGACATACAAAGGAAAAATACCAAAAGAACAAAAGTAATTTAAGTCACCAAGTCTTCAAGTCGCCGCTGGCCTTGGCAATGCCGCTACGGATGGAGATGTCCCATTAATGATCAACAGTCAGCCCAGACCAACATCCCACCAGACAACACCATGCCTTTCTGGGCAGTGACTGAGACACCCAAAGGCCAAGGCCAGAGAGAAACACAGCTACAATCAACCTGGGAAATTCAAAACACTTCAACATGATCAGTTTAGCAACAGATTCCATTCATGGCAGTAAGAGTGTTTAATGCTGTCATTTAAGCTCAGAAAAGGCTTCTTGACTCCCCCCTAAGTTAAAAGTGAAAACATTACAATATTTTTGATTCACAATCAAGATTTGCCTTGCAGCACATACAAAAAAAAGTAAATAAACATTCAACAATCAATTCTAAGACTGGTTTGGAGATTCACTTTGGAGCTGACAATCCCAAAAAAAACAAGTGACAATGTAACCAAGTTCATCTCCCAAACTGAATTTTACTAAAACACCATTAACCTAAAAATCACACTGTCGTATTTCTTTATTTCTTTATTTATATATATATTTTTTTGCTATAAGAACTACCACAGAAACTACAAACTAAAAGACTAGAAGGAAGATGTCCCATCTGGTAATCAGAAGGTCCAGAACTTCTAGTCAGATCAGATGATAGAAGGGAAGACGCCATCCCCATCCCTGGGGACATTACCTTTATCACGCATCAGATCTTTAATTGCCTGCCACTTCATGTCATAAGGTATATTGCTGATGAACACTCGATTCCTATGAGCACTCTTCTTCTCCCCTCCATGTTTCTCCTTGTAGGGATGATAGCGATTCCCTCTTTTGCCGGAGGACGATTTCTCTTTCCCATCATGCTTTTCCTTGCTTTGCTTGCTTTCTTCGCTGTCCCTAAGAGGCGACAACAGCCAAACATTAAAGAATAACCCATCGACAGACAGACAACATATCGCAGTCATGCAGTCATATTAGGCAACAATATGAGTATAAGTAATTGCATTTTTTCTTATCTTTCACTTGAAAGCCAGTGCATTTTAACAGTACTTTTGCTTTATACAGTATGGGTGAGAAAATTACAATATAAGTGATATATTTTTAACACTGCTGTGCTGCCAATCCCAAACCAATACATTTAGTCAACATTATAATGTCATATTAAGTCTCAATTCAATTAAAATTTACAGTCTACTTTCCCAGAGAGTTGGAGACATATTTGTTTTTTGTTTTGGTTTTTAATTACAGATGCTGATATTATTTAACAATTCTATGTGACCAAATATAGACACAATCAAATATAATTTGTCTATGTGTGTGAACATTTTTTAACGTCAATAATGTAGAACAAATGTTTGAAAAAATACTTAAACTGAATTTTAACATATCTGATAAGCGGTCTCATTCTCATATTTTCGGTGCGATTTGGTGTGTGGTGTGGGATTTTGACAAACTAACATGCTAACAATCTGCTAGCTCATCATCACCGGGGAGCTAATCTTTGCTACCTGGCGGCCACAGAAAATAAACCTCCGAGTTAATGCAGCGCTGCAGTTGCGTGCTTTCGACCAACACATTTTTATCTACGAGCCTGAAATACGTTTATTATATCGCTAAACAAGATTTGTTTCCAAGCACTGAATTTTAAGTGTTTGCAAACCCTTTTTAGCTCAAACGAACTGATATTTAGCATAGCATACCCATTGCTATGCGTTTTAAATCAGCACTACGGTCTTAAAATCTGTGAGGCAACTCTTCTGACTTAAGATGGTGTATAAATATAATGTCCGCCACACAATCGAAAGTATAGATTTTTTGGGGTTTTGCAGCAGAAGTCGGTTACTTTTAGGGCAACAATAGTTAGCACCCGGAGCCTCCATCTTAGCTCATGTGGTTAGCAGCTCCTGAAGGGAGGAGCACAACACCATTGTTACTCACGTTTTCACGCCGTTGGGTGTTTCCTGGGATGTCTCGTCCGTCTCGGAGAGGACCGATGCGGTTGTTTCCTCTTGCTTTGGCTCCTCGTCAGTAGTCGCAACGTCTGCCATGCTGAGATTTTCCTAAAGGAATCTCTCACACTTCACGAGATGCTCCTACGCAGTTGAAATGTGCAGGCTTTGTTCCTCTGCTTCGTGGCGCGTGAATAACTGGAGGTTTGCAAACCAACTGAAAGGCGCGTTACCGCCACCTGCCGGGAGGAGGTCAAATTCATTTACAAAAGTATTACGGGGGAAATGTTGTGACCATAGTTAGTAAGGATTAAAAACAATTACAAATCAGACATATGGCATCCATTTAGGGGGCAAAGGTAAGCTTCTTGAACAGGATCAATCTAAAAGACAGCGGTTATATAAAACAACATAAAAAATGCAAGCAAGAAACTCCAGAGTCATCCAAGGAGGCATCCTGATCAGACGTTCAAACCACCTGTTGATCCAGGTTCTTCCCCTGTATTACAGGAGGAAAGCAAACACAACTCTTGCTTTGGTTGTGTCGGGATCTATATACATCTGGACTGGACAATTAGTATGTGACATTATAAAATCAAAACAAAACAAACAACCTGAAATGAAACCTTGGGGTGCCCACTTTTGAAGGGTCGCTGTTGGCAAACACACCATCTGGCTCAACGGACTAGCTGCACTGAAAGCATCTATTAAATCCTTAAAACCTTTTCTGACACAAGTGAGAACCCCTTTCCATTTTTCAACACCTTTTATTAAACCATCATAATTTTGATGTTTAGGTAGGTGAATTTGTTTTATTAGTGTTTCTTCACTTCTTCTGAAGGCTGTAAACACCATTTGTCATGAGTGTTGGTTTATTCTTATCTAAATTGGTAGTTCAGACATTTTCTTTGTTTTTGGTGGATTCAAATTGCACACAAGCAAAGAGTAACCTGGATTTTGTAACATTTCAAGAACGGGCAGAGACTGCTCTGAATATTCTCAGAAACTCTCTTCTCAGGCTTATCTTCAGGGGGCAATGAGACACTGGAGTCTCTCCTCCTCCACACAAATCCCCTATTAAGGTATCTGTCCAATTATGCAGTAAAGACAGTAAAACTCCTGCAATAAGAGAAGAAAACAATGATGTTATTTTATTGACTTTTCAGTAAGTAAACATAAAATCTTTTGAAATGTTGGGTGAGATTTGCCTGAAAAAATTATTTTAAAATGAAACGAGTTTCTACTTTGCTGCAGAAAGAGCGTGCAGAGGAGATACGTTCTGCACTGGAATAAACCTTAATACAGCTATGCCTAGTGCCAGGAAAGGTGACCCCTCCTTAACTGCTTGTGTAATAGGTTGTAAATTATATTTCATTTATAATACAACAGCATTTTAATTTCCCTTTTGGGAAATATAAAAAAAAGTATTTAGGTACTATTCTATTTGTTTTTAGTTTCAGAAAGTAATTCATGCTACCAGCATTTCCCTAAGCCTACACTTAAGCAGCACAGACACAGTGTCAGTTTAAATGCTCTCGTTTATTGATTGTAATGCACTGCCAAGTCAATTTATAATTCCCAAAACTATTGACTGATGCATTTTTTCTTCACTGGAGGAATAATTTCAGTTCTTCTATACGCACAGCTTTCATATCTACAGAGGCCTGTTAAACAAGTCAGAGAAAGCTCCACTGCCAAATAAATACAGTTACAGCTGACTTTTCAATTACCAAACAATTGTTCTAAACAAGAAATGTGACAATTTCATAACAGCTGCAAGGAGTAGCAAAAAACAAATCAACTTAGTTCATAAGCAGAGTGATGATTATTAGATTAGCATCGGCAAATAAAAAGGTAATACATTCATCCAAACTTGACCTAAAGAGAAACTTTCTTCATAAGCCCAGAAGCAAGCGATGCACAGGACAGTAACATTTTAACATGTAAGGTACATGCATGACTTTGTAAATGAAATTGTAAGGTCAATAAATTGACTTCATGTTTCATGATTCACAAGGTGTTTTCTGAGTAGGTATTCTGCAGTTGAATGCTGCACACTGAAATAATATCGGCTTGCCTGACAGATAAACCTGATTTGCGACCCTGGAGTGAAACTCAAAACTATTGACTGAAACTGAAAATATTGTCACATTTGCAGATAATTAAGTCTTAATACTTGGGGAGAAACCATAGGGGTGGATGTAGATCAGACGTCTCACTGTGATTTGTTAATAAAATACCACTTTCAGTTGCAGCCCTTAAAACTAAGTCTGCATAATATTTATTTCATTACAGTCATACATCAAAATGTTTTAAAGCTTTTTCTTTTTCTCAGAGCTATGTATATTTGATGAAGCTTGGCCAAAGTTAGTTTCATAATGGCTTCAATTGTGTTAGTGGGGGTAAGGGGCTGACGATGCATTTAAAATCAGCATTTGTCTTTGTACTTGCTTGTAATATTTTATTATTATGCGGCATAATGTCCACTTAAAGAAACCTTAAAACAAATGTTTTAAGGTTTCCAGTATCAGCTTTGTTCCCAACCTGTTTGAATAAAATAAAAGTCTAACAATCTTTCTCCATATGTCCTCTGGATGCTGGATAACACTGAAGTATACTTAACGCAACAAGTTTGTGGCCCTGCAGTTTCTCTTTCAGTGTCAAAAGATTACAATCTCTGCACTGAGACACAATGAAGAAGGCGTTCTCCTTTTGTCTACTTGCAGAAAGGAATGGACCAAGGTTGAACTGGGTACTGAGGAGAAACTGATTTGGGAGCACACCTTTGGATAGGACATTTGTCCATCAGTCACTACAGCTCAGTCTTTCTTATTTATTTTTACATGGTAAGTAGCCTGAATTTGTAAAGTGCTTTATTAAGTTCAAGGAATCCAAAGCGGTTTACACAAAGATTAGTCATTCACCCATTGGTACACACATGGGTGTGTACCCATGTACAATTTCTCCTCTCTCCCTGTTTAAATCATAACTTTGACTTCCCGCTGGTATAGTACAAACGGTGCCAGCTACATTGTAGCTTACTGCCATATTGGCTGTAGTAAGCTACCCTGGTGCAGACTGATAAAAGAAAAACTGACATAAAATCGTTGCTTCCACCAGGATTTACAAGTGTCTTGCCCAAGGACACATCCATGGAGACGGATGGAGCAAGGGTTCGAACCAGCAACTCACATATACAGGACAAACTCCTTTTGCCCTCACTACATTTAACCAGTGAACCAACAAGGAGTTCCCTTGTTATTTGACTACCTAAATCAGACTGTATTATTTGCCATCTAAAAAAACCTGGAGTGTTTAGGAAGGTGAAAACTTTACATAAATTGTTAACTAAATTCTGATGAGGCTCGTTTGTCAGATCAAACGTATCTTTTTAAATACCAACTATTAAACATATCTTACATTAAGCCTACATTTCTGTCTTTAACTGAAGTGAAGGCTTGAACACTGTGTGAATATCTTTATGTAATTAATCTATGTAACATGTTTGACTTATTGAAAGAAATTAACTTTTCCATAATTTACTAACTGTTTCAGTTTGACCAGATCAGTTTGTTTCTCAGACACACACATTTGCAGTGTGCAGCGTTTCAATCCCAACTCAAAGTTCTAAAAGAAAGAAACAAATTTAATTGGTTGTCCTTTCAAGGATCTACGCAACATTGAGCACAAAATGCCAATTACTTTACAAACCGTATCAGTGTGCTCGAATGTGACCCTTTTTGGACATGAACATTAAAAATGCTGAGCTGCAAAAAACCTATAACTACCAACACAATGATTAATGAGTTGTGTCTTTAAACATAAGACACATGTCAGGTGTTGGGTGTTTCTTTTGGCATTTGGTATCTTCTTGCTTCTCTTCTTTTTCTGCAAGCAAATTATTTCATGCTTATGTACCTGACAAAACATAATCATGACATGTTTTGTCAGTGGGGGCAACCTTTTTGTTGAAAGTATCTTCTTTAAGTACACAGATTATGTGAGTTTCTTTCTTTTTATCTGCACTGCAAGTAAAAACAAGCAGCCTTTAATTAAGCAAAGTAAAAAGAAAAGTATGTTGCTAAGAGCTTCTTGATTTTCAGGATGTTTGTGACCCTCCTTACTGTGATAACACTGAAGCCCAAACACCATTTTAATTTATGAAAATATATATATTTGCTGATAGCTCAAATTTGCAACTTTTGTGAACTGCAGCCATAAAAGCCATTTTCTCCTCTCTCCCTGTTTAAATCATAACAACTTTAAGTGACTTCCTGCTGGTATATTATAAACGGTGCCATCTAATCCCATTTTCTTGGGGCAAGCAAAAATATTTTCAACAGCTGGTTAAAATGTGAGTTGGTAAAGCAAGCATGAAATGGGCCCTTGGCATCTGCATTCACACTTGGCTGGAACACAGGTTGGCCACAGAAGTGGGGTATAAAACAAGAAAAACTACAAATATACGAAAAGGTGAAATGACCAATGAAAAACGAAACAAAAGCTCTTGAACATACTGTATACAGTATGCTGTATGGGCCCCCCACCCGTCTGAGGGACATGAGCATCGGCTCAGCTCGCTTTGCTACTGGCCGGCTCTTCACATGTTATCAAGAAAACAAATAGAAATCTGACCTAATTATAATCTGCTTGCTCATGGCAATAATAGTAACAGACTACTTCAAGCCAGTCTCGAATGTTCACTCACTGTAAAAATAATTAATAGTCTAATCAAAATAGTTGACCATTCATTACTGCAAGCCATAAACTGCAAGTGTTGTGACATCTCATGACGTCCCAGTAAATTACAGTGTAAAACAGCCTCATTCTGTTTCAAGAAAAGTCTGTGAGTTGAATGTAAAATCGAAAGGCAGCTCGTTTGTTCGTATCCAAACCTGCAACACAAACACACACACACACACACACACACACACACACACACACACACACACACACACACACACACACACACACACACACACACACACACACACACACACACACACACACGTGTATATATATATACATATATATATGTGTGTGTATATATGTATATATGTGTGTGTGTGTGATAATTACTGACGCATAAACTTGAAAGGGAATATTATCTCTGGGAATCGTCCAGCTGTGCACATCTGAAAAATTAATGATGCCATGAATTATTGTACATCACATCCAGTTTTATGAGCACCTCCCTTATGACATTTGTTATCTGTAGAATAGTATCATTCAATTCGAAACTCCTGACAGCAGACAAATTGCTGGGTTTTTCTCTCTGCTGCAAAATCTTGCTGTGGACAAACAGCTGACCTGCTGTTTGGTTTCCTGTGTGATGCTGCTTTTCACCCCCTTCTGAAAATGCTCCTCTTTTTCTCCTCAGCAGGTTTAGGTTACCTGCATCTGTAAGTCTTTTGAGCTGGGATTTGGTAGGTCTAATTCAATTTGTCCCCAGACAACTGCACCAATTACGGACACATCATAAAACCAGGCTGTGCTGTACCAAAAATACCTTTGCAGCAGGTTTTCGTGGGCAGCAGCAGCCAGGGATGCTTTCCTTAAAGCGTAATACTCCTGTCCTACAATACACAGAAAGATGCAGGTTGCTTGTTGTCTGCCGCTGCATTCGTCCTGGCATTGCTGAGATGGGTGTGGGTTGTTTTGTGTGTGTGTGATCTGTTGTGAATGAGTGAGGCAGCAGAGCAGCTGAGTGAGACTAACAAGTGGTTGCCATGCAGCAGGAGCAAGCGTGCGTGCTTCTAGAGGGAGAGATAGAGAAACAGAATGATAATGAGCAGGAGGCAGCAGCAAGCGCTAGGACAGGAGCCGCATCTCTCAGGAGAAACGCGTAGAACGGATTGATCCAGCCCCACGCCTCTGCTCCTCTGTCTTCTCCTTTTTTTTCTTTACCCTCAGCTTTTTTTAAATTCATTTATTTATTTATTTTTTGCTCAGATGTGAGCTGCTAGCCTGGCGCATCCAGCATGCCAGCAATGGGTGGATTAACTGATACACGTCTGAGAGCTCCAAGGAGGAGGAGGAAGAGTTGCTTGCAGGAATCGGCAGCAACAGGTCTGTAAGGATGGCATGGAAATGATGGTGAGGCATCTGCATTTTCTTCCTCAGACATCCTAACTAGAGAATCTGTCAATGCAGTGCTTCTCTTTCACCCTTTCCCCACTCCCGACTTGTGCAGTGTCCTCCTCCTCCTCCTTCTCCTCATACCACTTCCTTCCCCCCCTCTCATCTCTTTGTGTGTATTTCCTAGCCAATCCACCCCACCTCCCATTATAACTTCACCCACCTGCTGCTTGCCATAGAAGCAAATTTGACTGATGGAGGCAGACAGTCCACTGGTGTGACTGAGCCAGTTTTGTGATTATGTGTGGTCAATTACAGTCACTCTCTTCTCACTGCCTTACAGAATTACACTGTCTAGTAGGCATCTTGCTCACACGCAACAGGTAGAGATGCGATCCTCCACAGCCAAACAGATGCAGGGCTGCATCTTCATGAGAGGTGACGCTTTTTGTTGTTGTTGCTGTTTTTTTAAATTCGCACATCGGCTCTGTTTGTGTTTTAACGGCTGGCTGTGCACTGCGACACACTGTCATTCTAACCTGACCTGAAGGAATGCATATAGCCACACAACCTTGGCTCATTTTCCTGCACCCAGTTCGCAGGAAGTCTTTATCGCAGCACCTCTGTGCTTGCTGCTTGCAGCTTTCTGCAGAGAAATCCCCAAAGGGGCAGAGCTGGACAGATCTCTGGACATCTGCTTGATGTCTAAATCAGAAGAAGCTATTTAAAGATACCTGTAGTGCTTCATGTTTTATTCAGATCTGCATTTAAATAAGAAAGTTCTGCCTGCCTCTCACCACGTCAGCACTCTTATTCCTCCTCATGTTGTCAGTGCTAATTGTGAGTTATGAGGTGCATTACACAGATCTCCCCCAGACAAGAGGCAAAACAGGACTAATCCGAGTAAATCCTTTAACCCCTGTTCAGGTGACATGCAGGCTTCGAAACGCCTGATCCCATCTGTGAAGAGATGAGGCACCTAGACGTGGGCTTACCATGAGCAGCGTCCACTTCAACCACTCCCTTGCTGCCATGAGTGGAAACGACATAATGGCGCACTCTCTGACTCTGGAGCAGAAGACGGCATTTGCCTTCGTGGGGATGCTGCTGGTGTTCTTGGGACTGCTGATAATACGCTGCTTCAGGATCCTGCTGGACCCCTACAGCAGCATGCCCTCCTCCAACTGGGCCGATGGCATCGAGGGGCTGGAGAAAGGGACGTTCGAGTACGCCCTCACCTAACGATGGGACAAGAATACACACAAATTACGAGAAAAGATGCCCAAGCCTACACAACCACCGCTCCCGACACTCCCATTAAGACACCCCCAAGTGATGAACCAAGCTCAAGCTGCGAAGCTGTTGTGTGATGTGCGTGAATTGCTCGGTGAGAGAGCCTTTACTGTATATGAATATATGCAAACAGTGTGTGTGTCTGACTGGATGTGAGGCAGATGCTGTGTCACATTGGGTGACCTTCTGCCAGAGGGCGTGTATTTTAGCTCATCAATTGACACAGAACTTGGCTGTAGCTCCCTTTAACCCACACCAACAAGCTGAATGTCATGACGAGGTGGATTTCTGTGGAACAGGGTGGGAGACTGAAGACTCAGGGACAAGACGCCTATCTCGAACTTAGAACAGAAGACAGCGCGGTTGCACTTCTGCACAAGTGGAACAGTTCAGCACAAGACTGCACCTGGATGGATACAGGGTATTATGTCATTCTAGTGCTTTGTGAGTTATTCAAACCCAGTTTGTCGGGAATCTAAAGGAAGCAGCCACTTTTTGTTGGATCAGTCGTTTTTCTGGTGTCTTGCTTCCTGACGTCCTGCGGCAAATAAGCAAACTGTGACCTACATTGTGGTATTCCTGTTTCTAAATAGTGCAAAATGAGCTCAGATTGTACCGCTCCTGCGTCAGAGCGATGGTGAAGTAAAAGTGGCCAAAGTTATATGGACTGATTGATGAGCATAAGACAAGAGACTTTTTTTTTTTTTTTTCCACTCTCAGCACTGTTGTTCCAGATCACTGGGAGGAACTCACTCAGCAGAGGTGTCATATAAAACAAGGATGGGATGTTTGTCAGATCCACACTTGACCATATTTTCAGACCATCCCAAAACTCCCTCTGATCCAATCTCTTCCTTCCACTTGGAGGAAGACGGAGCGGTCCGGTAAACAGACCGTTTAGAGTCTGGACTGTTCCGTTGATAATTTTTACAGTCTACTGTTTCTCCTTAGTGCTGTGAATCTGCCTTACTGTGACCTTCAATGGGTTTATGTGCCTTCATCTAGAAACATTAGAGCACCTGTTTGTGGGTGTGTGGGTGTGTGTCTGTGAGTGAGTGTCACATCATAATGACAGGCCAGTTGCTTGCTCCGCTGGTGATAGAGATTTTGCATTGATTTCATTTGATTTGATGATGTGAAATAAAAAGGATTTATTCACTTTAAATGTTGCAACTCAGTGTTTTTGCTTTTTGGGTGATTAATGAACATGTTTACTAGCATATCCTACCATGGATGTATGAAAAGCTTTTTTAAAAATCTGATTTTGCTGCAGTAGCATGTTCTCATATAGAAAATGTAAAGAAAATCACACAATTTAAGAAGGAAGGAATCTATAACATGAAGAAATAGCTATTTTTATCATTAGTGCTACATAATTGTCACGTTTGCTGCAGATACTTTATATTTCCCCTTTTTCCTGTTGGACATCACATCATCTTCTTCTATGTTACTGAAAAAATTGCTTGATTTACATTTATTCAAAAAGGATACCAATAATTGTGCGACAGAATCGTATTTCTTTCAGAAATTTATTTTCTTTAATCCTTTGAACAAATGCCTTGAAACTAAAGGCAGGTTTCTCCAACAGGTCTTAATATGAGATTATATGAGATTATCCTATTTAAGTAAAACCTGAATCTCTACCAGAGCTGCCAATTAATGCAGCAAGCACTTTATAATTCGTGGTGTGACGGTGACCCGTTCTACATCAAAGTTTCACATTAGGGATTTAAATATTTGTCCAATAAGGAGAGAGTGAAAAAATATTTAGTTTTCGTAATAATCTTCATGAGGCTACAAGCTCAAACACAATAAATGTGAATTCTGTGTAAAACATACGGATCCTGTGGAAGAAAGCTGAGAGGGAGTCACTCAGGTCTTCATCTATCTGCAATAGGACTCATCATGGGCTCGTCCCATGCACTCCTCTCGCATCATTAGTCAGGAATGCAATTGTTATTGCACCATTGTGTATATCACTCATGTGACATTCTTATCTTTAAATATTTGCAGCAAGATAAAAACTGTTTTTTTTCCTCTACTGCAGCAAGCCTGAATGAATGAAACAAGAATTACTGAGCCATAAATTTCTTCCTCCTACATTTTCTTGTTTCATTTTAATTAAGTTGGAAACTTCTTCCAAAAGGGAAATGAAATATCCATGTTCTTTGAGATCCAATGCCGGTGAGAGGAAATGACAAAGTGAGTCGCTGAATTACTATCAGAAACATTTTTGTAGAAAAATCTTTGTGGCTTTTATGTTGGTTGGACAAAACCAAACTTTCATTTTAATACAAATCTCCTTTTAAAGATTTATTGCACTTTCCTTCATCACAACACATTTATTGGATTGTTTTAGTTACAATTTACTCTGAAGATAAAGTCTTAATACCATATAAAGGACTCTTAAAACTAAAGCGAGGCACGGTTAAACTTTAACCTAGGTTTTTTTTTTCAAGCTTTTTGGCTTTTTACCCTGCATAGTTCAGGGACACAATTAAAAAGTCTGAGCTATAAAATGCTCTGCTAAATTTAGACTTTTCTCCTGTCTGAAGTTCTCGCAGGATTTTCCAAGAATAAAAAAATCTAACTGATCAATCAGACTTCTGTTAGAGATGACAGAAATCTGAGATGCACTTTACCTTACTGTCTGTAGACATGCATAGGTATAGAAATAACACACTGACTGAGATCATGTGGATGTGTAACGATTACTAACAGTGATTCATAGGGATATAAAATAGGATTTCCATGAAGTCCTCAAACACTTTGAGAGTGGAGTTGTTTTAAGATAGCAATCTGCTCCGCTCTGACCATCGATTGGTCGCAAGGTATTTGTTTTTTTCTCCAAAACTCAGCTAGTTACTTACTGCAGGTAAGATAATGATTCCTATGACCTTCTCCTTAAAATCTGACAGAAAAAAATGCTCATGCTGACCTTTAGAAATGAAACTATGAAGTTTAATGTTGCTAATCCATTAGAATCTGTGATTCTTTTACAATTGAATATCACAGATTGATTAAATATATTTTATTTTAAAAAAATTTCTTAATTTCATTTGCAGGTAGACATTAAATTAATGACCAAAAATCTACCTTTGTTCTACAGTAACTAAAACCATAAATGATCTGTTTTCTTTTATTGACTGAGTTCAAAGCTTCCAGAATGAAACAATAGCATTTTTAGTCTCTCTCACTGTTCAACACAGAGCAATTAATTGCTATAATCCAACTCTTCTGAACTTTTGTTTATCTTTCTGCTTATTTATTTCTTATTTCTACTTTGTATTGCTGTGCGAAAAATAATTAATTTTCTGTAAGAGCTCATGAGAGCTTCTTGTTTCATAGAGCAGGTTGATGAGGTGGCAGAGTAATGGACCTTAACTTTGCTGATTATCAGGCATTAGCTTTATTACTTGTGGTCTTAGAACCTCACAGGTTTTGTCCTTGATGGGTTTTGTGATACGGCCAGCTGATATAATAGATATTGTATTACTTTAGTCATCAAAAGTTATGTGATTCATCTATTTATAGACTTACCACGGCAATTTAAAAAAATAGGTATTTTGCTTGAGCAGATTAGTACGGTAGTCAATTGCTAAACCTTATCAGGATTTGTTTTGTTTTGTCCAATCAGATAACAAGCTACTGGTTGCTAGGTGAAAGGACCTAGTGAGACAAGTTGAAATCTTAAATCAATCGAGACTTTGCTCAATCTGATTTATAAACTCAACCCCTCCAGTCGCCTCTGGAGTCCTGTGAGGATAGATACATAAATGCTTACCAACTTTGACATATTTTCATGTTTTATAATAGGCATTAATGATTAGAAAACTGTTAAGTTTAATTATTTACTTTAAATCGATTCAAAGCTACACTTTTCCTTGAGCTAATACATACTCTTCTTGGATTTTCTGCTATGTGGCTTTTGGCCATTACCTTAAATGAATATTAACTTTTCATTGAAGACCTTAGAGTGAGCAATTTCAGAGAGTTTATTAGTATTAATACGTATACGAAGCTTTAAAATGACACCAGATTCTTTTTGAAGATGTGTGCGTCTCTATGTGAGGTGCATAGCTGAAGGGTTTGTGTTATTTGTTTTTCTCCTCTGACATGCACTGGGCAACAACAGCAAACAGAAAAGTGATGGCATTTTACAAAATCTTTAAACCTTTGTAGTCTTTTCCGTCTGTTATCTTCTGCTTATCTGGGGTTGGGTTGCGAGGGGAACGACGTAACTAGGGATCCCTAGATATTAAATTATAGCCACTTGGGCCAGCTCTTCAGGAACAATCCTGAGGTGTTCCCAGGCCAGCCAAGAAACGTAGTCCCTCCAGCGTGTCCTGGGTCGTCCTCTAAGTCTCCTCTTGGTGGACGTGTCCAAATCACTTCATCCAAACCAGATGCCCAGGTCGCCTCAAACTGGCTCCTCTCAGTGTGGAGAAGCAGTGACTCTACACTGAGTCCTTCCTGAGTGACCGAGCTTCTCACCTTTTCTCTAAGAGAGCCCAGACACCCTGTGGAGGACAGTCATTAACTCATTTCAGCTGCTTGTATAATCAGTCTTGTTCTTCTGGTTACTTCCTAAAGCTCATGACTATAGTTGAGGGTACGAATGTAGATCAACCAGTAAATCGAGCTACCTCTTCACCACGACAGAGTGGTGCAGTCACCAAGGTCACCAACATGGATCTCTTCAACATCTTGAGTGGATCTAGAAATTTTGTCCATGAAGATTATGAAGACAATTAATGACAAACGGCAACCTTGTTGGAGTCCAATTCTCACTGGAAATGAGCCCGACTTATTGTTACAAATACGAACCAAACTCTGACACCAGTCAACTCTTTCTATATGAGGAGTAGCCTGACATGTACTAAGATAATTTGCCCTATGAAAGATGTCATACCATTTGAACTTTTTCACATTTTGCCACAATACAACCAGACATTATTGTATTGGTTGAGATTTTATGCGACAGACCAAGAGAGAGTAACTCTTAATTGTGATCTAGGTGAGTTGGAAAACTAACACGCATTGCTCTTGAGGCAACATCGTCATGGTTGTACAGATGGTGGCACCATTATACCATGGGAATGGTTTTCTTCCACATGAAATGGTGAATAAGGGACAGAGAGGTGTTATTGGACCAAGGATAGTGAGAACTATCTCATATCCCATTACTTAGCATTGCAAAGAACAGGGGAAGGTTTGGTGAATCAGCAAAAGTCTTTCCTTCCTGGCACACAGCCTCAAAACAAGCTCAAAATATAACAAAGCAGAGCATTATTCACATATTTGTTGTGAAAACAAACTTCCATGATCTGACTGAGAAGACGAATGTTAGGAGTTGTGCTGAAGCAGTTAGTCCATTATACGCTGACGTCCTTCTTTCTCCAGCGTGACTCGGCCTTTATCGCCTTTGCAGAGAATCATCCCGACCTTGTTTTGATGCCGATGAGTCCTGCTGTACACTTGTTTTTCTTCTTTCAGTATTCACATAAAAACACCTGCTGGAGCGTGTTTCTTTTGTCAGCCATCAATACAGCCAAGGTCAGATTTCAAGTTTTAGTCATTAGCCAGGCTTTAACTGTGCACATAAATCACCGTGGTGTATCAGTAATAAGGAAGTTTACCTGTTAAGAGGGCCTTTAATAGCTCTTTAGAAGTCATGTGAAGTGCCTTGGGCATATTCCTGTAATTTGTAGTCTTATATTAACTCTCATTTTCCACACAAATGAGGACATTTCTCTTGAGCCAGCCAGCTCTCTCTAAATTTCTTCTTGCAATAAACTGAGTACAGAGAGTCATTAGAGACATTATTCAGTCAGTTATATAATTATTATGGATTCAATATATTAGTACATGTCAGGCTACTCCTCCTGGCTTTATCTTTAATGATTGCATTGGGATATATACTTAGACAGAAATACAAGTTGTAAAAATGAAGACTTTTCTGTCAACCAATATTAGTCATTCGTGTTTCTGTTTTAGTTGCAGGCATCAGAAAACTTTGAAACTTTTCCGACTGTAACGTTTCAGCGTTTTTCTGGAGATTTCCGAACATATGGAGATGTGTTTGAAAATTTCCATATGTTTATATGTCCTGGTAAGTCATGCAAAGAGCCTCCACATCTGAGGAAATACTACTCACAGTGCCATAAAGTGCAACCACAGAACAACATGTGCCATTCAGCATATAATATTAGTAATCAATTTTCCAGAACTCGAGCAATGAGCGCCTTTATCTATCGTTGCCGTTTATGACTTTGGTTAATGGTTAAGCAACGTCTTTGTGTCCCTTAGGATGGAGGACATATCTGACCCCCTTCGTTAAGTTTTCTGAGGGTTGATCTGAGGAGTTAACCAATAGCTGGCAGTCGGCGTATGACCATGAATATAAAAGTGGACCGTTTGGGAGTTGGCAAGTTCATGCATTAGAAGCTCAACACAGCTGCCGAGATCTCTATCAATCTAATCACTGCCTAGTTTTTGCATTCAATAGTCAAGGATCACTGATACTCAGATTTGCACCTGCTACTGAGTCGTTGGATGTCTGAAGACTGCAGTTTTGCTATTTTCACACTGACCTCTGAGAATCTTGTCCAGAGTTCATAATGGAGAGGTTGAAGTCAAACGGAGGGGGTCATGTCAACTCGGCTTATGATTCCACCCTCGGTGACCCTCCAATCTACGAAGAGACCGAATTCTCCAACAGTGAGCACCGGACGGTCAGACCCTCTGTGATGAGTGCTTTCGGACACGACACTTTAGACCGGGTGCCCAACATCGACTTCTACCGTAATGCCGGCAGCGTGAGTGGTCACCGGGCGGTCAGACCATCCCTGCAGGAACTCCATAATGTTTTCCAGAAGGTGAGTCTGTTGGAGTCATGATACTCAATGTGAACTAGCTGACTTTTTTTTTCTTGTATCCTCTTTTCTCTTTTGTTGTGTCTTCTTTTCACTCTTAAATGTTTTTGTTCTTCTGAAACATTTCCTCAGTTTTGCTTCTGAGATACTCAGAGTAGAGTGAGTGTTGCTGCTTACATGATAAAATAAATTCACAGCCGTCTGCAGCTAACTCTTTACCTTAAACCTTGTAAAACTAAGCTGTTAAAATTTTATTTTTGAAACTAAGCAGCAAACAGCACACTTGACACACTTTATTTGCTTTTATTGCTGTTTATTTGGCCCTATTGCCTAAGACATTATGAGGTCTTGGGTCATTTAGATTTATAGCATCATACTAGATAATCTTTTATGAATGGACATAAAATTATGGATCTTTGAGCAGGAGCGCCAAAGACAATTATGGATCTTTGATTTTTGGAAAAAAAACCTCTATCATAAGATGTTAATGTTTACCATCCAAATATCAAATTCACATCCAAGAGATCTTAGAAATTTGAATAACAATCCTTAAGACGTGATGCACAGAGGGAAAGGAAATATACAAACTTCCCTTCACGAAAAGACAGAGGACAAATGTGACTGTGAATGTGTTCGACACAGATGAAACAAATTTCCAATGTAACTACTTATTTTTATTTTATTTTATTTTTCTCTTTCTTTTAAAGAATGGGGCAATCTCTGTACCTGAAACGGTGACAGACGATGGCGAGGGGAGTGAAGGGACCCCCTCTGATGATCTGGAGTCTGCTGCTCCGATTGATGTCACCAAAGGAGCAGTGAAGTTTGGTTGGATAAGGGGGGTTCTGGTGAGTTTTGCTCTTGAAGTTCCTTCTGAGTAACACAGATCTGTGCAAAAAATGCATTTGCATATTTGTCATAATGACTCTGTGTCTCAAAAACTGGAGTATGAAGCAAATTGACATTATTTTTATGTATATGTTTTTCTGTAATTATGGGTTCTGCTAACAGAAAAATAATAAATATGTCACACTTGCCATAGAAAGTGCTTTAACAAATCTTGATCTATGCTATCTAATTATTTTATTTTGCAGGTAAGATGCATGTTAAACATCTGGGGTGTTATGTTGTTCATCCGTCTGTCCTGGGTTTTTGGTCAGGCAGGCTGGGGTGAGTGAACCATTTATACTCTTTACACAGTCTTCACATTTATTACTACTTTCTTTTTTCTACTGGTGGCTTTCAAATCAAAGCTTTAGCATTTTTGATGAGTTTTATTTGACTTTCTGAGTCAAAATTCTGGTTCAGGTTCATAGTGTTGTCCAGTTAAATTCTCTCAGAATAATCAGAGGTGCTAGGTTTTTGTAAATGGAGAGACTAGAAACACTACAAAATTACACATTTTAAAGCTGAAATCAAAATATCTTGGAGCAATTTTTTAATTGCCTTTCTGAGCTCCACTCAACATGTAAAAAGTTTCCTCAGTAGCATTTAGTGAATGTGAATGATTGAGATATTATGGTCTTTAGAATTGCATAAAATGACTTAAGAATATTATTCAATAATAGTTTCGGGTTAATGATTTTAAAATCTAAAATTTTGGCTCTAAACAAAAATGAACTCTTCCAAATATCTATAAGATAGACTTTTTTTTTTTTTTTACATAAAACACTGTTTTGTTTCTTTCTTGTTGAACATGCTGGTTGAGTTATAATTCATCCTAATCCTGACGTGTGTCATGCTAACATTTCAGGTCTGGGAATCGTGGTCATCGCTCTCAGCTGTGTGGTCACCACCATCACAGGCCTCTCCATGTCTGCCATTTGCACTAACGGAGTTGTTAGAGGAGGTAGGTCAGCAAATCAGCTGCCATACAGAATATTCGGAAAAGCACAGTGACGGGATAATTTAGCGCAATTATTGACTGGCCTTCCATGCTGGTATTTTATTCATAACTTATAAGTGCTACCACAGCCAGCCTGGACGAGTAAAACATTATTTATAAGTATTCGCTGCGATAACGCACCCTCTCTGTGACACAAAATCTTTCAGTGGGAGAATGAAGTGACCAAAAGAACAATGTTCGCAGATAAAGTCACAAAGCCTTGAGACTACATCTGAATGTCACCTTTCCAAGCCTTATTCCCTTTTTTTACAGCTTTGCATTTACATAAAATCAATCAATCAGTGATTTAGTGATTAATCATCCACTACCAATATCAGTCTTCAGATGTGCAACGATCATGTATGTGGCAAAATACAACATGTGACTCTGTTGCAGATGCCCTCACCAGCCAGCAGCTCTCACACTAAGTGTTTAGAAATATGTCAGCGACTGAAACAAGGACTCTACTGGTCATTTGACGTACTATTGATTTTAAACACAAACTCATAACTAAAATTATTCAATGATGACTGCAAGTTTGGTTCATCGTCTGCAACTATATCCAAACCAGCTGCTGTTACAACTGTTTCAATAAAAAACAAAAAACGAAAAAAAAGTTTTTAAAGCTCAACAGACAAGAGCTTTTTCTAAATTGAACCCCCCACTTTTACTATATAATGCAGTCTAAAAGTTATTCAAAACCCACAAGAGCACTTTATGATCCAGTTTTGGAAGATTCTTGAACAATTGCTGCCAGAGGCAGGTCTATAAGTCTACATTTAAATATGCACACAGTTTTCTAAAAGTGTTTACTGATATTCTTTGACCAAAAAAGCAAAAATATCACCACATTCTCATAATCATCCACAATTGTATAAACCCTTTATTAATGATTGTCCTCATCAATTTATAAAAAATTAAAAGCAATCCTGACAGTTTTATTCATATTAAAGGTGATGATAACAGGAATATTACATCTCCACTGTTGATGGAGCTGATGAGCTAAATTTCTTTTCTATATTTCCAAAATTGCCTAAACTTAACCTTGTGGCATTATTGTCATACACACACATGAAAAGATGTATGACTTTCACACCCACGTTTATTTTTTAGTTTAGTAAACACATGTTTACTGCTCCTTCGCAATCACAGAATAGGTTTTCTGTCTTCCAATAAGTATATTGATAATTCTGTTTAATTGCATGCACTTTGTATTATTTACTGCAAATTTTGTTACATCATCTAATTTGTTTTTTATGTTTACCTTTAAAACAAGCAAAAAACACCTTCCATGACAGAACATTGGAAAACAATCATTTAGTTTTAAGCGAGAGTTTTTCTTGAAATTAACTAAACGAAGTAAACTAAAAAAAATCTTTCTGAACCATTTTGTTTCATCAGGAGGAGCTTACTACTTGATATCACGCAGTTTGGGACCAGAGTTTGGAGGGTCGATTGGACTCATTTTCGCCTTCGCCAATGCAGTGGCTGTGGCCATGTATGTGGTGGGCTTTGCAGAGACGGTGGTGGATTTGCTCAAGGTGTGTAATGCTTTAACGATTTGAGTGCTACAGAAAACTCGAGTGCTTATTTACCTTACCTCTATTTGTTCTGCTCAGGAATATGCCCATCTGATGGTAGATGAAATGAATGACATCAGGATCATTGGCTGCATTACAGTGGTGTTGCTCTTGGGCATTTCGGTGGCTGGTATGGAATGGGAAGCGAAGGTGAGGCATTAACATCGTGCTTCTCGTGATTACCCTGGACTTGTTGTTGTAAAGGATTAAACTTAACTCAAACCTTTTCACGTCTTTCCCCCCCAAAAGGCCCAAATTGTTCTGCTCGTTATCTTGCTGGTGGCCATAGTGAATGTGTTTGTAGGAACAGCAATTCCTGCAACTGAAGATAAGAAATCAAAGGGCTTTTTTGGATACAAATGTAAGATCCTATTAATCTACCTCAAACTTATCCCGAAAAATATTAACATTTTATGCACCAAAGTCTAAACTAATACACTCTTCTTTTCCAAATGTCTATTTTTTTAAACAGCAAAAATTTTTATGGAGAACTTTACACCAGCTTTTAGGGATGGTGAAACATTTTTCTCAGTGTTTGCCATCTTTTTCCCTGCGGCCACCGGTATCCTGGCTGGAGCAAACATCTCTGGAGACTTGCGGGTAATTTTTCAAAGCAGATGTTTCTGCGGAAGTCAACATTTTTAACGTTTCCTCACACACATGTGTCGTCTGCTAAACTACAGGACGCCCAGGCTGCCATACCCAAAGGTACACTGTTGGCCATTTTGATCACTGGTGTCACTTACCTCGCCGTGGCGCTTTGTGTCTGTAAGTGACCTGCTGTCCTTCCACCTTTCACACTGTAACTTGTTTCTCTGTTTTATTAACAAACTGAGATTGACTTTTCATAAGATTCAAAGCATTTTGTCAAAAAACTCACAGGCAAAATGTTTGTCTTTTGTACTTTTTTTGGTCAGCCGGTACCGTTGTCCGGGATGCCACAGGAAACATGACCGACATTGCTACTCCTGGGGTGCCTTGTAACGGCTCATCAGCAGTTGCCTGTGAACTTGGCTATGATTTTTCTTCTTGCGAAACAGTGCCGTGCAAGTTTGGCTTGATGAACAACTTCCAGGTAAGAAACCTTTCAAACACATTGGGGTTAGGTGATCTGACAACAGAAGGGCACCCTTCCTTTGCGTTTTCATATAGAATAAAAGCCTTTTTGCTCTCCCCTAAAGCGCTTTCGTCATCTCCCTACTTTCAGGTAATGACCATGGTGTCTGGGTTTGGTCCCCTCATCACTGCAGGAACCTTCTCAGCCACACTTTCGTCAGCCCTGGCCTCTCTTGTTAGTGCTCCTAAAGTCTTCCAGGTAGGGAACTTAATTTTTTTAAATACATTGTAATAATTAAAAAAAAAAAGGTAATTTTGTTGTTATCAATGCCTCTAATCAAAGTTCTATCTTCGTTCAGGCTCTGTGCAAAGACAACATCTACAAAGCTCTGCACTTCTTTGCCAAAGGACATGGAAAAAACGATGAGCCAATCCGAGGCTACGTCCTCACTTTTGTTATTTCCGTCGCCTTCATTCTCATTGGTCAGCAAATTAGTCCACCAACATCCTTACACTGCTGTTACACAACATCCACATCTCTTATGACGCTCCTGGTGAAGTGGGAAATCCCACCTTACATAATGTTGTATAAACATGGAAGCCAAACTTTTCAGCATGCTTATTGAGGAGGAAGGGAGTTGATGTTCAATCAATGAGCATCTCCAAAGCTCATTGATTGATTGATTTCACAGTGAGGTGATAAAAATAAATGGTTGTTTTTTTTTATGTGTTTTACATTTCTTTACCAAGAGGGGTGCCAATGAACCTGAAGACTGTTTCAATTTATCTTTCATGCAAACCTCAACTATTTGCTTTATTAACACTGTTAAAGAGCTTTACTGAATATAAATTGAGACAAAACCCTTAAATCAATTTAAGTCAGTTATCATTTAAGTTGCATGTGCACATAGAGACCTCATGTCAGTAAATTGGCTCCAAACCCCAGCAGACCGTTTATCTTAGTAACAGAGCAGTTTGTGTGACGAGCGTCACAGAATTTTTTGAATAAAAAGAAAGTCATCCAAGCACACTAATTGAGACCTTTTGGTTTTTGACAGCTTGTGAACTGTTTCAGTTCACAAGCTTCTGCTTGTACGTTTTAAGATTTAGTCCTTCTTTGTGCAGGTGATCTCAACACCATCGCTCCGATCATCTCAAACTTCTTCCTGGCATCTTACGCACTCATCAATTTCTCTTGTTTCCATGCTTCCTACGCCAAGTCTCCGGGTGAGTCTCCATCAAGGAGCTGAAAACTCAGAAGTATTTTATTTAGAAAATACAAAGTTGTTTTAAGTTTGAGGAACCAACCGCTTTGCGTGATGCTTTCCCCAGGCTGGAGACCGGCGTATAAATTCTACAACATGTGGCTGTCTCTGCTGGGAGCCCTGCTCTGCTGTGTGGTCATGTTTGTCATCAACTGGTGGGCCGCTCTGCTCACGTATGGCATTGAAATTCTGCTCTACATTTACGTCACAGTCAAGAAGCCGGGTGAGCTTGTTTGCGAGCCTGGCAGTGCTTCCGGCATTGCTGAATATTATTAGAACTAACCACTGATGAATCTAAACCTTTGTGTGCAGATGTGAACTGGGGGTCGTCCACGCAGGCGGTGACCTTTGTGAGCGCAGTCAGCAACGCTTTGTCTCTGTCTGGAGTGGAAGATCATGTCAAGAACTTCAGGTAACAATCTGCTGCACTTTTCCCCCTTTTATACATAGATACAACTCGCCAATGTCGACCTTCCTTTGCTTTCGGCTGACTAAAAAAATGTTCACCACGTCATTACATCACCGCCTGCCTTGACCACTGACACAAGGATGACGCATCAGGGCTTTCACGTTGTTTATGTCACATTCTCACCTTGCAGCTGGAAATGTTGCTGCAGTTTTTCAAATCTGTTTGAAAAAAAAATAAAAATTGGTGAGCCTGTGTGAATTGTAGCCTCAGTTCTGCCGCTGTAATCCATCTACTTCAAAGTTTTATGTGCTGCAGAGGCAGAGGTGGTATTCCTCAGGCCTAGTAATACGTG
This sequence comes from Poeciliopsis prolifica, assembly GCF_027474105.1. Classification (NCBI taxonomy): domain Eukaryota; kingdom Metazoa; phylum Chordata; class Actinopteri; order Cyprinodontiformes; family Poeciliidae; genus Poeciliopsis; species Poeciliopsis prolifica. The sequence goes on from NW_026562396.1 coordinate 5,160,446, forward strand.
GCTATTTAAGCTCCTTCCATTCTGGCTTGACATAAATAAGGCACATTTGTCCACACAGCAACCACTCACTGGATATTTACATTTAGATGCCTAAATGTATCGATTGGCAGAGTCGTTACTTGTGATAAGAAGCAATTGAATAAATGTGCCTAATAAAGCAGTGCGTAATATAATGGTATAACAAAAGCATTACACTTGATGATTATCTGCAATGTGACATTGACATGCCCCTGTTTCTTATTCAGGCCTCAGATCTTGGTTCTAACTGGGTCAGTGCGGGCCAGGCCAGCCCTCCTCGATCTAGCTCACTCCTTCACCAAAAACTACGGACTCTGTCTCAGCTGTGAAGTTTTGGTGGTAGGTTACAAATTAATTTTATTATTTACAAATCCCCCAAAATGATGCAACAGTGCTGATTCCACACAAAGTGTTCATAGAATATCAAGCAAGAATGAGAAAAATGTAAACGCTCTGGACAATCAGAGACTAACATTTCTCTCATTTCGCATTCGGATGGGAAGTCTTGCACTCAGAACTGATCCAATCTTTACATTTTTTGACTTTTTTTTCTATTTCAGGGTCCAAGATTAGAGATTCTGCCAGAGATTAACAATGGCATAGAAAAGAACCAGCTGTGGCTCAATAAGAACAAACGCAAAGCCTTTTATGCTGCTGTGGCCTGCGACAATTTCAGGGAAGGTGCAGAAACTCTGCTGCAGGTCAGTGTGGATGTCATTTACACAATATGTCTGTAAAGAGGCAGGGAAACAAAAGCCAGTAACCTACATTTTCCACAAGAACAATGTGCAATCAGTGGGATCTCATCAAAGGAACATGGGAAATGTGTAGGAGCATGTATCACTGTTTTTACTGCCTGTGAATTACTTTGTAATGACTTATCTTGAGAAACTTGTCAGGACATCGAAGCAGCAGGTAGAAAAGTAGGGAGTTATTGAGAAACAGTGAAACATTCTTTATGGCTCTGACTGTCATCCTCTGGAGATAAGGCCTCTGTTCATTGCCAGGATCACTCACTTCAAACAGCACAGGAGATTAAAGGCTATAATTGATTGACGTTGCAGTGGACGAGTCCCTGCAGACAAAGAGAAACCTGCTGGCTTCTCTGGTCATAACTTCTGGCTGTAAAACAGTCACTGCCTTCTTGTGTATGGGACATTTTGATCATTTCTGGAAGTAGTCTCAAGTCCATCAGCCTTTCGTATCACAGTGTGACCAGGTGTCTTATTGTTTCAGCTATCGGCTCGACCCGAGCTGAGATTTTAAGAAGGCTTTTGTTTTGTTTGCAGGCTTCTGGTCTTGGCCGCATGAAGCCCAACACGTTAATGATCGGCTTCAAGAGGAACTGGAGAACGGAAGAAACAAAAGCAGTGCAGAGTTATGTGGGAATACTGCAGTATGTACCCAAAATGAACACGGAAACATGTTAAAATCAATGTCAGCAGTAAGAAATTTCAAACAGATCTGAGTAATAACCATTGTCGGTCTTTCCGTCAGCGATGCATTTGACTTTGAATATGGGACATTGGTGCTGAGGATGAACCAGGGACTGGATGTGTCGCATCTCGTAGAAGAAGAAGGTCAGCATAAAGTTACTGTGTGATTTGTGATACAGCATTTCAATATTCAAGTTCACAAGTAAATCTTTTAGGTCAAGGTTTTGAAATTACCTTGGTTCACTTTGTAAAAGACCAGTGAATGCCTCAACAATTACAGTTTATTAGGTTTTTCACTAACAATACTGGCTAGATGTAGGATTATGTGATGAGCTAATGGTTATTTACCTGCTGCTAGGATTTGCAGCACAGCTTCTTTCCACAATTCAATAGAAATAAATTGAAACTTTTCAACAGAGCAAATCTGAGTTTCAGGAACAATAATAGAAATAGGTGTTTCACTTTTTTAAACATTGACAGATTTTTACACCAAGTTGTTGGGAGAAATAATTAATCTACTGGAGACTTGGGGAAACAAATATGTTGCTCTTTGATTCATTAAAAAAATATTTCCAGTCTTTTTGGATCTCTGAGATTGTTAAGGTACAAAATAAAATAATAAAAAAAAATAGTAAAGAAAAAGTACAAAATAACTAATCCGAAGGCTGAATTCTACAAATTTGTATGTATTTTTTAAAATAAAAGAGGAATTGTAGTTTACTTAATACAAAAAGCGCTTTTGTCATAGAACTTTGATCTGCAGATTACAGAATATCTACAGTGGTCGGTCTGTTTGAGATAAAATAAATGACTTGCAGTGATGCCATAAACCAATTACGGGTTAGATGTTTTGTCGGGTCGGTTTCTTCAGCTGCACAGAAATTTCCGCTTGGCAGCGAATACAGTAATCCTTTACCAATCAACATCAAAATGTAAATGCGGAAACTGTCCAAAGAAATATCTATATTTCATAGGAACTCTCAGATGACTTTTGAAAATGTAAAAATATTTGGCTGTAAGCTTATGAAAGCATTTTACATCAAAAATTAAAAGATGCAATGAAAAAATATAAGCAAAAGTTCATAAAAGAGCTGTTGCTATGTACTTTATCTTGTGTTATATATTCCGGATTCACCAGTATTTGGTAAATCAATGACAAATGTCCATTTCTACTAACTCAGTCTTCATAGTATTGTAAAATTTGTTTGTACTTTCGAGGAAAAAGTGAATATTCAGATATATATTAACTTTATGACCTGTAAAATGCTCTGTTAAAGTTGCTCATTTTATCAGATCAGTAACAGAAATACAGGTTCCCAAGTGGGAAACTACAACCAGATCAGTCATGATCTTCCCTTTTCTTCCCTTCTGAGAAAAAGAGATGGCTTTTAGTGGAACTTGTAAAGATTAGATTTTATCCCTATCGCTGTTACTCATATAATTCTTTGAATAAGATTCAAATGTCAGAACTGAAACGCAGTAAAATATATGAAAAGAAAGCAGTAAATCCATTATTTCTAGCTAAAATGACTTAGAATGGAAGCCGAATGCAGCTTACCAATAAAAAGCGGATAAATGCCCTCAGGCACTACATTTAAATAAAAGTACCTTCTTTCTTGTCTGTGTAACTCTGATTAATGACACAAGTACCCTCAGTATCTGATCGGTTACCTGATTGTGCTTTTCAGAGGAAATGCTGAAGGCAGCGAAGGAGCAGCGGGCCCTGGATAATGAGATGATGCCAAACGGGGGGAAAACAAAGGGACTGTTCAGGAAGTCCAGGCATTCATCTCAGCAAGTGCTCACAACTAGAGGTATGGACCTGCATGACCTTTCAGCACAGACAAATCCATGCTACTTAAACAGAGGACACATCCATGTAAGATTTTTAAGTGTGCGTGAAAACCTCCTTCGACACATTGCTGCTAAATCAAAGAATGAAATAACATGCTTTCAACAAATGAAGTCACTGAACTCGCATCGTTTTCTGTGGAAATTTTCCCCACATTCCGACTGAGGTGTAATTGAATCAGCTGCTCCTACTAAATATATTTCTGTGGGCGTAATCCAATAATATGCTCCCATTCGTTCCACTTTAAGAAGCGTCTCTTAAAAGCAGTCCTGTAAGCCAGACAGGAGAGGCTACCTGCAGCCTCCCTCTCCAACAGTGAGCTACATAATGGAAAGACAGTGAAACTCGTTGGTATATCATCTACATCCCCCAGAGAGATGCTTGTGTCAGTCCATTAATGACCGGTCCACCTCAAATGTCCCACTGACACCATCCAAGTAAACTCTCCATGTACCTTTTATATTTACTGAATCTCATTTCCTGTGTCGTCTCTCCCTCTGTGTCTGCCAGTGTCGGTGTGTGCACCCCCGCCTGCTCAGGTCGCCAAAATGAACGAGAAGCTGGTGGAGGCCAGTGGTCAATTTAAAAAGAAACAGCCTAAAGGCACCATTGACGTGTGGTGGCTGTTTGATGATGGAGGTAGGTGTCACTTCTCTTCTGCTTGGAACATTTCTCACAGAGTGTGACAGATTCAGCAGGACAGACATCAGATCCTCCCTGAAAGCCAAAGTGGCAAAAAGAACAACAACAAAAAAACAGGCAAACAGTCACAGTTAGTCAATAAAATAATATAAAAAATAAAGGATTGCAAAATATATATATATATATATATATATATATATATATATATATATATATATATATATATATATATATTTTAATATACACTCAAAAAAATCAACCAAAATATTTTTTTTAATTAAATTATTTTCTAGTTAACTAAATTCAAGTTTAACGGATCCCACACAAATTAATTAAGTAGACTTAGCTTAATTTTGTTATGTTCTTTATTTAACACCTGAAATCTTACACATTACATTATTTTAACCAGGTTGACACTGACAAGAACACGAACTGACAAACAATGACAAACTTTCATCTTCAAATGTGACGTATTTGACAACATCAGCAAATTATGTGAATTTTAAATGCAAAATCCATTTTGCATGACAAAACAACCGGAAATTTATCAATTCATTTCAATTTAATTCATTTATATTATGTAGTTTTGTTGCACAATACAAATAGATGATCAACAGTTTTGCACACTTTTTTTTTCTTTTTACCACAAACCATGTGTTTTGCCTAGTAAATGTTTCTTGTTGTAATTACATATGTGAAGTTGTTACTTCTGAATTAATTATACTGAACGGAAAAAAAAGTGAACAATTTGTAACTTTTTCTACTACAATTTGTAACAATTTGTAACTTTTTAGCCAACGGTCCAAAATGCACCTTGTAACACAACAAAACAAAATGTTGCTTTATTTTGTAAAAATTTTACATCAGCTCTTATCTCATAATTATATGAGATGTTCAACACAAGGACATCTTCTATTCAACATAAGGTGTTGAACTTATAAGATGTTCTTATGTTGAACATCTTCAACATAAGACAAGTCAAACAAACAAATTCCATATTTATTTGTTGTGTCATTTCAAAGTGTTTTGATGGTGCGGTAATAATCGTAAAATGTCATATTTAGAAAAGAAGCATTTATAGAAACCTTGAGAAGCACTAGCCAATGCATAAGTGCATAATATGGTGTACTGTGCTATTACAGAATAAATTCAGGAGGTATATTACATTTTCTGAATTATTTAAGCAAAGTTGAAGTAAGACTACTCACCAATATGTTTCAAGTTTGTTGATTTCAGCATTTATTATTTTGAAACTTGTCAGAATATTAGCTGTCCTGTGCCAATCACCTGAATCCTTTTAAAAAGCACGTTGATTTTTCATTAACTTACCTGTGATATAACATTTTTGTTCTTTTGTGATCAGCACAGAATAATGTCTGATTTAAGATTAACTTTTACACAGTCTATTCAATGCCAATGAATAGCGAGAAAAGGATGGTTAGAGGGAATCCTAGGAAATGGGAATAGCATTCAGCCTTAATTCCTTTTTCCTGGAGGCAAAGTTGTGTACTAGCAGAACAAGATGATAAAAGAAACACCTTACATGTGTTTTATGGTCTTAAAACTATGTCATAAACCGGTACGGTTGCTTGGAAAACAATACCTTGTTTTCAGTTCAAGTGTCCTACTTATGTTTCCTTCTCTCAGGTCTGACGCTGTTGCTCCCCTACATCCTCACCACCAGGAAGAAGTGGAAAGACTGTAAACTAAGGATCTTTATTGCAGGGCAGCCTGGACGAACTGAGATAGACAAACAGGAGTGAGTAAACAAACTCATGTGGCAATATCAGTGAAAACGTATCATGTGAACATAAAGATGCCAGAAAAAACAGCATGTGTTTGAATAAAGCTGAATCTGTTTGCTTGGTGATTTGGTTTGCAGGATGAGGTCCCTGTTGCACAAATTCAGAATAAAGTGCAGTGACATCACCGTCATCGACGACATCCACATTAAACCCCGCGATGACAAGTGAGTAGCTGCTTTCTGCCGGGTGCAGTGGTTCGACGGGTACAGTCAGGTTTAAATGCTTAGCCATCCACACGTTATGAAAGTCGGCTCACCCTCTTGTCTGCCGTTCGTCCAGCATAAAGAAACTAGAAGACATGATTGAGCCGTTCCGTCTGCGCGAGGGATCTAAAGGCAGGGATCAGGCTGCGGGGATCCAGAAGGAGTATCCCTGGAAAATCACAGATGCAGAGCTCAGCAGCTTTGAAGAGAAGGTGAAGAATCATTAATTACGGTTCTTTCCTGGTGATTCAATGAAATTTCATTAATAAAAAAAAAGAAGAAAAGAAACAACATTTCTTCTTCTCTTTCACAGACGCATCTCCAGGTACGACTAAACGAACTCCTTCAGGAACATTCCAAATCGGCCAACCTGATTGTTTTGTAAGTACAAGTGTCAGACCACCAGATTATATCCAATTGCCTATTCCACTCCGAAAGTTGATCTAATTTAACGTTTTTCTGAACGGTTGACCCTCTGCAGGAGCCTGCCCATCGCTCGTAAGGGATCCATCTCTGATTTTCTCTACATGGCCTGGCTGGACATCTTGACAAAGGACCTTCCACCCACCATTCTCATAAGGGGCAACCACAAGAGTGTTCTTACTTTCTACTCGTGAGCGCCTCGAAGGCCAAACTCCGAGGAACAATGTTGCTGGAAGGGGGATCACAAAGGCAATACTTTGAACTATATATTCATAAAGGGTACAGGTACATGAGCTAGACTGTCTTCCAGACCCACATCAGTCATATATTCATGCTCTGATTATCAATTAGGGAAAGTAAACCAAGAAAACAAAATAGATTTTAAAAAGACAAAGGAAGTAGGATTTAGACGGTGTGCTTTAGTCAATATGACAGCTATATAAGCTGCTTGATTTGGAGTGGCTACTAAGAAATGCAACTATTTTTTTTATTGTAAGAGAGAGAAGACAGAACCAGCACACAAGACGCTGCTGGAGAGCTTAAACCGAGTGACTGTGACTGTAATATAAATGTAAATAGGACATTGTAGTGCATATTTTTTGAAGTCAAAAAGCTTTAATAATTACCAATAATAATAATAATGATGATGATGACACATCAAATTTACATATCACTTATTATTACACTCAAAGAAAAACAAAAACAACATAAAACAAGTAGCTGAAAATTGAGAAGGGGTTTATGATGGATGTGCCAGATCCATCAGTAATGATTTGCAGGTGGGTGAAGAGTCTGAGTTGCTGATGTTATGAAGAAGACAGTTCCAGAGGGGAGGAGCGGCGGCAGGAAAAGCTTGACGCCCGAGAGTACGATGTTTGGTTCTGACAGGGGTTGGGAAGTTACAGTCAGAGGAACGAAGGAAGCGAATAGCAGAATGGTGGCAAAGAAAGTCGAAGAGAGATAAAACAGAACGAGGTTATTAATAAGCTATGAAACTGGCCACTTTAATATTAGTACCTTCTTCACTGTGGTAGTACTGCTTTAATTCTTTTTTGTACATTGTTCTAGTTACTTTTAATATTCTTAAAGTTAAAACTGCATCCTGTTGTTCACCCATTCCACCTAAATTTGCTTCAACTTTTTAATTTTTTTACCACGTCTCATTTCTTTTGCTTGAAGAAAGCCGAGTGATTCAAAGGCACGATTAAATATCTTTTTTTTTTGTGGTCTTTTTATTCATCATTTTGTGATTATATTTAAATAAGTGGGATTGTTTGAAATAAAAAAAATTAAAAACTTGATTATTTCTGTTTCATGTTTTTTTCCCCATGCATGTGTTTTTTAAGTGATTATATATCAAAAGGATTTTTCCATATTCTTTTTTAATCCTACATCAGGAATTGATGCAATCTAACTGTATTCAGAATTCGCCTAAATAGTAAATGAAGTCCATCTGCCTTTAATTTGTTTTCAGTCCAGATGTTCCGGACTGAATTTGCTTAAATCCAGATGTTCTGGAGAGGCCTCAGAGGTAATTTTGAGAACAATTAGCACAATGAAGACCAAGAAACACTGCAAACAAGACAGGGATAAAACTGTGAACCTGTGAACGAGTGTGTGGCTATAAACCAATATCCCAAAACGCTGCACATTACGGAACACATCATCACCACAGGGAAACAATTGTCTGCGTTGATAAACATGTGCTTCATTTTGTCGCATGTCAGCGAAGGGCAGATGGATGAAGCTAAAGTGGGTGCAAAATTATTGAGGATGGGTCAGACATCCTGCAGGAGATATTATGACAGGAATTAAAAGTTGAATGACTGAGATCTAAAGCAGTTGGATTAATGCCCGATTCTAAACTCAATCGGGAATTTGTCTCCATCCAATCTGACTGATTTCGAGCTACTTTGCAAAGAAGAACGGCAAAATAGCACAAACGTTTCAGATTTGTTGACACCTGTCAGACCAATGGGTTTCTTCCCACTAGTGCACTGCCATGTGTTGATGTGTCAAATAAAATCTCAACATAGCATACTGAGTGGATTACACAAGATATGGTATATTTTTGCAAAACCGCCTTTATACCTCTGAAAATATTTTTTTATTATGATACACACCAGCATGTTTCGAGGAATACATATATTTTTCCAACTACAGGAAAATCTTCGGAAATAAAAATACCCTAAAAAACTGGTGTGCTTTTAAGACATGTGGCATTTCTCCCCAAGCAAGAAAATGTTAAATTTAACATAGAACTGGCCGTGTATATAGATGCATCTTAGAAATAGAAATTCACGGTGAACTGACACAACTATTCATGCGTTTTAGCGCGTTCAGGTGAGGGAGCGGTGCGTCTCTGTTCATTGCTATGCAGAACGCCTCTTCTGGTTGCGTGTTCAGGAAGGGAGAGAGGGAGGAGGATCCACGTAATGTGAGCTGCTGTCAGGAAACGAAAAATGACAGGAATACAGGTCAGAGTCAAGGACCTCCTGCGATGCTTATCGGTGTCCAAAACAGCTTCGCGTTTCTCTGAGAGACAGCGTCGCGCGCAGATGCTCTCTCAAAACAAAGGCAAGCAAGACGGAAACGCAGCGTTAGCTCAGTTAGCCTGCCTAGCATTTTGTAATTGACAAGCTTTGTTTTTTTTGTCTCATGTCTCAATACATGTCGTGCTCAGACAGTGTGTTCGCCACCTTCTTCGTTTGATTCTTGTACGTCATTTACGTGAAGCACATCTGCAGATGTTGAAATGTCTTGGTTTGACACGAGAAGCTAATGTAGCTTTAAGGTTTAGTTTGTTTACGCCCGTAACTGTCGCGAGAATCTGTTTAGCGTCATCTGTTGTTGCTATGGTAACCACGCTTCGTTGTGATTTCGTCACGTTTTTAGTTTTATTTCTTGGCCAAATTAGGACTATGTGGTTTTGTATTATAGCAGGTTATTCGAGACGATAAAGGTGAAAAGTTAGCATTTTGTGTTGTATAATTCTGTGACGTATGCAGACGTGACGTAAGGCGGGCGGAAGCAATTTGTTAAACGCGGGAAAAAGGATCTGGGGAAGCAGGTCATAGTAGATGAACAGTGTAGTTTTTAGCGTTAATTTTGCAAACACGTAGTTGCTTTAGTCAGATTAAATCAAATATTTTGCTGTCGGTTGTACGCTGGGATCACATTGCTGTCATGCCTGTCCTGGATGTTACAGATGTTACTGCAGTGTCTCCATCCAAGAGAGCAAGAACAGAAACAAAGCCTGAAGAGGCAAAATACGTGCTTAGATTTTCTAAACTTTCGGAGCATGCCACAACACCGACACGAGGTTCTGCAAAAGCAGCAGGATATGATCTCTACAGGTTGGTTTTAATTGTTTCGCTGTGGGGCTACTCTGTTTTCTTTGCAGCTATTTTTAATTCAAGATATCTCACATTGCTTTAGCAGAATAGACAGTCTTCTGTGTCCAGAAATCTTATTTGTTGCGGAGTTTTCTGCACCGTCACGTATTGAACCTTGTGTGAAGCTGTTTCAATGCTTTCTTTAGGGATAACTGCATTGCTTTTCATTTGACACAACAGTGCTTATGATTACTCCATTGGTCCCCTGGACAAGGCGATTGTGAAGACAGACATCCAGATTGCTGTTCCTCATGGCTGTTACGGCAGAGTTGGTGAGTTTCTGACATGCAGCTCGTGCTCCTCAGTCACACTTCCTGTTTGGCTCATGTGAATTCAAGCTTTGATATTTCTTCCTTTCAGCACCAAGATCTGGACTGGCAGCTAAACACTTCATTGATGTTGGTGGTGAGTCTGAGCAGAAATGTGTGCCTCTGATCCGCATAATCAGATCATGCATTTATGCATTTCGACTGCTTGTGTGTGTGTGTGTGTGTGTGTGTGTGTGTGTGTGTGTGTGTGTGTGTGTGTGTGTGTGGGTGTGTGTGTGTGTGTGTGTGCGTGTGTGTGTGTGTGTTCACAGCTGGTGTTGTAGATGAAGATTACCGGGGTAATGTAGGAGTCGTGCTCTTCAACTTTGGCAAAGAAACATTTGAAGGTGAGTTCTGTCATTGGTATGTAGGCGTAGGCAGGTTTATCAAAGGTCCCCTCAATGACAGACACTTTATGTCATTGTTGGATCAAATTAATTTTATGCCCCCTGGTGGAATACAGTGGCAACAGCCTGAAATGTTTCCCCTGGTGGCAAGTTTTTTTTCTTTTGATCTAAAAGCTAGAATGTTCAATCACACTTTTTGTAAATTCGATTTAATGTTCTTCGCATGTGTTGTGTTATCTAAAAGGTCATGTAAAATGAATGCAGACTTTATTGCAAATAAATCTTTTAAATTTTAAAATTGTCAACATTTTGCCCATGTCACTGATTTAATTTAATTTGTGCCTTTCACTTAACTCACATCTGTATTAAAGGTTTGTATCCACAGACGCATGCTGTTTATGTGAAGTAACTGCCCAAATGTCCAACAGTACAATAACTTTGCTTTATTTTTTTTTTTTCCACCAACCAGGAAATTGATAAGGTGCAGAGCTTACTGTGCTGAATGACATGAAAGGACATGCTGTCTATTGTCCAAGTTAATAATTGTCTTGTGTTGCTCCTCACAGTGAAAAAGGGTGACAGAGTTGCTCAGCTGGTGTGTGAGAAAATCTGCTACCCAGATCTGGTGGAGGAAGAGGTAAACTGCGACCATTTTGACTTTCATTTACTCGCATCCTAACCCTTTCAGATGTTAGTCAAACTGGACTAACTTGAACTGAAAGTATGTAAGGTATGAACTGAAAACAAGGGGAAAGTTCAGTCTGGTTGCAATTTTAACTCTTTGCGTCTTGATGGTTCCTCCAGTGGAAAAAAAAACAGAGCTATTATGCATCAATCAGAAGTTATTTAATAGCATCACTTTTACAAGAAAATCTTCTGGGTTTTTAAACATTCTTGCACATACATTTCCAAATTGTCTATATAGACACAAGTAAGCGAAATAACTTTTATTCGGCTTGTCTAATTTGCTCAATTGTTTTTCCCCAGACTCTCGATGAAACTGTTCGTGGTGCTGGAGGTTTTGGATCTACTGGGCGCAACTGAGGGCTCCATAATGTTACTGTATCAGCAATAAGTTGTTTTTCTATGGTAATAAAAACTAGGTGCTAATAAAGTCATTTTTGTCATACAGAAAAGTTTTTATTTTTACTAATTTCAGTTAATTGCAGTCGTGTCCATTCAATAGCCCTCCACAAGGCGAAAGTCTTCCAAACCGCCACATGGGGGCGGTAGTAGACAAGAATTCAAACTTGTGCTTCAAATCACGTTGCAAGTGCAGTTTTTCTCCAACATGGGGTGAAAGCGTGAGATACGTCAGCGTACCACATCCGGCTCTTTGACTTAATCTGACTTCCAGTGGCCAAAACATTCCTCACTTCGATCAAACAACTGCAGAGGAGGAACGTTGCGGCTCGGCTGTTATAACTTCTTGCTATTTTGACCTGGATGAAAAAGGGGGGAGGAGGAAATAAAACCACATGCAAACACAAAAAAATATGTTTTTATTGTGTGGATTTACAGCTAAACCCTCACTGATGTGAACAGAGAACAGGCTGGTCTGTAACAATGCAGCACTGATTTTACTTGTGAGAGAACATGTGGCCACAGAGACCTCAGTGCATAATCATGAAGGCCCAGGTTTGGCATCATCAAATGTGGTGTGTGTGTGTACTGCATGTCTGTATACACTGTTTACAAAGAAAGTAGTTGGTCATTATAAGCACCATTATGACCCCCTCTATTCCAGGGGCTTCCTATAGTTTACAAATGCTTTATAGATTAAAAGTGGCACTGATTATTACAGTATAAACACAATTTACATACACAGAAGAGAGCGGACAGGCTTTGATGCTAGTTGTTGCAGCGGCAAGGACGCGGAATCTTCCGAATGACCGTCGGGATCGTATTTGACTACTAAGGTTTTGGGTTTGTAGTGTACTGCATTCAGAAGTCTGTAGATGTGTTGTTAGCACCATTATGGATACGGATTATTGGATCAGTGGGAAAGCAGAGTTTAAATAGGCAGTAGGATTCATTCAAGCTCAGATGTGGTTACATCTCAATAGTCCACAGTGGGTTCCTTCCCTCTCCTAAACATTTTCAACCATTTTCATCGTTCAGCATCTAGGGAAGAAGACGTTCCTTAACTTCTCAAGGGGATGAAATAAATTGATATCAGACTTTTGTGACTCAACCCATTCTTCTCTTTCGACCAAGTAGAGTTAATAAAATAGCTTTCTGCAACCCACATGCCCTTCCAAGTGGCATCTGATTCCACATATCATCATATGACATATAACAGTAAAATAAAAACCTATTCACACTCTCGATAGTGCTCTAAACACAGCTGGAGATGTGTTTCCTTAGACTTCAAGCGAACATTTCCTCACTTAGCTGCTATTCCTTTCATAGAATGTGTTTCTATGATATGTAGAATCATCTTTGGTGATCAAATGGTTTCGTAATCCCCCCTTCCCACTTCGTCTCTTTGGTGGCGAGCCCCTAGTTGCCCCTAGCTACTTATTCAGAGTCTCAATTGTTTGGCCTTTAGGGCAGCGTGAGCATGACGCTGGATCAGCAGCTGCCAGCAACATCTGCCCCTCTCAGTCTGGTGATGGTTAATGGAGGATGAGCTGCACCCTCATCTTCAGTACATCTCCCAGCTGTCCTGTGAGGTAGTCTTTATCGTGTTGGTCCTCCAGCTCGGCCAGCTCTTTCTTCCTGTACAGAGGCACGCTGCTGATTTGAAGGTCGTACGTCCCCGGCGGGAGGACCTTCTTCTTACTCAGATGCAGGTAGCTGACTCCGTCCCTCTGGTTGATTTTGAAGAGACCTTCTTTGTTCCCATTGTCGATGCTGTAGCGCACGTGGTCGCTGAGCGCGGACAAGGCCGGGGTGAACTCCAGGATGTGCTCGCGGTTGCTGAGGTCGCTGACGTTCAGGTGCAACTGGAGCGTGTTTTCGATGTCCATGCTGGCCAGGCTTACTGTGTTATCCTCAGTGAGCTGAAGAATTAAAACAAAACTTTGTGAAGTTCGCCTTTCAAGAGAACTGATTCTACAGTCAGGTCACACTCTGCCCATTTCAGTCATGCACCAACATGATTTTATGCTTATTTGTAATTTTTTAAATGAGATTTGGTTCAGTGCTGATAGATGTCATCATTAATTACTTAGCTAATTGGTAAATCACTTATCAATTAGCTAATCACTTATCAATTATTGCAGTCCAACCGTTTCTTGTGGTCTGGAGTGATGCCAACTTGAATTTGGAACACACAGGTGATGCAGTAATATAAAAATAAAATATCCACCTCACCCTGCACACACCATCCCTACAGTTATACACGGTGTTGGCAGTATTTGTGCTGTGTAAATGCTCCTTTTTTTTGTTGTTTTTGAAACAAGGACATGTTTTCAAGAAGAGATGGATCTGACCAAATCCATCATTTCAGCAGATTTGGTCAGATCTGACGTAAAGATGGATTGAGCAAACACAGTCTAGCCCGTTAGAGACAGCAGAAGAAATAAGGGGTTAAGGATCCTGTTCCAGCAGGGCAGCAACTCTGGAAGTACAACTGGAGCACCAAAGTTTGTGATTGATTTGGGACAAAATATTTTTGGCAGAATGGTGCTTTTCCAAGGTACTTTAGAGTTTCTGGTTTCTTGTTTGCTCCCGTCATGCTCGATATGTGTGAATTTACAATAACGTATGTCTCATCATCATACATGTTTAAAATGTGTCAAAATAAAAAGTTCTTCATTCATCTTAACAGAATACAAATTCAATGTTCGAACCAATGTGTCAGAAATTAATATTTTCAGCACTCAAATCCTCCTTGAAAGGGCTTTTTCATTTGACAGACTACCAACACTAGGTTAAGCATGCTACCAGTCGAAGTTTTGAACTAATATCCTCAAGTTTTCCAGTCTTTCAAACAAATTACCTGCATGTCTTCCCCAGCACTATCATGTGTTGAGTTGACACTGCGACGTTTGCGTCCTTTCTTCGGGTACCCGTTTATCTTACACTCATAGCAGGCTTCTGGAGAGAGTGAGTTGTCATCCTCCTCACCTCCCTGTCCACCACTCACACTGCCACTCGTGAAGCCAAGACCTGTGACACAGTGCCTGGAGCAGAATCAAAGCAATCAGTCAAACTGAAAACGCTCTTATTTTTTTCGAATGTCTTAAATGTACCCTTGTCCGGCGCGGTAGTATCCAGGCGGGCATCCACAGAGGTAGCCCCCGTCTGTGTTAGAGCAGCCAAACTTGCACGGGTTGTGGCTGGTGGAGCACTCGTTGATGTCTGCACAGCCTCCACTGGACTGCTCGTAGTTGAAGCCGGTGGGACAGAGGCAGCGGAAGCTCCCCAGGGTGTTGTGGCATGACGCTCCCCCACAGATCTGGCTGTTCAGACACTCGTTCTCATCTGGGTCAAAGGAAGTTAGCGGGAAGCAAACAAACATGGGGGGAGGTCATTCCAGTGAAAGGACACAAACAATGCTGGGAAAGTCTGTTCTAAATCTCGTCAATATGTAGAGAGCTCTAAACTAGAAACAGGGGCCTGGCTTTAAAGTGGTGGAGAATCTCGTGATTCAGTTTTGCTTTTATTATTTCTATCTGGGGAAAAAAAATGTTCAGCTTAATGAGTTGTTTTAGAATATTATTTTGTCAATGTTTAAATAGGTGAATGACAATGTGTTTTAAAGCACTTTGGGTCCTCTGATCCAGATGAAGTGCTATACACTTACAGGTCATTTACTATTTAAGTCATAAAAGATTTTAAGCAAAAATAACAAGAAGGCAGAAAGAAATGTTTTCCAATTTTTTGTGACACTGAAAACATTTGAACAGCTCATTCTTAAAACACAGCCTCTGTTTGATATTTTAGCAACTACATCATCCTATGTCACAAAAGGTTTTTACGTTGCCATTAAAAAAAACCACAGTGCTCACCAACACACTGGTTCCACTGGTAGTGCTGCAGGTAGCCTTGGGGACAGCTGCACCTGTATCCACCCACTAGGTTCTGACAGCCATGCTGACACCTGTGGTTTCCGTCGCACTCGTCCATGTCTGCCAGGAAGCAGCACAAATCACCATGACTGAAAGTGTTTCGTTTCTGTTACCAGTCCATTGATTGCTCTTTTGTCTTTCAGACCTTCACAGCTCTGTCCACTGGGATTTAATGAGTATCCCCGCTGGCAGTCACAGTTGAAGCTACCCGGAGTGTTCTGGCAGACCCCGTTGGATCCGCACAGATTTGGGTCAGTTGAACATTCGTTGTTGTCTGTGCAGAGGGAAGAGGAGGTTCAGGCAGGGGAGCGAGCGGGGAGACGATTGTGACCTGGATTTACAGCTGAACTCATACACTGTGTTCACTGTTTGAAAAGACTAAATCATTTTTTCTCTTTCTGTCTGATATGAATCCAGATAGGATTTTTACAGTTTTTATGTATGCAGTGCAGGTGTAGGCAGTGCCTGGATTCAATATCCACATGACTAAAAGTTTGAATTCATCCATTCATTCATTTGTATCACGATGTATGTAGCCGAATACAGCATATGAAAATATCTGGTTTTACATTGAAATATGCCAATGAATCTGTACAAAATATGTATTTCAAGAAGGGGGTCACCACGAATGCTTCGGCAAATTAAGGTCCTCTATAAAACTGACCAGGTTCTAATATTGTTCTGAAGATGGAATAGTTGTAAATAATTTTGGAATCTGGTAAAGATTATATCATTTTTGTGTGTGTTTGCATAGGTATAACACAAGAATTGAAATATAACTTGCTTTCTTTATAGTTCTGGATCTGATCAATTTGTCGGTGTGAACATTCATCAGTGCTAATATAAGGTTGAAAAACAACAATATCTTTTTCAAACTTTTGATAAAAATGTTCTAATTGAACCTGAATGCTTCGTTTTATTCAACAGTCTTAACCATTTTCCGTAGAATGAACAAACATTTGAACGCACGAGTCAAAAGTGCAATCTCAATGTTTTAACAGCTGGTCGAGATTCCAGGTGTCCACGAAAGAGCTTTCACATGAAAGACCCTTTTGGTTCTTAAGGTTGCAATTCTGTCAAGAAATAATTTTTATTATTCATGTCACACCCATATTTTTCTAACCTCATTACTTGTACATTCTCAGACCTCAACATCGTCTATGGGGCCTTGTTGAGGTCATTCCTGATGTCCCAACTGAGGGTTCCCTGTGCTAATTTTGATATGAGGTAATGCAAGCTGCTACATTCTCAGGTTAAAAACATTTTTTAAAGTTATACTGTAGATATATACATTTTTTCTTCTGTTTTTCTACACAACACAGAAGGGACGTACAAAAAAAGGGTAGCAGCAAGATGGCGGACTGTGATGCCCTTCAAGTGCCACTTCTTTGTTTAAAAATGTTTGTTCAAATAAATCCTGCATTTTCCATCTGTTGAACCAGCTCAGCATATGGCTTCTCATTCTGGGTGCTTGACTTGGGTTTATTCTGAAACACTGGACAATGTAATCAACTGGTGGACTTCCTGAGCAGACCGTGTTTTCCACAATGATTGCTGTTTCTTTGTGAAGAGTTAAACCGGCCTCTGAGTGATGCAGCAGTGATGTCATGGCTTGCACTTAAAAACTAGGTATTTCATGATGGTTGAACCATATTTGGCAGTCAAGAATCTCATTCTTCCATTGAAAACACAGGTTCAGAATCACATTTGGGAAGTGGGTCGAGCTCTGGAAAACGCTGTCATTGGTTTGATCCTGATCTTTGTTTCTTCTCACTCAAAATCTTGGTCTGGTCTTAGTTTCAAGTTAGACTAACACCAGTAAATACAGTGACACCGAACTACCTTTAGTTGAGGTTTTCATTGCCATTTTACAAACATGAATGTTATTAAAATGCAGGTGGATGATGAGGTAACACTTACCAATGCAGGCGGTGTGGTGCTGGGTGAAGCCAGGGGGACACTTGCACGTGAAGCCGCCAATGGTGTTAACACACAGGAACTGACAATTATGCTGCTTGGTTGAGCACTCATCCAGATCTGAAAGTGCAAGGTTCAACAGGATGAAGCGTTTGCTTTTCCAGAAAATTCAAAACTGCTTGGATGTTGAACTGATGTGCTTAAAATACAGTGAAAAGACCTGCATGCTCCTTTCTGAGCTAAATCCCTGTGCTTGTACAGCTTTTGGCCTACAAATGAACTGCAAAGGCAGCAGACACCGGACACACAGAGGGATACTGCCGAGGGGGGAGGACTGAAGCTACAGTAAATAAAGATGAAAGAGGCCCTCAAAAAGGGACAGCATGAATACACTTGTTTAGACTTGTGAAAAAGCTCGATAAACAGAGACACAGACGGATGCACTGCGTCACAGTTCCTGAACACACACATGCTCTCACCTGGAAGCTAAAACATGCAAGGGTTCTTTGATTATTTCGGGGTTGTGTTTCACTGTATGTGTATGCATATTTTGTGTATCACCTCTGCAGCTCTTTCCGTCTTCCTGCAGGATGTATCCTCGGGGGCAGGAGCAGAGGTAGCCTCCCTCTGTGTTCTTACAGATGAAGTTACAAGGCTTAGGTGCCTGTATGCACTCATCCACATCTGAAGCGTGAGCAGAAAAAAACAAAGAGTGAAACAAAACGGCAGAAGAGTCTCAATGCTGCCCCTAGCAACTCCATAATGGGGCATACAGAGGCCGGCAGATCTGGGTTGGGTTCACCAACAGAGTTTCAACTCTTCACCGGACAGCAGAAACAAGAACAAGAGGAAGGATTGGAGTGTGTGAGGATTAAACAATTGGAGTGAAGGTCATGCTTACCCACGCACTGTGTGCCAGAGATGTCAGTGGTGTATCCAGATTTGCAGACGCAATTGTAAGAGCCCAAAGTGTTGAGGCACCGACCGTTCTTGCAAAGGTTTCCCATCACACGACACTCATCAATGTCTGGGAGGAAATAAGAAAGGTTTACCCCACAGACATTTACGAAGCTGAGATATGGGACTAATGTGCAAAACTTTTGACTTTGGAATACCTCTGCCATCAGTGGTGAACCCAGGTCCAAGTGGACACATCTTCTTGTACTGGGTGGTGGCAGGCAGGGGGCAGAGCTCACAGGTGGTTCCCCAGCCTCGACCTCCGTCGCAGCAACACTCCGACTTGGTCACCAGGTTCCTGTTACTAGAACTCATCTGACACAGTGTGGTCAGAACTTCGGTGAAACAGAAGCCTTCGCGGTTATCTGAACAAGGAGAGAGGCAAAGAGGACGGAAACATGAGGGAGAGACCAACAGAGCCTGTGGAAAGCAGACGATACCACCCAGACCGGACCTGACTTCACACGGCAGACGTAGATAGATAACCCACACGCCTCTATCACCGCTGTCTGTGAGGAGGAAGATAGCTACACAGACATGAGATTTAAAGTGTCCCTCAGGAGCTTTTCTCACCAAGCTTAACATGGTACAGCTGCCCAGACATGCATATTCAGACAAGGTAGGAGAGCTTTTCCTTGCCTCTGTCTGGATAGAAGCAGACAGAGGAAAAAAAGGCCCCACTTCCTACGAAGACAGCACAGCCATTTCAAGAACACTCAACGATGTCACAAGTAAGAGCAACGTCTGGGTCTGAGCATCGTCCAAACCATGATGTGAAACGCCAATGAACTTAAGACCATGAGGGTTAAAAAGGCATGCACAGTGGATTAATTAACAACTACATACCGATACATTCTGTCTGCGTGGGGTTAGCAACGAATCCTTGGTCACATCTGCAGCGGTAGCTTCCAACCGTGTTCTCACAGCGGCCATTCTTACAGATCCCTGGCTTGGCTGAACACTCATTGAGGTCTAAGACAAAATCCACAACAAAAGGCAGAAATTATGTGTTGTGTTGTCACGTTTACTTAATTGAGTGTGCTAAGATAAGATTTTTATTATTATTATTATTCCAGGTTCTGGGGTAAAGCTGTCACAACACACTGCATTCCCAAAGAAAGTCTTTAATGTTCTTTCAATATGCTTGGATTAGATCAGACTTCCATAAAAGTTACAGTTGGCCCGCTGTTCCTGTATTTTGCTTTATCTCTATTCTTAATGAGTCATCTCAAAAGCTATTGCTGCATTTTCCTTTCCAGTCTGGAGTTTTTGATGGCACTATCACTGACATTAGTTATGTATTCTCTTTTTTTTCCCCCTAATGGAAGTGAATCACTTTATTCTTTGTTTATTCTGCCTTCTCAAACCTATGGCTTCTCCTACTGAGCCTAAACTTTTCTTCTCGTTAAAAGGGAGTGGTTCCTCTCCACAGTGATGATATGAATGCATAGAACTGGAATGAATTGAAATGATTTGGACTGAATTTTGACCAAACAGAGCAATATATAAATTGGCATTGGATCGACGTGAATGGGAGCTACTTAAATAAACTGAAAAAAATTGAAATGAACAGCGAACATATGTTGTTGTTGTTTTCTGTTAAATGTTTGGGGCAGGTGTGTAGAGACATTTCTCTAAAGATTTTGTTTTCAAGTTCTTGTAATCTGGTCGCCAAACTTTGTAAGAGTAGTTGAACAGTCCCAAAGTTAAAAACTGCACATATGTCCGAAATTAGAAAATTATGATAATGTCAGTGAAAGCAGAACCAGAGCCGTGTCATATTTACCCATGCATCTATCTCCAGTAGGCGCCCGAGTGTATCCAGGTGCGCAGATGCACATGTATGTACCAATCAGATTCTTGCAAGTCATTCCTCGGCTGGCACAGTCATCTATACCGTCTTCGCATTCGTTTTGGTCTGGAAAGTCAGACAACAAGCATAAAGTCAGAAGAAGAAGCAGAGTGTTTTTTAGGAACTTTATCAGTGGCCTCACTAAGACACTCCTCAACATACTCCAACTCTGAGGTCTTCGGGATCAGCAGGCATGAAGTTGCAGATTTAACAACCTGTTTGAAGTTTTACTCTAAACAGTGATGTTACGATATCTGATGGGCTCCTCCTGTTTCAGTGCTTCTCCACAAATACATCTGTTGCTATGGTACCTAAGCTATTTTAGAGAGTGGATGTATAAACAGGGACTTGACTGGTTACAGTTGTCAGACTGTTTTAAGTTCATCCCAGACAGAGATTCACTGAGTATCTCGCTTAGATAACAAGTTATGCAACTTTATAGGTGGGGCCGCTACGTCTGAGGGGCACAGAAAGTTTCCGACCCACACTGCATGACTTGTTAAATTGACCACATACGTAAAAAACGGTGAGACTGAGTGGTTTCATTGAGGTACCTTTACACATCCTCCTGTCCTCGCGCAGGACGTAACCCGTGGGACATTTGCACTCGTAGGAGCCGATCACGTTGACACAGCGGAACGCACACAGCAGAGGATTCTGGGCACACTCGTTGATGTCTAAGGAGTCAAGAAAAAGTCAATTGTCAAGACTGCAGGACTGAGGATGGACTGGCGCCGTCTCTCATACCTTCACAGGTCATCATCGGTCCGGGCTCGAAGCCGTCATCGCACGTACACTCAAACCCGCCGACGACGTTAGCACATGTGCCGTTGCCACACGGATTTCCGATTTCACACTCGTTTTTATCTGCAACGAAGGGAGTTGATTAAACCTTGGCTTACAGGAACGAGGGAATGAGACGATTGGGTTACATGCTGACAATGTGAAACCAAATAAACCTACCTTCACATTTGATTCCGCTGATATCCGTGCTGTATCCAGTTAGACATTCACAGCGGAAGGATCCGTCTGTGTTGATGCACTGACCGTTAATGCATGGATCGTTGAGGCATTCATCGATATCTGCAATTAAAATGAATAAATAAATCAGCACAACTTCATCATAGAGCAGGAATATAGAGCAGATTAAACTTATTGTAGCTTTTGCGTAGATTATGGTCATGAACCTGAAGGGCTATCATCTGGTCCCCGCTTATATCCCTCATTTGGACACAGAACACGATAAGCATCTGCGAATAAAAAAGTAGGAAAAGTCACAAATTAAAGATAATATCTGTGCCCTTTTCCAACATTTGTATGTTTTGCAGATTTTAAATGTGTGTCAGGAAGTATATTCACCCTCATCTTTCCTGGGGCAGATCTCACAGGGACTTCCCCATCCTTGGCCAGGCATGGAGGTGCAGCAGCATTCCGCCTTGGACGTGTTCAGAGCCTTCGGTGCCAGGCAGCGTCCGTTTTCGAACTTGGTGTAGCAGTAGCTCACGCGGATGTCTGAGGGTCAAAACCCACAAAAGAGAACAAATGTAGCAGACAGAAAGGACGTCTACTGATTCAGCTTTACACAGTCCTACAAAAAGTTTAGAAAAATATTTGTTTGGAAAACTTTCGGAAACTTTTCCTAGATAGACCCAATGGATGAGCTAGAGCTGCCATCATCCAGGCGTACTTTAACTAAAATAGATTGAATTTTATTTCAAGTTGAATTAAAATGGATGCATTAAGAAAAATACTTCATAATGCTCTTGATTAAACTTTTTTTCATTCTAACTAAAAAAAATAACTTTTTTGAGACTTCTTGGTCTCACCCAGTGGATCTGAATCGGAGCATGTAGTTTGACTAAATTGCACTGAATTGGATTGATCTGAACAGGATTTAGACTGAATTGAATTCAACACGACTGGATCCGACACAGATGGACAAAGTGTTTTCAGATGACATTTGTTGTCAATTAGCACTCTATAAATAAACTGAGCTGAGTTTAATTCGGAAAACTTCTGTTAGGTCTTAGAAACATGGCATTAGTCATGCTGCGGGACCAAACAGAAGGCCATTGTTTAACTGTGTACAAGCAACATTCAATTGCAGCCCTAATGATAATGGTCTTGTTTCTCATGTGTATACATGTGTATTAAAAAAAGTTTGTGTTTTTCCTCAATAAATCAAATATGTTTTAAAATTTCCCCCTCAAGAACATAAACTGTATAATTTTCTGCACAGAGTTGTGTGTTTTTCTTGTTCTTTGACTAGGCAGCGACTTTCTTGTAATGAGAAGCACATGGCAGTGCCCTCCTGCAATCTCTGGACTTCACTGAACTCAACACAAATAAGCTTTCTTCACACACACACACACACACACCCACACACCCACGCATACACGCACACACACACACGCACACACACCTGGCTCAGAGGCAAAAACCACAAACATGAACACCTGGTGCTGTGAGAGAAATGTTCAATAGTGTCACGTTTCTTTTCGCTATAGCCGTGATTTTTCAGCCATTCCTTTGGGAAGCCTGATGGAGCTTTATGACGATGTGGTGAGCAAAAATGTCGATAACGACAGTTTTTTTTTAAAATCGGAAGCAAGAACAACCTCTTAACGGGTAAAAATAAATAAAAACCTTAAAATGAGGTTTTGAAATAAATGCAAACTTGGAAAAGAGTAGAAGGCCTGATAGTGATTGGTGACAACTGATGTAGAAAACCATGACTAGTGGTAAATCAAAACATATTAAACACAATCAGTAAAAGTTGAGCACATACCAGTTTGTTTGACATCAGAGATTGTGACGTACTACCTAGGTTTCTTCTTTACAAAGTGAATATATCGAGATCTATAACTGAGGATGACTGACTCTTAAAAATGAAAATCTGAGTAAATAACAAAGGATTTCACCATCCTTTGGAGAAGAAATAGTTTTGAGCATGCCACTTGAAATGTCAACATATTCGTTTTCCCCTAGTCCAACGATGCAGAGATTGACATATTTACACAAAATAAAATCACAAGAATATTTCATGCACAGCTGTGGCAGAAGTTCAATGAAGTGGAACCAACCCACTAGAACTCTGGTTCAGGAAAAACATAAAAAGAAAGACCTCAGAAAATTAAGTATATGACATAAAATCTACCATAAACTTTATAAATCTCTGTGATCTTAGCAAATACCTCCCTGTCGTTATTAACAGAAACACATTTTCTCTGACAGCCAGACTTAGGCTTCAAATTTTAGCACTTTCTAAAACTGTAGAGAAGAGGAACGCAAGTTGTAAAATGATGAAGTCATCACTTCAGTGTTTGGAGAGGGAACTCCCTTATAGAGAACTCAGCACAACCCCACCCAGCCTAAGAGCTCACACCATGTATGTGTAAAGGCACACATATACACACACCCCCCAGCACACACACACGCAAGTGAGGAAATGGAAAATTGATCTGCTCAGAGCCACCCTTGGTCTCGTCGAGGCTGAAGCAGCAGAACCAGCTGGAACAGAGTAAGCCGACATGAAACACCCAGAAAGCCTTACTTCATCTCTCTGCTGAGAGCTTCCCAACCTTGTCCCGTGAAGCAGATGCATGCAGTAGCGTCACAGTTTCTCTTTTCATCCACTCGCGCGCTCACCTAAGCATCTGCGTCCCGTCGCAGAGAGCTGGAAGCCCTCGGGGCACTCGCAGGTGAAGCTTCCCTCGGAGTTGGTGCATTTTCCCAACATGCAGATCTCAGGAGACTGGGCGCACTCGTCGATGTCTGACGAAGGATTAGGAATGTCATCAGCCACAGTGCTTAGAAATGAAAACTTTGAAAACGCATTTGGGATTACATTTATTTAGGAATGATTCAATGTCACAAACATTTGTAGGATTGAAATGGGCAAAATCAACAGCTAAATATGTATTGATATTATTTTATTCTACTATCGTTTCTTTGTCTTTTCACTTAGTCAAAAAAGTTACATAAAAACAATGAAATGCTTATATATATATGAAGCAAGCAGGCCATCCAACATCAAAACCATGTTTAGGGACACAATAATAAAGACTTAATTACTTTCAAAATTCATACAACCCATCCCTAATCTATATGCATTTTTCTCACAAAACCTTATTTTTATGACTATTTAAATCTGTTTAATAAATGCATAATTTTAAAGGCACACTGCTTTGTTTTCATACCAAAATTAATTTATGAATGTAAACATTTGAATAATTGAGAATGAGAACATTTTAAAAGGATATCTAACATAGTTAGGTATGATTTATTATTATTTTATGAAGTTATGAAGGTATTTCCACAGCTTTTTTTTTTTTTTACAGAATTGATGATTACAGTGATTTCAGCGGTGCATATATGACAAATGTGAAAACAGATTAATATCTGAAATAATAGGGAAATTAAAGGTATATCACTGACAGTGGTTGCTATATTTTGTTTATTTGTCTAAAAGACAAAATAAAAAACTCCTGGTGCTGCAGAGAAGTCATTGCAGTTCTCCTCCGCTTTCAAGAACAAGGCAAGAAGCAGGAATGCGTTTGGGTCTGCTGAATATGCAGAATTGGTCCAAGATCAGATTTGTTCATGTGAAAATTATCGCTTTGTGTGTGTGTGCTTTTTCTCCACTTCATAGATCCCTGCTGTTACTTGTGTTCAAGGCTTTCTGTACCTTCACATGTTTCCTCGTGGAGATAGTAGCCAGGCAGGCAAATACACCTGTAGGTGCCGTCCATATTCACACAAGTTCCTGCCCCACAAGTACCAGGATTCACTGCACATTCATTGATGTCTGGAACAAAGCAAGACATTTCAAAGAGAAATATGTAAATCTAATGAAAGATGTGCTTAGTAACAGGAGAAAAAGGTAAAGGTCATTACCTGTACAGAGTCTGCCGTCTGAAGTGATCTCATAGCCGTCGTTGCACACACAGAAGAAGCTTCCCACCGAGTTCAAGCACTGCCCGTTTCGACACAAGCCCCTCTGCGTGGAGCACTCATCGATATCTGATCAAAACAAAGGGACGTGTCAGAGACGTGTCAGCCGTTGTCCTCACTAAAGTGATCAGCGGCGCCCACCGATGCAGTCGCCGTTGTGCGAGTTCTGAAAGCCGACGTAGCAGAGGCAGTTGTAGGAGCCCACCGTGTTCTTACAGGTCCCGTTGCCACAGGGCTGCCTCTCGCACTCGTCCACGTCTGGAAAGGTTTAATCACAAACAGCATTCAGTGAAGACAAAACCTGAACAACAAGCGCAAAGAGGAAGTAAAATACGTACCGACACACATCGACCGATCGGGAGTTGTTTTGTAGCCGTTGGGGCAGAGGCAGCGGTAGCTTCCCAGCGTGTCGATGCACTGGCCAGGGTTACATATGCCGGGGTTCTCCACGCACTCATTACGATCTGAAGACATGAAAGACAATTGTCAACACTGGGTTAAACTGAGGGGCACTTTTGAAAGCAAAAAAAAAAATAAATAAAAAAGTGAATAAATCAGCTTTCATTTTTTTATTCTCTGTATTATGGATTAAAACCTTGAAATAAATTCAGCCTTTAACACATTAATATATTCTGACCCATAAAGAACATTTGTTTTTTACCAAAAATAATGAGGGCTTACATGAATAGCATCCTTAATAAATCCTATTAAGTAAATCTAAAATTATTAATGTTGATTTTTTTTAAGTGTGTTGAGTGCACTCTTTGAAATGGAGAGGATAGAGAAATGTATATTTATTGTTAGGAAATAGCAGTGAAAAAACACTTAAATGTATCCATATATATAGTCAGAACAACATTCAAGGTTATTATTATGCAAATTTGCTAAAATTTACATAAGGATTTTTACACATAGCCATTTTTACAATTGATGCTGATAAATGTGACAAAAAGGAAACAGAAGAGGAAGTCAAAGTTGATTCAAATCAATGAAAAGACCATTTTATGAGTTTCTAAATTAAATTATTGTCACGGTTGCAACATAAATGCACTCCAAATCTGTTGGAAGGCATTCCAACCCTGAAAGCTTTTTATCACGAGTCTGTTTTGTTCTTGGGAACTTCATGAAAAGCAGGAAGCAAAACAGGATGTTGATTTAACATTTTCTTATCGCTCTGACAGCAACATGTTTCAGATATGCTGAAGCACATGTTCGACAGCTCAACACATGCTTCGCATTCTCTCCTCATTAGCATCAACACCATGAAAAACTCCTGTTCGGCGCCAAATGTTTGCTGCTTCAACTCTGGCTTATCACGTGAAAGAAAATAAAGTTCAACAACTTTCTCATAAGTGAGGAAGACGAGACAATTTTTTTGGAAATAAATTTGTCCCCAGCTCATCGAGGAAATATACATTTCGGCTCTTTCGGCTGAGGGAGGATATGAAGGAAAGGAGTAGAGATAGGCATGTTCTGCTGTTTCTGGGATTAAATATCACTGTCACAACACTCTGATTTGATGTCAGATAACATGGTCAGAAGGTTAAAGCCTCAGCTGTATCTAGAGGATGCATTCATCGTCTCTGACTTTTGTTTTATTCCTGGGCAGAGCTGCAAACTGCTGTCATGGAGAGGAGGCTCTCGTTCTTGCTTTTTGTTTGTGAAGCGGTTCTTCATACGCTCGAGCGAGTCACAGCCGAGTGTGAAGCGGATGAGTCAGATCTTTCAAGTCTGAGGGCACAGTCAGAAAATGGGCCGCTACCTCTGGGTCAGCAGGCTGTCTCCGCTTCAAGTGGACGAGATTAGATATCCTGGTGTCTCAACCGCCCTCCAATCACAGCTTACATTTCCTCACAAATGACTTACTTTGCCAATCACAACACTCTTCTTGTCAATTTAGCTCCTTCTCACTCCATTTAATGCATAAGTACTATCATACAGCAGCTTATTTCCTAGAATATTTGCACATTTTAGCCTTTAATTCCATGTACAATTTAACATCCTTACCCAGACATTGTCCTGTGGGGGTGAAGCGATATCCGGCTTTACATTCGCAGCGGTAACTTCCAGGCATGTTCAAGCAATCTGCGTTCTGCTGGCACACTGGTCCGTTCTGGCACTCATCAATATCTGGCATCCGTGAAGACAGCATGTTCACACACATTAGACTTTAGCTGACCCGAATTAGTCAGTCTCCTTTGTCTAAACAGAATTTGTAAGAACGTGTGGGTGTGGACATCACCTTCACAAATCAGCAACTTGTCGTTGTAGATAAAGCCGACGGGACATTCGCATCTGAAGCTGCCTATCATGTTGATACACACTCCGTTCTCACACACACCTGGGATTTCCCTGCACTCGTCGATATCTATGGAATGACAACAACGCAGAGGATAATTTTAAAAACTTGTTTTCCATAAACAAGCAGTAGGATGAGAACATCTTACCAATAACCCGACCGGTTGTGATGTCAATGTAATATCCTGGCCTCTCACTGCCGCAGAGGATGGCAAACTCATCTAAGTGGACATAAATCATGAATTAACTCAGGAAAGACAATGTTTATACCAAAGCAACAGACGCTGGCATCAGAGCTCACCGGTGCTGGGCACAGGACACTGTTCACACGGTCTATTCCAAGCACGGCCGATGTTGTAGGAGCAGCAGCACATCTTCTTCGTCATGTTGAAGGTCAGCTCTCCATCGCAGGTCCTGTTGTCTGAGTAAAAGTTCCTGTAGCAGTAGCTCTTCCTCATGTCTTTGTGTGCGTACGGAGAAATAAAAACAGCCAAACGTGAGTTTGGCACCAAAGGTCCGAGACATTTTTCCTGCTCC
This sequence comes from Poeciliopsis prolifica, assembly GCF_027474105.1. Taxonomy (NCBI): domain Eukaryota; kingdom Metazoa; phylum Chordata; class Actinopteri; order Cyprinodontiformes; family Poeciliidae; genus Poeciliopsis; species Poeciliopsis prolifica. The sequence goes on from NW_026562396.1 coordinate 5,188,407, forward strand.
CGTGACGCATTCAGACTCACCCATGCAATTGTGGCCGCCGTTGACCTGCATGTAGTCAGTGGGGCAGATGCAGGTGTAGTTGCCGATGGTGTTGTAGCACTGGCCGGGGCCGCAGATTCCCGGTTGTTCGCACTCGTTGATATCTTCATCCGGAAACAGAGAGGAAATGTAATTGTCTGGTTTGCACTTGTTGAAACACATGAATAACAACCAATAAATATTTCTATTATTGATTTATTGATATTAGCAGCAGAAACTCTGATGTAGGTTGCAAAAAAGTTTCCAAGATTATTTCGATTCAAGTTTTAAGGAACATGATATTTGAGTTTGATTTTGGGTTTGATACATCAAAAGAACAGAAAAATGCTTCACCAGTGCAAAATGGGTCAATTTGTAAAATAAATTTAACAGCAAGGGACAAACAAAACTATATATTTTGCAGCAAACTTTCTAAGTTTTCCATTACACTGAATTAAATTTGGTCTCTACCTCTTCTGGATGCAGATGTGCATAATTTGGCTGGGAACAAGATTTAAGTACACAATTCCAAAACAATATGTTTGAAAATAATTTTTATAAGCGCTTTCACTGAATGGTTACAAAAAACTAACATTTTTTTGTCCTCAGGTTTATAATTTTTTTTTGTGTGTGTGTGTGAAAATATTTAGAAGCATTTAAATACCAGTTTTGTAAATGTGATGTAATTTCCTGCAAAGTAAAAGTGGAGAAACTACCTGACAGCAATGCTAATAATTCAAACTGAATTTGACTGGATGCTAATCACAGTCACTAACAATGTTAGTTATTCCGCCATCAGCATTACTGCAGTCACTTTACTTGCAGGAAAACAAAAGAAGCATTTTTTAAACTTTTTTTTTACTTAAGAATGAACGGATGTGGTGTCCTCATTTGCTCTTAAGAGTCCAGCAAACAAACATGCGCACATAAAAATGTCACCATTGTCCTACCCACAGGTTCCTCCTTTCCCCTCTGGTCCTATTACTGTTTCTAAACACCCTATTTATTTATATTTTCCCCTTGATCTGCCATTCCTCCCATTTTCTATCATCTTTGGCCTGTCTTTCAGAAACCGAGTCCACCTCCCTGAAGAGAGGGCTGACCACATCAGAGTCTCACCCCTCCTCTGAAAGCTATGAACTCAGCAGCTTCACCCTCCTGGCCGAGCACTGCTGGGATCGCAGGCAGGAACCAGAACAGAGACATTCTGGGATAGACTCAGGAGCAATAGCCAATATTTTTATTTTCTTGTTTACTATAATCACCTCAGTTTTCTCACGAAAGCATCCTAGGGCGATTAATTGAGAGGGAGAGGTTCCCTGTGTAGGTGTATGTGCGGGTGTTCCCTATGAGGGTGTGTGCATGCGCAATACCTTCACAGACTCTGGTTTCAAGATTCAGGGCAAAGCCTCTCGGACATTCACACTGGAAACTACCAAATGTGTTGATGCACCGTCCTCCCTGGCACAGGCCAGGAAGTTCTAGACATTCGTTGATGTCTGCAGAGGAGGAAAAAACAACAACAACAAAATATCAGTGGCACCGTGTTTGGCTGTGGGCTTGTAGATAAATGACAGCATGACTTTTTCTGACCTTCCAAGATGACTGTGACAGGGTTTGGTCTGAAGCCTTCTCCTCCAGGACACAGTGTCTTGTACTCAGCTGTAACATGTAATACCAAATCACAATAAACACCGGCCACACAACGACCAAACACCAGTAAAAGTTTGCTGCATTCCAGGATCTGCCGGGAACAGTCGCCTGAAACTGGGTCACATAAAAGATGCTCTCTTTCTTTTTTTTTCTAATCAGACGTCTGAGATCTGCCAGTGAATATCGGAGTCTGGTGGACTGGACACGACTGCGACTTCTCCGAGATAACTGTCTGTTCTTGTCCCAGCAGCCGGCGTATCTTCAAGCTGAAAGGGATGAGTCATTGCCTGCATTGTTTTGGACCATCTGGTGGTAATTTCCATGTTAGCAGCACCAAGCTGTCTCATCTTTACCAGCAGCAACAATTACAGCGAACCTTCATCGCACGGCATGAAAACAGCTAACTTGCACTGAGGAGAAATTTACATTTGTGTTAAACTCTGGAGTTACTGCTAGAAATGATAAATAAAAAAGGGGAGGAAATGACTGCACTGATGGCTGAATGGGTTTTAAAACGGCATCTTGAATGAGTAGTTTGCCGAGTAACCATCATCCAAAACCTTTGGGAGTAACACAAAACTTTTAAAAAAGAACTAACTTGCTAAAGAAAATACTGAAGCCATAATATATCTTTGTCTTCATTAATTTATCTATCTTTTCAATACCTTATAGAAAAATTATGACAGAACTTTGACATTAATTTGAGAAATTAAACATGATATAACTCTTAAGGTTCAATCGTGGGAGTGTTTTTTCTGCTCTTCCGGATCCGTCTATCTTTGCTCTTTAAGTCTATGTAGCAAAGTGTGGACTCACTTGAATTTCCAGGTGGGCATAATTCACACGGACTCCCCCAGCCGTGGCCTTCGGAGCAGCAGCACGACGCCTTGGAAACCCCGACACCAATCTCATTGGAGCAGTCCAAACTCTCAGATGAATCTCCACGAAAACGCACATCACGGTAACAGCTTCCAGTACGAGTGTCTGTCCACACACACACACACACACACACACACACACACACACACACACACACACACACACACACACACACACACACACACACACACACACACACACACATACACACACACACACACACACACACACACACACACATATATATGTATGGGGATTTTTCTAGATTTTGCTCCTTGCTAATCTGACAATAAACATCACTGATCGGTTGAGATGATGCGTTGAGTCTCACCTACGCAGCCCGCACGAGTGGGGTTCAGCTGAAAGTCGGGTGGGCAGTTACAGATGTAGCTTCCAGGGATGTTGACACAGATTCCACTCAGACAAATAGCTGGATCTGCACATTCATTTATGTCTGAGAGAAAAACAAAGAGAACCCGATGAAATCCCCCATTTCCTCAGCTCAGTTATGGTTCCCTTCTTAATGTGTCTTGCCTGTGCAGTTGCCTCCACCCCTGTCCAGCTCATATCCAAGGTTGCACTGACATCTGAAAAGTCCTGGGATATTTTGGCAGCGTCCATTGACACAGATGTCATCAAAGCTGCATTCATCTATGTCTATAGGAAAGACGGAGCGAGAAACGGACTCTAGGTTAATCAATCCCTTTAAAAGCTTCAGATTGTGTCACTTATTTTATATCTTTTACACTGATGTACTGAAAAAATGAGTGAAATTGATGTAAAGGGAGGATTAAAATTTATTAGACATACAAGTACTGACATGTAGGTGTGGTTTATGTGTTGCATTTGATGCACTCCTGCTCTGAAACGTGTGTGTGTATTGAAATCAACAGTGTAGGATTCACTGTGTTCTGCTGCATCATGACCAGGAAGTTCACTGTTCATTGAAATCACTGTCTTCTTTTACATTATTTCATTTTTATGCTTTGTCGATCATCTTACTAAATTCAAACTCTTTGGGTACCAGCAAGAAAACCTGGCTACGCTAAATATTAGTGGATGTAATTTAAAAATAGGTCATCTTGTCAGGTATAAGTGAAATTTCTGATTGATCATTATTGTTAATTTTGAAACAAGTCAAATTTATCAGTAGTCCAGTCTATTTTGTTGCACCAAATATTGTCAATATAAAGAAAACATATAGAAAATATACTTTTAACTTTTATAAAACTTTTGCATTGTTTTAGACAGCAGATCCAATTTTAAATTCATATATATATATATATAAATATATATATATATATATATATATATATATATATATGTGTATACGGTAAGTATAATTAATGGTGAACAGACTTTGAAGTTTGACATCAGTTACTCCGTTGGCACTTTACATGATAAACAAATTACTAAAAGTGAGAAAACATCTTTCACAGATTATCGATAAGTTATGACTCTTAACTTTTCAGTGCTCAAAGCGATCATTTCTCAGTACTGACTGGAACGCTGGAACACCAAATCATCACCCATATTTCAAAACAAAATGAGGCAAGTTTCATTTGTGTCACTCCCAAATCAACAACTGAAGCCACTTTAATGCTAAGCACATTGCAGACTTCCTGTGTCCAAAACTCTGTTTTATGAGTCACATTTGAAAAGCCCCGTTCCCGTTGGACTGTCTGTTTCTCTAAACGGGAAAACAAACAGCCATTCACAGGAGTGACATTTTTAACACTTGAAACAAATATGGCCAGAAACTCAGAGGTGCTGGAACCAGAACGTCCATATTTAGCGGCGCCTTACCCCCGCAGGCCTTCCCATCCGGAGTGGTGATGAATCCCATGTCACACTCGCAGCGGAAACCTCCCGGGAGATTCAGACAGTGGCCGTTTTCACACAGGTTGCCGTTGTCCGCACACTCGTCGCTGTCTGCGGAGGTCAGCAGATGGACTTTATCGCAATTGGGCTTTTAAAAAAATAAAATAAAAGTTGACGGAACTTGTGTTTTTTATTTTCTTGTGTGACCTGAGCAGTAGAATCCATCTCCTGAGAAGCCTTCCTTGCACGCACAGCGGTACGAGCCCATGGTGTTGAGGCAGTTGGCGTTGTTGCTGCACATGTGTGTCCCATTTGAACACTCATCCAAATCTAATGCAAAACACAGAATAACAATGAAAAAAAAACTCATATTTTCAGCATTTCTTTTGAAATTGTCCATGTCCGTGATCCTTTTTATTCTATAATAATTATATTGCCAAATAAAACACAAAAATGTCTAGTGTCTCCTCCTTGCAGTAAAAATACGTTACATGTAAAATGTATGTGCAGAAATATAAGATATTTAAAAACATACCATATCCACACCTCTGCCTGTCTCCTTCAATTACCTGTGCATTTGAGGCCATTGCCAATCCAACCTGGCGCACAGTTGCATTTGAAGCTGCCCGCTGTGTTGGTGCAGGACGCATGCCGGTCGCAGTTGTGGGCTCCAATCTCGCATTCGTTGATATCTGGCGAGAAATAAAAAAAATTCCAAGTAAAGAAAAAAAAGAAAAAAACAGGCTCTGATGGTCCGCTGATTTGGGTCTTTTTCTCTGGGGTTTTTGGCACGGTGTCCAAAGTTGACGCTCTGCTTGCACTGCATAAAGAGACAGGCGACAGATCTAAATGTTCCCGGCTCGCTAGTTTGGTCTGATGAGAGCTGCATTTCAGGCCACAAAGACATTGTGGCGTATTCTTGATCTCTGATACTAATAGCCGTCCTATGAGGATTTAATGAGCTGGAAATTGATTGTTGAAGCGTGTCAAGAGAGAAATAAAGAGACATGTGGAGGAACAGCCGCCCTGAGGCATCAGTCTGTCTGCTTCCCCTGAACTGGTATTACTGAGGGTATAAGGATTTTTCGCTTATAAACTCTGCGCTGCTCAAATTACTTTTTATAATGTTGATGTCCTTCTTTTCTTCTCCACATTCCAGATGTTCTACATGGAAACAAAGTTTTTCCGAGTCACAATTTCTTTGAAAGTGTGATGTGAAGACGTTCATTTCAACGAGAAACCTTCACTTGATGCGAGGGAGCCCTGGACTCTAATAAACAAGTGACAGTAAATAACAGGAACAATTACTTTTGACTACTATTAAATTGCGCCCTTCCTATAAAGCCCTGAACATCCTGTAGAGTAAAGCTAATAAAGACCTCGCTGCAGCAGCTGGTGGTGATATAATGAATGGAGTGCGTAACTCTTTCCTCTCAGGGAACTCTCGGAGGAATACCTAAATACCACAGTGGGGAAAAAAAGATTCTATTTACGGCCACAACACACAACAATAACGACTTCTAATCGGAGCCCCACACGACCTCGTGTAATTGGATCCGACACAATACCTGGCCTTGAGGATAAGGAAGCGGCGCGACTGCGTGTCCTCCGCATATCAAACGCGAGCCGTGCTGCGAACTCAGTCAAGATGTTGGTGATTTAACAGCCAGAGAGACGCGTTCCCCTCTCCGCGTGTCGGTCTCTGAGAGGGTAGTAATTCAGAAACACTGTCAATTAAAGATTATGGCGCTTCTGGTTTACATTCTTCCTGAGGACAGGGTACAGTGTATTTACTCTGCATTTGATCATGGAGTTAATATGAGGCCTGGCAGCAAGCGAATCTTCCTGGATTACAGATGGAATTAATGATCGTTTCCCCACCGAGGCTTTGATGACAGAGAGCGCACAGCAGACGCGCAGACACACGAGAGGAAAACGCAAAGTGCAACTCAGAAATTGCTGCATGTGAAAAGCGCGTCAACAGTTATAGTTGAATCTGGAGCCTGCCTCTCTGTGTGTTAAACCCAGTTGATACAGACGCTTGCTAAGTTTGAAACTCATGCCTTTTAAGTAAGCTCACCCACACCTTGTCCAAACTTTAGAAGAAACATAATCACAACACAACAGTGCTGAAGTTTGATGTCTCTGCTATGGAGCAAAACAGGGGAAAGCTTTAACCACCAGCTGGGCCAAATCTGGGTCTTCAATAATCTTTACACAAATCAACGTGCCGGTAGGAGGCATGTTCCACAAAGAGTAGCAGATTTTGCCAAATTGTCTGTCAGACATCTTGCCCCGCTGAGAGGAATTAGAGCCGTATTTCTCCAGTCTGGGGATGAAATTCCAAACGGGTGATTCACACCCAAACGCTCTGCTGCGACACCAGCTTTCTCAGGAGAAGGAGAAATCTATATGGACATTTTAATGGGATTAGAAACGAGCCAGAGTGTTTGTGTGTCTGTCTTTGGAAGCACTCGTCATTGAGAGTAAGTGGGTTCAGTACGCGTCCAAATTCTGACAAAGGTGTTTATTTGTGTCTTAAGTGAGACCTGCTGCTGCTGCTCATTGACTCATTTTAAAGACAAAGCCAGAAAAAAAATCACAGACCAAAGTTACAACTAGCTTTTAATCACCAACTAAGTGGTGTTATAAATCAGGCCTAATTCTCGTTGGATGGTAAGTAGCTCCAAATTAGCAAACTGTCGAAGCAGCCGGACGAACTTTGTACGTATGTGTTCTGGAGCCGATACAGGTGATTACGTGCCGCTGAGGCGTTCCAACAATCACGTAATGTTTAACTGACCTTAATGAAAGACCAACCCAGGAATAAACAAAGGTGCAATGTGATGCATGCATCTGATGCAAGATAGTGATCTCATTGCTCCTGCTGCTGTTACAGAGGGCACCTGAGTGCGTTAACGGTGTGTTTATCTGCGTGTTTCTCATCAAGTCAGACAGAAGCTTCCAGAGTGGAATTGGTGATGTTGGCGGCACTTCTACTAACTCTGCTAGCGTCCTGCCCTGTCTATCCTCGGCTCTTTCCTTCCCACAGGGCAACAGAAAAACACAAAGCTCGTGATTTAAAGCTGGAGCATGCAAGTTTTATTTAAAAAATATATTTATATGTGTTGTGTACAAGAGACAGATAAACAGTGAAAAAAATCGAGCTGCTCTGTCTTCTTCCAGTGCTCCCAATAACTTTTGTGTATGCGCTGCTCACACCCTCCCCATTGCGCTCTGCTAAGCTATAGCTTCTCGCCCGTCAGCAGAGCCCACCATGAATGCTCAGCCGAGGAAACTTGGACAAACAGTTTTTCTGGAACGGTAAGTTGTTTATCCGTCGTTAGCACATGAACAATAGACGGGTTGATTGACAGCGCTAAGTTGGAGGAGCTTGATTTTGTCATAGATGCTCGTCTGTTTCATGTCATTGTGACTCGGCATGGTGATATTTTTAACAACCATCAAAAATCATTTTTTATTTTTTCTTTGTTTTTTTTTTAGAAAAGTTACTCAACCCAACTTTAACAAGCAGCAGACCTCTGCTCACACGCAAACATCCTTTTCACCGCCATCTGCGATTTCCCGGCGGCAGGGTGTGCAGTCCCACATGCTCACACTCACCTGTGCAACCCGTGGTTCCCTTGCGGACAGAGTATCCCAGGTCACAGTGACAAATGAACGACCCCTTAGTGTTCTCGCAGTTTCCACTCAAACAGATGTTGGGGTTCAGCTCGCACTCATCCACATCTAGACAGAGACGGGAAAGAAAATTGCAGGAAAGCAATCAAGCATGGTACTTTGCTGAAACAGACCTACAATAAAGAGAAGGTTTATGATGATTAATAAAAGATTTTTGAGACTATAAATGTTGTTTGTTTTGAAAAACCCAGCTGTGTGTAAGCGCAGATACACGCCTTTATACGAGGCGTGTATCTACGCCTCATGCAGGGAAGCCAGACGTCTAAATGTGACACATTCCTCCTTCCTTAGCGAAAATAACACAATGCTCACTAGCCCATAAATCAACAACAACTATAAAAAAGACTCCCTGCTCTGAGAGCCACACACTCACAGAAATGAGTCATTAAAACTCATTCTCATGACTCATACTTTGGATACCCTTGAAGTGGATCATTACGTTGTCTCAGTAAATCCCAGAGAATCCAAACCTCCTGGATTTAATAAGGTCAGGGCTGTAGCGTTCGCCCGCTCACCCAGGCAGGTCTTCATATCCTCCGACGACATGAACCCATCAAAGCACAGGCACTGGAACGTCCCGGGGGTGTTGGTGCACTGGCCCCCATCGCAGACCTCAGGGCTCTCCTCGCACTCGTCGATATCTGAAGATTAAAGACACAGAGGCAAATCAAAGTTGCAACACAGACCCTTCTGGCACAAACGCTGGTGTGTGTTTAGTCGGGTCAATTCAGGAAAGAGCATGCGCCGCAAATTAAACACGACACCGAAACGATGCTCTCAAATTACCACTGTAAAGCCTTGAATTCTGTTGGAAATTAAAGGAGTGAGAGCAAAACTGTGAACAGGACATGCAACCTGCAGACGATCCAGCTTTGAAGCTAGAAAGAGATAATAGCGAGGGAACAACATCTTTCATTGCCTGAAGACATTTCAAAGCAGGAAACAAAAGAAGACATTTCTTTAGATCTGTGGGTTACATTTTGAGTGCAGGTAACCATGTAGCAACATAATCACTACAGAATGGCTTGCTATTACTACTCTTACTCTCAGAAATATAGAAGAACTTCTGTAACTTTGCAAACAATGATAATAAATTGAAGCATTGAAGAGTGAGAGTCAATCCGCTCCTTATCTCATCTCAATTTTAGAAGAAGAAAGTAGAAATAAATATACAAATTAAATATTATAATCCATAAAAAATAAAAACAAAAACTTTCTCAGACACCACAAAACAAAATACACCTACTTACCAGTGCAGGTTCTTAGATCAGGCATGAGCGCGTAGCCGCTGTTGCAGCTGCACTCGTAGCTGCCCTCCGAGTTTGTGCAAAACGACTCGCAGCCACCGTTCTCAATGGTGCACTCATCGATGTCTGAGCAGCAGAATAAAAAGCAAGATGAGTAAAAGAGGTTTAATAAATCAACAAAGCAGAAAGAGTCTGAACCAGTCACATATTTTACCACGTACCAACACAGGCCAGCCTGTCCTCGCTGGATTTGTAGCCCGTGTTGCATGTGCACTGGTAGCGGCCGATCATATTGACGCACTGGCCGTTCCTGCACAACCTGTCACTCAACTCACATTCATTTATATCTGCAAAAGAAGAATGCCTCAATGAAAACTGGGCAAATTTAAAATGAAATAATAACAAAAAAACCACATGGTTTGTTAAGCAGAATTAAAAATGAGAACAGTAATTAGTCATAGAATAGCATAAAAAGTACATGTACTTGCTTATGTAAAATAATATTCACAAGCCATAATTCAAACAAAAGACCAAGAAAAACATTTACATAAATCCATATATGGTACAAGGCAATAAGTAACTTTTCTAACTTCCAATGGGAGTTAGCTTTGCTGCAGCACTAACTGTAAATAAAAAAAACAACATAGATGGATTTTTTATTCAGCCATATTTACAATGGCTACAGCTTTTAACATTTGGTTCTCATCTAACTGAGAATATTTTTGGCATTTTTGAAGCAACATTTCCATTGTTTACACATTTAGACAACACAATGCGACTGAATATCCGTTCTGACATCTTAGTGCTAATGTCAGTGGCTATTTAAGTCTTGCTGGGATTTGCAGGGTACTTTTATGAGAAAGTGCTATTTTGTGGTGGGATGGTTCCAAACCTGAGTGAAGTTGGCCCAAACGAAAATATTTGCTGCACAAACCAGCGCAAACGTTTGACACCAATTTTGTCTGATTTGAAGACAAATTCACTCAGGTATAACACCACCATGCTTTTGATGCACAGAGCAATGTTGTACCAAAAAATGACTATAATTATTTCAGAATTTTGCTGGTGTCAGAATGACCACATTTCAGATCAGAAAATTAGACGACCAAGCTTGAAAATACTTAACTTATTTATGAAAACAAAATAATTAAAAGTAAACGCTGTAAAACAGTGAAAAGTACTTAAAAACATATATTTATTTTAGATGTGAATATATTTACATTTTAAATATTTAGCAAAAAATGTCTTATCTTCCTAAAGTATATTACTACAATAGGGTTTTGTTGGTGCATCATTCACACTGATGCACCATCAGCGCATCTGTCCAATAATATACATCACATACATTAGCAGGTGTTGCAAGGCTCAGTGAGGCCACACACACATGCACACACACGCACCCCCCCCCCCCCCCCCCACACACACACACACGCACACACGCACAGAGACAGAAACCCAGCCAGATGTCCCAACGCTCCTTTTTGACAGTCCCAATTGGTAACTTCATACTTTCTGATCATTGTCCTCAGGACCTTACACACCTTAACAAAAAATCCCTAAACAGCAGAGAGAAAAGGAAGTTGATGTTATTGCTCACCTAAACATGCAGAGCCGTCAGGGGCGATCTCGTGTCCTTCGGGACAGACGCACTGGAAGCTGCCCTCGTTGTTTACACATTCACCTCCACGGCACAAGAGAGGGTTCCTCTCACATTCATCAATGTCTGGCAGCAGAGGAACACACAACACAGGCAAAATAACAGATGTGTCAGACCTCTGGCTCTGACATATTTGTTTCACAACTTCAAAATGTCAAATATTAACTGGGTTGAACATCTCGGATTAGCTTTAAGGAAGCGTCAACAGCAAGGAAGTATTTACCGTTTGCATGTTTTGTCGACCTATCTAACCCGATAAATGATTATAATGCTACACTTATTACTTCCCTTTCCAAAAGCCAACATTGCCTCAACATTGTATCAGCTTCTATCTTGCTGTTTCAGATGAAAAGTCTGTAATTTATGAGAATAACAAAAATGCAATTGAGTGCCATCGATGAGCTGAGAAGAAAAGCAGCATGCAGAGTATTGTCGAGCCATGACAGTTTGCTCCATCTTGAGGTCCAGTACCGTGGATTGTCTTCTAATAATTATAAATCTGGACCGCCCTTATGGCTCTTTGCGGCGACATCTTGGGAAGTCCAAATTGGGGCTTTTCCAAACACAAATCAGGTGGAAGAATGCTTTTAACTCCCATTTTGTATTACATACATGCTCTAGCATGCTCTAGCATGTATGTAATATGTGAGTAAAAACAGCCAAAGTAATACTAGGTGACATCACCCAACCCAAAAGTGGGCTGCTCCACATTTGGCGTAAGTGCTTATAAGCACCTCATCAGGAATTTATGAACCTAAAGGGAGCTCTGGTGCTGGCTCTGTGTTGCAGGTCCTCCCTGTCGCTGAATACAAGCTGTAATAGCTCCCTGCTTTCAGATCCTACTGCTTTGACCACGTTGAAAAGATCACTCCTGCTCTCAAACGAAGCGACCTTCCACAAATGAGGCGTTTCTGCACTCTGCTCAATCGATTTACCAGCAGCAGCAGAGCTGATCTGACTTATGAAATCGAGTCATTGCTCACCCATGCAGTTTTTCATCATCATGAAGCCACTCTCGTAGCCCTCGAAGCATTCGCACTCAAAATCTCCGGGTGTGTTAACACATCTGCCCTGGCCACAAAGGTCCGGGGATATCCGGCACTCGTCGATGTCTGCAGGGAAAAAAAAAGAGAGAAATACATTTTAGATTCTATCAAACATACTGAAAACAAGTTATTCACTTCATTTATTTCAATCACTTGTCAAAATATTTGAAACATGGCAACTCACTGTTCCTGTAAAGCTACGAGCATGAAATGGACCAAACTCAGATTCCTCAGTTTGTCACCCAAGTGAACCCACTCCACTGCTTTAGAGATCTGCGACGGCATGTTTGCACAACTCCCTCTGGTTCTGAAAATTCGTTCTACTTGGCTATTGAGCTGATGTGAAAACCAAACGAAGTTTGGAGGTTTAAGGCTTTTCACTCTGCAGATAGTTGGTGACTTCAGCACAGTGTGGTCCTCGGCGTTGCTCTGTCTTCCACTCTGGGATTTTTCCATGACTAAGCGAGCGAGGAAGTTTCATGACCCGACTTATTGCACAAGAACTATTAAGTACTACACTGGAATTCTCAGAGTACCTCAGACACAGTTTGTTGACGCAGTCGGCGGGCTGAGTGTTGGATTTTCACTCTTAAAACTGAGTGTAACAATTGAATTCAATGACTTAGAAGGAAGACGCCATGGAGTTGGTGATATAGTTTATATAAACACTTATTACTACTGTTTGTAGCTCTAGTACCCTGTAGGAGTCAATTTATGCCATTACCATTGATCTATTTCTTCTGGCTTATATTTTCATATGAAACTATTGAATATTATGGGAAATTAAGCTGCTGTAAAATTTTAGGAAAGTGTACAAGAAGAAAAATTGGTTTCTGAATTGGAGATAAATTCCTATTTTGTTAAAAAAAAAAAAAAAAAAAGACTAACACAAAAGTCCAAGGCAGGTCGTTTCCATGCCGAGCTAATGGATCGTAAAAGTTCAAATTAGCTGAAAAGAGACTTCTGCAGGAACAGCATACCATAAAGTGAAGTTAAGCAAAGATACGGTGGCTCCTCTCTCAGATTCCTCGCCAGTCTAAAAGCTTTGACCTTTTCGATTTTAGGCCGCACTATAAAACCCTTTACACTGAGAAATCAGGCTGGAATCTCACTCACCTGAGGTAACGCATCCCAAGGATAATTTAATTACTTAGAGCCCTTAAAAGAGCTCAGAATCCATAAAGTGTAATGACATTTAAACCTCAAGTGATGTGTGCACATTTCAGTTCAGCAGAAACGCAGTTCACCAGACAGCGTGGGACCAGCTCCAGCGTATCCCCAGCAGCCAGGTTCCCATTAGACTGAATGAGCTGAGTTTAAGTCATGGCTAAACATCGCTTTACCGTGATTAGAGCAGGCAGAAAGATGGGGTGAAAAGAACCGATGAAGAAAGGCTACAATAGTTGAAAGCCACCCAAACTGAATAAGTTTCAGACTCCTAACGTAAACATAGAAGCTAAACATACGTCGAAAGGCATTTTGAACCATCAATTTCTGAATTTTTTGCAGAGTTCCTACCCATTTTTATATCAAAATTTAGTATTTTTTTCTGATTTTGATATTCTTTTGGCCAGTTTTAAAAGAACGAGTATGAAACACAATGAATTGTTGAATATTTCTACAGATATTAACCTTTAAATGTGTAATTAGCCAAAGACAGGTTGTTGGGTGGATGGGCAGACGACTGGATTGTAACAAATGTGATACAAGATGTTTCACATTTTTCTTTGACAACTTTCATAAAAGTGGCTCACCGGTGCAGTTCCTCTCGTCCGAGTCCAGGGCGTAGCCGTTGTCGCAGCGGCAGCGGAAGCTGCCGATGGTGTTTCTGCATCTCCCGTTAGAACACAGAGTGTTTATCATCCTGCACTCGTTTATGTCTGAGGTTTAAAGCGGAAGGAGAAACCGGTCAGGGTTCAACCGGTCAGGGTTCAACCGATGGGACACCTTTTGTGGGGTCACACTCTACCAACAATACCTTTGAGGAAGGGTCTGCCGTTGATGAAGTCCCCTCTGTGCGAGAAGCCAGGGCCCCGCGGACACAGCTGGTTGAACTCTGGCGTGCCCTGTTCTGGACATTCATCACATTCGGGCCCCCAAGCAACACCGACGGAGCAGCAGCAGGCGTCCACCCTGTGTTTCCCTGATATGGGCGTCCCACAGCGCTCGTCGTCGTGGGTAAGGTAGCAGTGCTCGGTACGCAGGTCTTTCGATCACAGAATGTCAACATGCGTTAGATATCTGAGTTTAAATAATACACACGTCATTCAGTGACAGAACGAAAGCTTTACCGATGCACATCCTTCCACTGATGTCAACAGTCATCCCTGGAGGGCACTGGCAGAAAAAGGATCCCTGTGTGTTGACGCACTTGCCATTTATGCACACACCCGGAAACACTTGACACTCGTCCACATCTGAGAATCAGCCGGGAAAAAAATAAAAAAAGAAAACAACATCGAGAGCCGAGCTGAGTGCTCCACATTACTGAACTCAAAGGTAAAACACAATGTTCTGCATCATGAAGTCCTCACAGCAGCCCATTACCTTCACAGTTATTTCCTCTGACTCTGGCAAAGCCTTTACTGCAGATTGGATCTGAAGAGAGGAAGGAGTACAATGCCATGCAAGTCATTAGCGGTGTCTGATTGAAAACAAGGACACCACAGGTTGATGAAGTCAATGTTGGGCTAGTCAAAGTAACCGTCCTGCTCACTATGAGAGCCGCACTGCTTTGCTTTTTACAGCTTTGGTTGTTTTAAACTGGGTTAATTATTTCTGTCGATAGCAATAATTACCAAGGTTAGGAAATAAGACCTACAGAAAAAAACAATTTACCATTAAAAGTGTGGTTAATATATGCTAATTTATAAACTTGCTATTATGAAATTACCTACATATAAAACACTTAGAAATGGTTCAAGAGTGATTTGTTCTACACATGCCTGGGCAGATAACAGTGAAAAATGTAGATATGAGTCGTACTGTGTGCTGGTCCACCTTTTCAGTATTTCAGTAGCTTCTGATGCAGAATGCACATGTGTTACATTAGCAGTTGGTTTGTCAGGCGCCATATGGTGGAATATTTCCTCAATCAACATTCAGAAATACCGTCAGTTTCCAGCTGGCGGTGTTGTGTAACAAAGCTTCGGCATCATGAAAATACAGAAAAGGCTGATCACCTTTTTCACACTTAGCACATGGGCTGTTCCAGGCTTCTCCCAGCGTGGCGCAGCAGTGCGATTTCAGGGTAGCGCCGTTGATGTTGACCTCACAGCGATCGTTGACCATCTTCAGCCAGCAGGTGCTCTTAGCCGTCTCTGTTTCATAAAAGAAAATCTCGTAGTGAAGAAAAATACTTTAGCGTGAAGGGGAAAATAAAGTGCACATTTCATTTAAGGAATATTTGTGGTTTCGGCGTTGAAATGAAGCCACTCTGTTTACCAATGCACTCCAGTCCAGTGCTGTCCAAGGTGCTGCCCACTGAACACGAACACACGAAGGAGCCCTCGCTGTTGCGGCAGTCTCCGTTGATACACGGGGAAGAGTCACACTCATTGACGTCTGTGGACACAAATAGACATTCACTA
Source organism: Poeciliopsis prolifica (assembly GCF_027474105.1). Classification (NCBI taxonomy): domain Eukaryota; kingdom Metazoa; phylum Chordata; class Actinopteri; order Cyprinodontiformes; family Poeciliidae; genus Poeciliopsis; species Poeciliopsis prolifica. Next base: position 5,204,020 of record NW_026562396.1, read on the forward strand.
TCGTTCAGAGAAAGAGACAATCTATATGTGACGATGCTTTGCACCAGGGATTGAGCTTTGGTCTAACCTTCGCAGACAATGGTTTCAGTATCAAAGCGATATCCTTTCGGACACTGACAGGTGAAACTCCCGGGAGTGTTCCTGCACAGGCCGTTGTCACAGAGCAGCCTGTTCACTAAACACTCGTCAATATCTAAAGGACAGATCAAAAACCAAGACACGCCATCAGTTTTCTCCTCCGGGCTTCTGTTAGCACACGTTTACTGAAGTTCACCTACCAACACAGTTTTTGCCCGTGTGGTCCACCTCAAAGCCGTCGTTGCAGTTGCACTTGAACGACCGCAGCATGTTCTCACAGACTCCATTCTGACAGACGTCAGGGTCCAGGGCACATTCGTTTATATCTGAGAAGGCAAAGAACAACCTGCTGAACGTGTGAGAGAAAATGATCAGATCACAAACCACTTTCAGCTCACGCAGCACTGCCTGTCTGACGTGCAATTGTTTGTTATTTTCTTTAACCGGGACAACAGCTCAGGACAAGTCTGCGTTTTTCTCCTCACCTCTCCCGTCGCCTGCTGTGCCGGGACCACTGGGACACAGAGCCAGGAACTCAGCTGCAGCAAAACACAAACACACATTGGATGAAGAAAGCAAATAATTTACATGCAAGAAAAAGCAGCTTTTACCAGAGTTTAAGAAAATGCAAGGACCTTTCATACCGTACCATTATCCATTTACATGCATTCTTATTTTGCTGCAATGTATATAAAGCACCTTTTATGTGGTGTTTCTCTGGTGTCCTTTAATTTAAGCTCTTTAACTGGGAGGACTAATGAGAGGCAACTAAACAAATTATATTGCAAAGCAAGAAATACGAGATATACACAGCTGTGTCTTCTGTTTCATGACCAGATGACATGTCTTTCAGCCAAGCTCAGCAGGTGAGCTAACGCTGAACAATTGACCTGATTTGTAGAGTGCATGTAAAATTTATTTATAAAAGTCAATATAGAGTCTACTGCCCGGATTTAGACCTATATGTCTAAGTCTAGATTTAGTTTAACGTAGGCTGATGAGTTAAAAATAACTTCACATCTCTAAGGACAAAAAAAAAAAGTCGGTAACCATGTAAACATTTCCAAAAAGCATATTCCACATTATAGATGGTTATTGAACATTTTATCTATTTTCATTCATTCAATTTACTGAGTGACACATAGATGAATCACACACAGGCTAATGTTTTCAAGCCTTTTCTGTTAATTTCATAGTATTTCATAGTGAGCAGCTAATGAAAACATCACACTAGAGATTAGAAAATGACATCAAACTGAAAAACGTAAACACTTTTTGGAGGCTTTATGAAAACCATGTTGATTTTCTACTTAAAGATTATTAAAAGATGCTTTTATACAGATATAATGGGTCAATTTTTACAAATAATTATATTTTTTCTTCATTTTATTGTAAAATAGCATGTCAAAGACTATTTACATATTGGCAATTGCAAGCGATTAATTGTACATGTGAACATACCAAAAAGCGCTGTGATAGTAAAAGATGTTTGAGTTTGTAATCAGCGCAATTCATTCTTTATTTTTAATGCTCAGCTAAAACAGATCTACATTTAAACGTATCTAATGTATGAAAAACAAATTCAGATACCAAAAATAACTTTCGCTTTTAAATCAAATACAAACCAGTTTCAGCCTAAAAATCTTTGAGGCATTTAGACGTCGTTTGTTTGGATTTTCAACAGGAAAATGTTCACTGAGGATTGTTTCATCTGGTGATGGATTCTAGTTACTCTGATCTGAGTAAAATTTATTAAATGCACTGTGCATAGAATGCTTTCAAAGTCTGTCTGAAGAAGGATCGGGTATAAAACATCTGCAGGGGAAAAGAAATTTAAGTTCCAGTACCAGAGCTCTCTGGTGGGCAGGGCTGGCAGGGCTCTCCATAGGCGTATGCCGTGTTGGCACAGCAGCACTCTGACTTGGTCACCGCTCCAAATAAAGGTCGGACACACTGCCCGCGCTTGTAGCCGCCGTAACAAGAACTGCGCATATGTGTGTCTGTTTTGGAGAAGAAAAAAACACGACGGCATATATGTGAGAAACCAAAACTAAGGTAAAAAAAAAGAGAAAGATCTTAAAAGCAGATGGAAATAGACCAACACAGAGAGAAATGAATGGCAACAGTCAGCAACTCCAGTAAACATTCACAGCAGTGAAAACAAATGGCTGTTCTATCTGCTCTCTCACTGGATTTAAGGCATTCTCCTGCACTGATATCATTTTTATGAGTACCCACCCGGAGAACAACAGCGTTTCGACATGTCTCTCAAATCATAATGCCGTGTTATTTTGGGAAATGTTGAAAACATGGAGGCAGAAAACGTTCTAAGTTTCCAATAAGCACTCAACAAGACGTAACGCTCAAAAACAATCCATTCAGACAGTTGGCAGAAATCCTTCTTGTCTTCATATTAAGCTTCCCTCCACTGAAAAGGAATCATCATAAATGTTGGGATATATTAATTTTAGTAGAGAATGACAAAAACACTTGAGCAGATCTGCTTACATGTCTGCAATATTCTGGACTATTGTCGGGCTCGGAAGAAACCGATTCTGTCTACAGGTGCAGCGTTTATTAAGAGAGCTCAAACAGTTATTTCACTCTGCGGCATACAATTACATTTGTTGGATGTCAGAATCAGTAGGTGATTTGTTTATTTTCCTCACTACGGCATCCTGAGAGATTAAATTGGCCATGAAATCTAATTTAACAACAATGGCGAAACATGTTCACTTGTTACATGCACTGGCAGGTCATCTCATCTAGTTTAGGGAAACTGATCAGAGAAAAAGGATCAAATTCAGGGTTAGAAGTCACAAAGAATTAAAACTGTGTACTGATGTATTAGAAAACAGTTTAGTCAGCAGTGACTAAGAATCTAGAGATACACAAACCTCCAGCATCCCTGTTGACAATAAAAGCGTAATGAGTTGATGGAAACGGGGCTGCATGGTGGAATAGTTGTCAGACCTGTTAGCTCACAGGTGGGTTCACATCCCAACCCGTGTTTACAGTAAGTTTGACCATTCTTCATGTGCATCTGTAAATTATGGCAGTGGCCCTGTGATGGTATTTCACACTTCAGAATATCAACATCACTTAAACATGTAGAATAAGTATGACTGAACCACATCAATCATTTAAGACGATGCACTTTAACCATGCGGCAGCGAAGAAGTGGAGTCAGATTTCTGCTTGCCACATTTTATTTCACAGTGAAGGAAATGACTCACATATCCAATCAAAGCTTCTAGTATGGTAGCTCACCGACACAGACTCGTCCATCCAGACCCACCGCCATCCCCGCCATACACTCGCAGCGGAACGATCCCTCTGTGTTGACGCAGTGTCCGTTCATACACATGCCCGGAGTTTCACACTCATCAATGTCTACAAACAGAAGCAGAACATTTATTTTCTTCTCCGCTCATTTCTGCAGCAAAGCCTCAGTGACACCTGTGGCATCTCGCCGTTGAACGGCAGTCACAGTCATAATTCCCGGCGGCGATGTGGCCTGTGTGCCATTATGTTCATGTTTATGTGGAAGGAATTGAGCCAGATTTCACTGAAACACAATGAACCCCTCTGCCCGCCCTTCTCTCCCCCAGGATTCTCTTAAGCTGCACATTTCATTTGTGACTGCATACATGAGCACACTTCTCCCACGCCCTTGTTCTGTTTGTTTAATCAAATATGACTTGATGCGCTCAGCGTGGGGAGTTAACCCTGGAAAGACACATTTGAAGGGAGATTGTTTTCCATTTATCTAGAGCATGTGAATTTCATTTTTTGCATCTGATACTGTCAAGTAAAAATATGTGTATATCTGTTCAAGGACTTCTATAGTCATTTTGTTGTTTTAATGTTAAAAAGAGGCCAGGCACATTTTCTCTTCGCTCCAAATAGATTTAGACAGGCTGTTAGAGGCAGAGTTGGGCAGAAAAAGGCAGATCCTGATTGCCGACATGTCCAGCTGTCCTGTCAGGAAACAAAAGGGTTTTTTTCCCCAAGACATTTAGGGGGATTTTTTGCTTTTTACCCCGTCCGTTCAGACTCATTTAACAGCAGCAATAAAATACCAGAGAGTCAGCCACCCAGCAAACAACATGCTATGCAAAAGGAAAAACTAACAGAAGCTTTCGGCTGAACAGTAAACCGTCCCACCAACACACCTACACACATGCGTCCGCTGGTGTCCAGCAGGAAACCGGGTTTGCAGATGCATTTGAAGCTGCCGTCCTCGTTGATGCACAGCCCGTTGAGGCACATGTTTCTGATCAGACACTCGTCCTGGTCTGTGGGAAAACAGAGGCTGTTAGCGAAGGCTCCAGGTAACGTCATTTGAATGAGTCTGAAGATCCAGCCAGTTGGGGAAACTTGCCTATTTTCATCAATTAATGGGCCAAAGTTTGGTCAACTCAGGCAAATCACCATTTATTAACAAGCCAACAGAATTGTAAAAATACACTAAACCTATGAGTAACTTAGCATGGTTACCTAACAAACTCTGAGGTTTTGTATGGGCAGAGCTGCAGCACCAGCAGAGAAACCATTTTATACCCGAAGGCTTCAACCAGGGTTTGCACTAACAACAGTGCCGCCTCATGGTTCCATATATTTTCTCTACAACATGTTTGTCACCAAACCTGCTCGCTCGATTACATGTAAAGTGAAAGTAAAAACATCCAGAAGATCAATAATCGAGAATATTTTCATAGAAAGTACTTAAAACTCTCCTCTGTGATACAGGCATGTAGAAATTAGAAACTTACACATTAGTGACATCTTTTTGTGAACACCTCTGCTCCAATAATAATTTGTCTTATTAGATCAGAGGGAAAAATAGCTAAACAAATAGATTGTCATATAATACATAGACTACAAAGAAACTGCAAGTTTTCAGCTCAAATGGTCAGAAATGCAAAAACATGACCTTTTTGCTCTGTGGAAAAACTATATGTTTTTACTATGTTCTGACTTATTTAGTGCACTGTGCAAAAAAGACTCAGGGTTAGATATTTCCTGACAGTGTAGGCTCCTTAGAAGGAAAGCACAGAGATGTAAGATGCTACTTGAAGCAGAGGTGTCCAGAGTCAGTCCTCAAGGTCTGGTGAATGTTTCAGTTTTTTTCTTGGTTCAACACACCTGAATCAAACAACAGCAGGTCTCTGCAGAACTTTGTGGACTATTAGGATCAGCTGTGTTTGGGCAGAGACTCATCTAAAACTGGCATGACAACTGGAGCTCACGATTTACAGAAAACAGCATTTTCTATGGTATGTCGAGGCATGTCTGCAGTTCATTCAGAAGGTTGGGGGGAGTGAAAGACACGGAGACTCTCAGCCGATAGCAGTAAGAGTAAATGAAAAAAAAATAATATATATATAGTAGAACTGTAGAACTGTTGGACTTTAAAAATCAAAAAGTTAGAAGTCATCATTTTGTAAGGAACACAGACACTATTATACTACTTTAATGAAATGACAACGCCAGCAGCATGTCATTTTACCCTTCAACCTGGTTGAGGGTTTTTAATGTTTTGCACTTAGTTGTTGGATGAAGACTAACAGACTGTTGAACCAAAACAAAGAAAGACAACCTCATACAAAATAGCAACTAAGCAAAGAGAAAGTTGTAATGCAACTGAAACCCAAAACGTTCACATTAAGCCTACCTTATAGTCGTGGACAATAAAGGATTTCACAGTCAGCGAAAATAGTGCAAGTATTTCCATAACATTAATTACTCTGGTAAAGACTTTTGCATGTCCTCTTTAAGCTCATTGAGCTGAAATCCACATAAAATTCCCAGGATGACCTTTTAAAATCCCACCCCTCTATTCCAGACCCTGAACGAATCCCTGCTCCATTAAAAATAAACGTCACACCTACTGTGACCATTAAACCCAACCACCCTTTAAAACCTGACTCTGCTGCATAAATAAAGGTCTCACAAATTGACGGACCTTGACAATTTTTGCCATCTGGTGAAATTTCGAATCCAGCGTTGCAGACGCAGTGGAAGCTGCCTTCAGTGTTCACACAGCGCCCGTTGTTGCAGATGCGTCCGTTGGCGACACATTCATCCAGATCTGCAAGCAGCAAAAAGTACAGTAAACACACGCGGCTTCTTAAAGCGTACGCCTGCGCTTCTGCAGGGCGGGTGAGTGCGGGTGTCACCTCGGCACTCTGTCCGAGTCGCAGTCGTCTGGAATCCAGGAGGACACTGACAGATGTAAGAACCAGGGGTGTTCATGCATTCACCGTGTGGACAAGGACTTTTGCCGCATTCATCGTCATCTGTGGAATACACACTGGGCTTCAAAAAGCTTTCTCGTGTAAAACAAGCTGAAAAAAGAGGCAGCTAAACAGTTCGTACCGATGCACTCGCCCCTGGTGTCCAGCTTGAATCCCATGTTGCACTCGCAGCGATATCCAATGCCCGGCATGGGAACGCACCGGCCGTTCAGGCACAGGTTACGGAAAGCCTGGCACATGTTGGTGATATTCTGTGTCTGGATGATACCAGGACCTGACAGAAACAACAACAATGCACACATTCCACAACTGGCAATATCAACCTGGTATCATACAGTATAACAATCTGCGCGGTACCAAAAAGCATTCAGACAAAGTCAGAGCTGTGTTGCTGTAAAAGGTTGTTGAATCCAAGTTCAAGTTTCTAAGGATGTTCAAGTTTATAAGTTCGCCCGTTATAAACATGGAAACTGAGAAACAAAGCCATCAAATGAAGCAAGCCAACATACTTACATCAAGCATACGTGTGTTATCTAGAGTTGAGATGAACAATTATTAATTCTTGAAATAAATTATTTTGTCTCTATGAAGAACTTCAAAACTTATGTTCATAAGGCAACAAGTCTCCAATTTTGTTTGTCCAAAATTCACAAGACAAAATAAGCTGTTTCAAACAAAAACAGCGTCAGGACTTTTTAATGCGATAAACTGTATCTGAAATGTCCAAAATTGAATTCACAAAAAAGAGCAAGCAACCTTATATTCCTACAATTAATCATTTTTGATATAATAAACATGGAAGACTTTAAAGACCATTGAAGGCTGCAAAGGAAAAACCACATCGTACATTAATCAATGTCTACGTCCTATTGATACCTTCAGGAAAATAAACTATTTGTCAACAACACATTACTGGTTAAGCTAAAGATCAATGCTCTTTTCTACATTAGCATAGGAAAGAGCATTCTTATGGAACAGACCAGGAATATCCAGAGATGATAAATTATGTTTCCAATATGAGCTGCCATGTAAATCCGCCTGCTACTCTCACACAAAGACCAGATCATGTAAACCATGTCCGATCATTAAATTAGACACGGACTTTTAGCCAACTTGGAAACGAGGCCAATAAACAGTTCTTCCTCTCCAACAACTAAGAGCTTAAATATGTGAAATCTTCCTCATAACATTTAATCCTAAGACTGTCTGCTAAGTGTCCTTTGGCACATCTAAACCCGCTTTAACGTGAACAAAAAGCAGGTTTATGTCAAAATGGAGACATAGAAGTAATTCAGTACTGCACCAAATAATAATTTCTATACAATTTTAGTAACATGAAATAAGGAAACCTCCGTGCTCTCCTGTCTTGTCCCATTTCAGAGAGCGTAATGCAGCTAATGGCTTTTCTATAAGCAGAACAATTGAAGAATATTTTGGAAGCAAATGCGGACAGAAGAGCAAAAAGTCTCCAGAGATGGAAGGCTGGTTTATTCTGCATTTATAAAATAATTCAGAGTTGCACAAATGGAAATATTAGTCTTCAACTGTTTTAGACATATTCTGCCCATAAACCAGTTTTATGACCTCAAATGCCTTCTTGTCCGTGAGCTTAAGCAACAAACTACATCTTTTTTGTAAGAAAACCAGAAAGCACCTGGAGGAGGAGGAAGAGGTACTTGTGGTTGATACGGCCCTGGACCTTGGCCTGGAGTTATGACCGGTCTTTGACCGGGAACCTGGATGGGAATTTGACCAGGAATTTGACCAGGAACTTCTCCAGGTATTGGGATTGGGTAGATGCTGGGCAGGTCAGGAATCCCAGGGATCCGACCGGGAATCACCACTCCGTTGTTAGAATCGGGTATCTGGACGCACAATCTCTGGAACTCCTCTACAGCGATCACAATCACAAACAAAATGTAAGTAAAATATTTGGGTTATTATTTCTACTTTTTTTAAAGACTTTGAAATCACGTGTGATCATTCGAGACTCCACCTGTTCCACGAATGGGGCACATCTCCGGGGTGGAGCCATCAGACCAGCAGCGCCCGCTGTCACAGCAGCACTGCATTTTAGTCATCAGCTGTGAGTTTTGGCTGGCACAGCGTCCGTCCACCAGGCTTCCGTAGCAGTATCCACCGCGAGCGTCTGCGAAAGGCGACACGCCGTGAAGTGAGTTAAACAAATCACGCTACATGATTATGACCGGCGCTGTCCGCATGTTGAGAAACTGGCAGGAGTAGAATCAAACAGAGGTCGTCGCTTCAGACTTTCCATTATTTGGGGATGGAGGTAACTTCCAAAAGGCATCAATTCATATTTTATGAGAACTTTCTCTCCATCCTGCAGTTTCTGGCTCCTTGCTCCAGCATGAGTCACACTGAAGTTGCCTATCGACATAAAAATTCACGTTTGGTTTCATAGCCAGCTAAACTAATGTGCGCCAGCATACAGCCGTTTTCCATCACCTGATCGTTGGTTAATCTGAATGATTCCAGGTATGCATGAACTGAAAAGTTAACATTAAAAAGAAAAAGAATCTGTCCTTTAGAGTCTAGACTTGTAGCGTTGCTGCATGGGAAGTAGACTAAAATGTTTGGCACTGCAGCTTTTTGGCACGGAAGACTCAGACATTCCTTCCAAGCATGCTCTCCTGAGGGGGGTAATGCGAGCGTGTGTTTGCATATGTTTCTGTGTGCATGCATGCGAGTGTGATAATGCGCTTCAAGGTCAAATGGATTATTCCGACTCGCATTCTTCCCTGGTCTGTTTTGGTCGAAACTGAGCTTAAGGAGGGACTTTTTCAGCTTTTCTGGAAATCATCATCGCAGTTCCGGTGGACTGACAGTCAAACGCACGCACATTTCCCCCAAAAAAGCTTAAACTTGCCTTTTTTATTGTTTGCTTCGGAGAAGCCAGTGTTTCTTAGTATTACCCCAAACTTTCTGAAGGTTAATCGAAATCTGTCTTCGAACTTTGTATGCTTTTTTTTTATTGATTTCCGATCCAATCTTTGAACATCTGCTGACAATCTACTATATGTCAGATTTTAGGGACTGAGTCAGATTATAGCACTGCTAAGTGATTCAGTTTTGTCTGAACAACTGTACTATCTTTGATCATTTTCATAGAGGGTTAGGGTTAGATAATAGAAACTTTATTTGTTTCTTGACAGAATTCTGGTAAAAACATTTAAAAAAAAAGTTTAAAGAGAACAAATTTAGTTGGCTCTTTAACTGTGTGGTTTGGGATTATCGCTAAATATTTTAATTGTGACTCAAGTGCAAAACACAAAAACAACACTCTTTAGTGTTAGTGGCACTGGACTACAAATTAAGGAAACTAACAGCAAAAAATTTAAAAGAAAAACCTGATAAACTATTCCTAATGCTCACTTAATACAGCAAAAGTCTAAAGATGCATATATATAAATCAAATAAAGAACGACCAAAGACTTTTGCACAGTACTGCAGTCCATTGTTGTGGAACTACAGACAGGCACTTGACTACTGACCTAAATTCTTCCAGATGGAACGATGGATGTGTTTCAATCTTTTCTTCCCTAAGCGCCAAACATAGGACTCATGGAAAAAAGGAAGAGCTTGAAGCATCACCTTCCTGACTGAAATGTTTTACTTCCTGTGTTTGAGTTGCCAGAAACAAACAGCGTCAAAGTGGACGACACAATAAGCCTGTTTGTCCTTTACCGGGGCGTGACAGTCGGTGTGACCTGGAACTCACCCAAACACCTGGATCCGTCGACAGAGGTGTAATATCCCTGGGGACACCTGCAGAAGTAGCTGCCCACGGTATTATAGCATTCACCCACGCCACAAAGACCAGGAATGTTCGAACACTCATCCAGATCTGCGAAGGGGAGAGGGTGGAAGCGAGACATGGTCACAGGATATTAAATCCAAAGGCCACGGCAGATTCTCTCCTGTGCGAGCAAAACTCAACTTTCCTTGAAGCGCTCATAATCAGACACGGCATCTTTTAGAGAACACACTGTAACTTAGACGTGTTTCAAATGTGTTTTACACTGTCCAGAGGTTTTCCGGCAATTATTATTGGGCATAAAATAGCACATATTCTCTCTGAAGAAGAGTGCCAGAATAACAGATTTAAAGCTGGTCTGGAAATGATCAAAATTTACGCGCTTCAGAGCCAGTATTTCTCACAGACTTACTGTTTTCTTCAAGTCATGACGAAGATGGAAATATTAAACACGTTCTGGGTCGTTCTGAAGCCAAATTTAAGATTAATAAAACAGGGTGGAATTAAAATAACAATGTTCAACAAATCAGGTTTATCAACACATGCATAAAAACTTTATCTTTTCCATGTTTTTCTCATTTAACGTTGAGAAAACTCCGCAGTGCAAAGAGGGCTGGGCAATATGGTCTTAAACTGTTTTTCACAACATTTTGTGGTGATATTGTGGTAATATTGGTGTATCTGTTACTTCTTTTGTTGTTCACTGTGTTGCTGTGATTGCAAGGCACATCAACTGTTTCCCAACAAATACAAATATTGTTCTTGAGACCATTTGTAATAGTTTTCTTTAGGACACCAGTCGCACAAAGAAATGTGACTGGTTTGCAACACTAGACTCTTCATACCAAATCCATTTTATTCATCTTTTTTATTTTATTTTTTTACTTTATTGGTATTTATTGATACACTCATTGAAAAAAACAGAAGAGAAAATAAAGTAATCTTGACAATATGGACAGTTTTTAATATTATTATTATTATTATTTGGAATTCATAATGACAACAAAAAATCTAAATTCTTATCATAATAAGAAATTTATCACAAGTAAATGCGATGCGATAAATGCCCATCCCTGAGTACAATACATATCTGCCACAGGTGACACAACCAGGTGAAAGTTTTTTTTTCCAACAGACCCAGATCCATTAGGACAGTTTTCGCTCTGAAGAAATTAAATCAGCATTTCAAAACGGCTTTTCTTGTTTTTTCCTCAGCTTAAATTTGCCTGATCGGAAATATTTTTAGTAGGACAAACAGTGAAAACAGAAGATCTGAACAGTAACTACGAGGGAACTGTAATGCAGAGCAAAACGATAATAAAGCAGCATTTCCCTAAAACCTCAGCTTTAAGAGCCGTACAGCTGACAGAAAACTGACTCCTACTTTGGTTTAATTAAACTTATTTTAAGGGAAAAGTGTGTGGTCTTTTCCCCACAAAGTAAAAACCCAAATACCATTACTGAGATGAAGTAAACCACACAGACGGATGTGGTTCTCTCTTAGTGTTTAGGCTCTTTTAAATATTTTTTAGTGTACTCTGTCATTCAAGCTGACTCTGAAAGTCAGCCAGTTCACATGATCCTCCCCACCACAACTCAAAGCTTAAAACTCACCTTCGCATTTCTGCGAGATCTCGTTGAATTTGTGCCCAGCGGGGCATTTGCATTCAAAGGACCCCACTGTGTTGATGCAGTTGCCTCCTTGGCAGATGCCAGGGATGGCCTGGCATTCATCCACATCTGGACAAAGAAAAAACAAAAAACATGTAATTAATGCCTGGTTCCCATTTCATAGTTACAAAAAATGAACACATTGGGCAGCATACATCTTTTCTGGGTGTGTCCTCCTTTGACTTTTCTTTGGTCATCATTGTGATGACGGAAAAAAAGGAAAGAAAGAGAAGATTTCCTGCAGGAGGAACAGAAAGTGAAGCAAAGAAAAGTGAAGAAACATTAGCAAAGTATTTGAAGCAGGGTGTCGAGTTTAACAGAGGTTGAAGGGATACTCATCGCTGAGACAGTGCAATGGGTTTACGCGCTATGCTGATGACTCAATTGAATTCATTTAACAATTTTGAGCAAATAAAATCACAAAATGAGGCAGAAAATCTGCAGGACCCTTTGACCTTGAGTGGTCTCAAGAGTTCTCCATGTTCCAGTAGGTCTCTGGCTCAGGTCCGCCTCCCCTGCAGAGGTTCTGATGTTATTGGGTCTGACGCAGCGAGGCACAGAGCCGTCTTACCAGAAACGAGCTCTCCCACGTGGCACTGCCACTGACCCGTGTTACCAATTCTGACAGTCCTGTCACAGCGGGTGTCTGTGGGCATTCCATGCACATGTGGGAGGCACTGCCACCCACCCAATTTAACCCAATTAGCGCTAATCCTCTGCAGCGGGGGTTGAGGGCATGACAGAGAAAAAGAGGGGAAAAGCAAGTTAAGATAAAAAGGGACAGAAGTGGCTGCGAAAAGAGACAGAGGCAAGGAAACAGGACTAAATTAGAAAAAGAAACAAGAGATTCAGGCTTTATGAACAGACTTTACCTTGGCACGCCCCGGTGCGGTGGTTTGGTATGAACCCTCTTCGGCAGGGGTGAGGCTGAGCGGGGCACATCTCGCAGGGGTGACCCCACGCCCGTCCGACTGTGGCACAGCACAAGGTTTTTGTGCAGACTATCCCTGTGAGCTGGCCTTGGCACATCTGGTTGTTCACGGAGGCAAAGCATGGCCCGGTTCTGTAGTCTGCCACGAGAAACCAGCAGTATATTTTAACTCAAGACGTGTAGTTACCTCTTTACCGTCAGCACTAATTGCAAAGAGGTTAAAACACTCAGCAACCGGTGGGGCATGTTGACACAACAAAACCCATCCAAACTGTGATAAGAAAGCCAAAGGAATATGTCAGTGGGATTGAAGTTGGACTTGTTGAAGAACTGTAGCGATCCGACTTTAGAGTTAGGAGGAAAATCTCCTGGGGGGAAAAGCAAACACCATATAAGGGCCATATAAGAGCAAACTCCTTCCAGCTAAAACTACTGAAAATGAGAATCTTACTGCGGTTTGACTGAACTACCAATTAAATACTTTTTAAATCTCAGTCAATATTTGATTAGAGTTGTAATAGTAGTTTGCTGTAGTATTTTCTCAACCATGTGTCCTAAAAAAAAGACATTCTCCGCCTGGAAAAGCCACTGAAGAAACCTCTCACGATTTTAAATAGCATATTTAAGTATTTTTGGCACTTTGGCAAGCCAAAGAAATTATTACAGGATTAGAATCATTTAGAAGCACCGTGAGAATCCCATGAATAGGATTGAATAGATTATTAATCTTTAACAGCAGCTAATTTAGCATCTGCTTTTGACATGGGGACTTGAACTCTTAATGTTTTCATAAAACCTTTTCAAAACAAACTAAACCAAAACAAGATTTTGATTCCTTCTATATTCTGACCCCAATGTCAGATCTGGAGGTTTCATACCACCCTACACCACTTCACTATTCAGACAGTAAACCATCAAAAAGCTTTTTCGGTAGATTACAGGCAAACGTAGTAACTATGTCAGGCATAAACAAAAGCGCTCAGCCTGAATCCAACTTCTGCAGAGCACTTCCATCAACCGTGATGAAAGGGCCACAGATTGTATAGGAAGGCACTCTGTAATGAACTCATTGTCTGTTCTTGACATTTGAACTGGCCAGACTCTCAGGTGCATGTAACGTTATAACATTGCACTTGTCTGTCTGTGTTTGAGAAAACCCAGAGATAAAGAGGAGTTCTGGATAATCTTAGAAGACAGCTGCAAAATGTAAGTATCACCTAAAAATGTGTGATCCAAGGATGATTTCACAACCATAGTTTGTTTTCCCCACCTTTGTGATCAAACGCAGAGCTTGCCAAGATACAATCTGGTGTGTTTTTCCCACCCGACTCAGATGATATCTTTTTTCAAAAAAATTAAGCTCTCACAGTTTGCTGAAGCAGCAGCATCACCACTTGGTGTGCAGACATTCAGCAAATCAGTCCAAATCAGTTGATGAGTTCGCTAACTTGTTGTTTTTTGTGGGATGGGGGGGATAATCATGTAAAATGCAAGCAAAATCCAAACCTGCCACTGCAAACCACATGAGAACAAGAGCACTAAATGTAAATACAGGGAGCATGTACCGCGCTCCAAACTAGTAAAAAATCATTAAATGCCATCATTAGTGTGTTTCTGGCTGTTTTTCGGGCAAAATTAGAAGCATACTGAACGGTTATGAGAAGATGTCTTAACAGTTGCATCAGAAAGGGTGCGCTGCCACTGTTTGTTGGCTCGGTCACTCTACCGCATCCCACAATGCAACACATACCTGACTACAGCCAGGCGCTCAGATCAAGCTTGCACCTGGTAGCTGTGTCTGCATCAGATTCACACGATAAACCATGGACTGCTCTCGAGTTCGTTTGGAAGCATACCGAGCCCACCTCCTCCAAACGGACTGGGTACACAAACAAACCACACCAAGGAGGGAAAGGAACCAGAGTTCGCTTTAAATGGGCAAAACACCTCTGGTTTTGAGAACTCACTGGAACTACTTCAGTCCTTGTGTTGTGTCTCGTGGCAGAGGCGGGTGGGAGGCACATGTATCGTGTAGTTTGGAGAACTTTTATTTTTCCAAAGATACAAAATATAGGGGATAAGTTCTTAAAGTCAGCAGAGGCTGGCTGGCAGGGTGTGTTTCTGGAACATAGAAGGTGATTTCCACACTAACTGCAGCACCCCAGAGGTAAAACTAAATGGCTTACAACAAATATGATAGTGTGAAGAAAGTCCCTCCGTCAAGACCACTCTCCTCTCCTCCCCTTCAAACCGGTTCAGATCTCAATCCCCTGAGCCAGCGGCTGGTATGCATTTGTGCTCTCCTTCCAAATGCCACTCCTTAGTTGAAAACTCCCAGCCGATTTGACAAAATCACAGAGTTTTATCAGGTGAAAGGTTTTGGAAGATGGTAAAACACTGATAGTGGAAAAGAAAGACAAGGAAAAACACATCAGTCCCCAAAGCAATCTGGCTACGATCCAAAGGCAAAAATCATTTCCACATTTCAGAGCTTGCAGCAGACAGCAAGAGGGAGACCAGCTCCAACAGCACAGTCATTTAAAACAAACGAGACATTGTGCGTTTCCCTTGTGGACCGGGGCCCGGCCCAGGCCCGTCACGTGCACCACAGCCTCCACGGTCTCTGTGCCTCTGGCACCGGTCCTGTGTGAAACAGAACTGGGTCATCTCTCATTCTGTCCCCCTCCCTCCCGCTCAGACTCGACTGGAGTCCAAAGGCTTTCTGATTTTTACTCAACTTTCCTTCCAGGCACAAGTCAGTCTCCAAACAGCTACAAAGTAGCAGCGTTTCAATCACTCTCCAAACCGATCTGCCTCTCCACGTCACATTCCAAGAACTTCACACCCAATAATCAACTCAACATCTACAAAAATATTCTTTCAATTGTAAATAGTGATACAAAAACTGGTTGTTGTTTTGTTTTTTATAGATTTTCTGGTTTCTTCTGATTTCTCCAGTAACAATTCTGGTTTTGGAAAATTCACATTTTCTTTATTCTGCTCATGAACAAAAAGTAAAGATGGCTGCCAGTGATTAGGGCTTCCTCTAGTCTAGATGACAAAATCAAGACATTTCAATATCAGGAGATCTCAAGCCACAACAACTTTGTTTAAAATAGATCCATGTCATCAATATGTTGAAAGGAGACCAATATGAGTAAGACTTGAACACCTTTGTTAAGAATGTTGTTATTTGTCATTTTAGTAAAGATGGACAGATCCTATTGTCTTACAGAGATACATAACATCAAGAGGAAATGAGAAGAAGGGTAAGTTGGTGGTGAAACAAAATCAAAAGTGCAAGCAAAAGGTTTTTCTCAAAACCCAGTGAAGGAAACCTAAAAGCCATATTTCTTTAACCTGACATTCAAAGGTTTTGGCTAAAAACCAAATATTTTATCTCAATTACATTTACATTTTTAGGTCTTAGCATTTCTTACAGTTTTTCATTCCTGAATACTCACACTGTAAACTACTTCCTAGATTTATACTTTTTCAACTTCAAATGAACAATAGCAACAAAGTACTGTGTGAACAGTCATAATAGATAAACCAGAAAGTTCTCATCTGGCACAAATTTATGTCGAACTCATCAGATGTAATATTTGTTTTACTGTCACACATCAATGTTTGACACTATTAAAGCTCTAATTAGTGCAAGAGATTAAAAAGGACATTAAGTTGGAATATTAGAGGGGGAATAAATATAATCACGGGACTTTAAGAGTCGGCTGAGGTAAACAGCTGTAGGGTGAAAATGGTGTCATTTCATTCGTCATCCTTCAGCGTCTTTGTCTGCTGCATGCAGCTGGGGGGACCCACCCAAGTCATGTAAGTACATCTGGGAGCAATCGCTCGTGTGCGCACACACAAATACACACAAGCGCATGCAGAACTGAAGCTCATTAGAGCCAGCAATAATCTCAAAACACACCACAAACTTATAGAAATGTTGGACAGTGGAAAGTTTGTGGTGACTCCATGCAGAAATGTTTCTGCCGGGGTAAATTTAGAAATTCCCGCTTCAAAGTGGGTCAAAACAGGGTCCTGGAAATCCAAAATATAATCTATTTATACTCACAAAAATCATATAATTTTCGGAGTTGTTCCACATTGTGCTTGCGCACTTTTACTTTGATGCCCCTGAGTAAAGATAATTTCTACCCTCGCAGCCGTGCATGCATGAGCTTTTGTAATTTGTGTGTGTTTCCATTATTGGGTTATATAGTTGGGTGGGGTTTACTTATTGGCAGGTCAACAGATTTCTCCATTTTCCCAGAACAAACTAGTTGAGCGTGAAGTCGATCACAGATGGGGAAGACACAAACACTTTAGTTATCTATCCACTGAGATTTGCATCAGAATTAAACAGCGGCTGACAGAAGAAAGTCGGTGAAGCATAGGAACCGAAAGCATCCCTCAGCTGACTGACCCACTTCCCTCCAGTGCTGTTTGGAGACTTTCCTCTCTCTCTCTCTCTTTTTTTTTGACTTAGTAGCTCACGTGTTTGCACATTTTTGGCCCGTCTTCCTCCGCCATCCCAAGTGAACTCACTGGCGTCATAGCTAATGCTTTCTTTTATGGCTCCGCAGTCGAATGACTGCAGCAGGAGGAAACAGCGACGGATGCAGCAGGAACCGGACTGTGGCCGCGTCTCCAGAAATTCCTCATTCCAACCTAAATCGCATTTGCAACCAACAAAGAAGCACACTGAAGCAGCAGTCAGCTGTTCCCAGTCAGCAGGTCATCAGTCACTCAGGCAGCATGCGTCTCTCTGCTGCAGTGATGTCTTCGTCCCATTTTCCAACATCCAACAAAACCTCAGGAGTCCGGGGTGCGACTGCTCCCCTGATCGGATCACATGTGTTTAGAAACCTCGTGATTTTGCTAATGTGATAAGATCAAGCCATAATGGAGCACAGTTCTGTAAATTGCATTAAAATCAAGTGGGTTCTGCAAACACATGTGCTTTATGCATGTGCTTATGTTTCTGTGAGAGCACAATGACTTTCCCTCAGGGAGGCGATGGATTCCGGCCAAAGAAATTCCAGAAAGAAAACTCAGCCTAAAATACCACCACATCCATACATCTACCTCCTTTAGGTCTTTTTGTTTAATCAAAATGCTAAATGAAGATGGACATGAGAGAATGTCCAGGAGGAATCCCTTCACAAGTATTTTGCTAAAAAATTTGTATATTTAAAACGTAGCTTTAATCTAAAAGACAGACACACCCAAATCACAACGCTTTAAAAGTTATTTCCTCCCTCAAACATTTGTTCTGTTTTTGCTTTTTGTTGCCCTTAACAGTTTTAAATAAGCTTTAAAAAAAAAGGCAAATGGCAGGGAAGTTTTCAAATGATTTCAGTTATTAAGGGAAAAAGTGATCTAAACCAAGTGGAGGGATGTGGAAAACTATTTTAAATCATAAATTAACTGAGATTAACCACATTTTACAGCGTGGCTTGCGAATTTGAACTGAAACCATTATCCACTAAAAGAGAAAATATGGAACAATCTCACTTATCCACTCATCCAAGGTCGTGATTAAACGCTGAAAATGAGAATGGGCAGAAATGGCCAGAGGTGTAAAACGCTAAAGGAACCTATAGCAACACAAACTCCCTCATCAGACATGTGCCAAAAACCTCAGAGTTTTTGGAAAATATTCAGTGGACTGACAAATAAAAGTGGAACATTTTGGGAGAACTGGGTCCCAACAACACGCCGACAGTCAGACACGGTGCTGTGATGGTCTGGGAGACGTTTTTTTGCTGCTTCGGGAGCTGGAAGATTTAGTTTAACTGATGAGAACGGTTGAATCTGATTTCTAGAAGAAACCGCCCGGTTAACCCTTAATCACAACTTTGCAGCATGATCGAAAGGACAACGACCACAGGATATTATGCAGAATATCAAGCCAACAGAAAGCAATCAGGAAGACATGCACAATGACGTAATCTCATGTCTGTTCACACCGAGACGTAAGTTCTCTAAACAGAGTCTCAGCAAATAAAACTGTTGTTTTTAATATTGGCTGAAAGCAGTTCATTACCTGAGCCTGAAGGGTTGTTGGTTTTTTAAATGAACAGATATTATGGGCTGAGCACAGATACCAGCCAAGGTCTCCAGATTTCTCCTCCAAACACCTGGAGGGATGAAGCTGGGTTAAATCAGACCAAGCCTCCTGCAGCTGGAACCTCGCATCACATGAATTCATCTTATTTATATTTAATGATGTGAAGCTTTTTTCTCTTTTTTTTTGCCTTAAAAGTGTGACATTTTGACGAAAACAGGAGAAGGTGCTATAAAACAAAGGGTCACACAAACTTGTAAAAGTATTTACAGCCCTTGAACTTTTTATTACATTTAACGACTTTGCAAACACTGCAGAAGCGATGTGTTTCACTGAGATTCCACGTAATGGCACGTCACGAGAGCACAAAACGATGACATAGATTTCTTTATATGCATATTTGTATTGTAAATTGGTGATGTAAAGTCAGCCCCATCCACTCCAGCTTTTAAATTGTTTTGAAAATAGCCTTAGTAAGTAGCCTGTGTGAGTGTTTTACTCTCAGCTTAAATCCAGCTCTTCTATTAGGACCTTGGAGGTTCGTTCAGAACATTAGTGAGCAAAGTGTATCAGGATGACCAAAGAGCACAGCAGGCAGCTCAGGGGGAACGTTATGGAAAATGTTTGAAGAAGATTTGTGTTATAAAATACAATCACAGTCTTTGACCTGCTCATTAGCGCGCTGCTTAAGTCATTACTCAACGAGGAAAGTGCACGGCACAACCGCAAAGCTACCGAGCCTTGGCGATCCACCTATAATGATAAACATTTATCGGAGAAGCATCCAAGATAAACATGGAAACTTCGGCGGTGATCCGCGGCTTTGGTGGAAGGATCACGCGAGACAATTATTGTTTGTGTACTCTGTAAGTCTGGCTGCTGTGGATGAGTGGCTCCCATCCTGCTTTGGCTTACAGAAAGTCATGTGAGGTCCTGTTTACAGATTGCCACAAACCATGTGGGAAAACAGAAAACACAGAAGAAGATGCTCTGGTTGGACAGGACCAAAACTTTCTGATCTGCATTCCCACTGATATGTGGGCAGAAAACTTAACGTCAGCTCATGGATCTTAAGTTCATCCTCCTGCAGGGCAGCGAGCTTCAACATAGAGCTACACTGAAATGTTTTCCATCAAAGCTTAAGCAGGTTTTGGTGCAAACTAATCTGAATTAGTTACAACTAACTTAGCCATTTATTAATCCCCCTTCAACAAAACTGGCATTTCAACCTTTACAGTTCATGTGACATAATTGTATCATTTTATTGGTTGTGTTTTTATATTTCTTTCTTTGTTTTTGCTTTTAGTAGATTATATGTACTTCCCAGTAGTTTAGTTTGGGGCTAATAGTATAGTGATTTTGTTGATTAAAGAGTTTTTTAAGGCTGAAGTATTTTTGTTAATAAACTCCTGTTTATTATCAAATGAACATATAGTATGTCATTCATCTGTTATTCCAAACACAAGGCCTCATCAGGCAGGAATTTATAGACAATAACTGAGGCTGAACAGCTTTGCTGTTATTTTCTTGATAATTAAGTGGTTGCCCAACTCGGCAAATTAATTGGCCTAAAAATTTTTTTATCGTTTCTAATAGTCAAACTAGACCCTGCAGTGGCACAAACATAATGGTCTGGTAAAGGTCTGACTTACATCTAATTGAAAACATTCTGCTCAAATCCGACTGAGAGCTACGAGTATTTAAAAAATGGGCAAAACATTTAAGTCTCTCGCTACGCTTGACTGATTGCGAAAGACCTCAATAACTTTGCAGCTGAAACTGCAGCAAAAGACAGATGTGAACTTTTCAAGTATTTATTTGTAGAAATAATGAAAATCGTGTATAATTTCGAATCCAATACATGTGTTGCTTTGTGTTTGTTTGTCACATTCCGTCCAGATAAAATAAATTGAAATCTGAGGTTGTAGTGTGAAACAAGATCTTGACCTTGTTTCACACTACAACCTCAGATTTCAATTTATTTTTTTTATTTAGTATGGTTGGGTTTGCAAGAACAGTGTTTATGAAATCACTGCAGAAAAATATGACGGGATTCCAGAGTCAAAGTTACATTTCGATGCAAGATATAAATACAGCTGAGAGCAAATGGTCTGTTTGCATTCTCCTCACTCTGCTTAGCAAATCTAAGTTTTAAAACCAGATGTGCTTTTCGACTCTGCTTTCGGGCCCGTAGCCACAAACATTTGTGCAGTAGACCTTACACACCCTCTAGCCAGACTTTCACATAAAAAAAAGGCACAAACCTGGAGCGCGCAGCAGGCCACTCAACAAGATAAGGCATGGCATCATGCCTTATCTTGTACTAGTGAGTACTACATTGTAGTCACTAGTTGGTTTAAAGAAAACAATGATGTAAACAACAGGACAGAGAGGTCCATGAAGCATCGCCTTGTTAAAAGGACCAACTAATTAAGAGCTGTACTGTCAGTCCAAATATTAGTGTTGCGAGGCCATCACACTGACCCCTACAGGTCACTGCTGCAACACGCACGAGAACAAGCTTGAGCACATGCACGTTCACCTCCAACGCAGGACTGGCTGTCCGTGCTTTGAGTGTGCTTGTATAGTCTTTGCTTACGTATGCCAAAGAGCAACCACAGGCGGACGGGAGGTCTTCAGTTACCAAACAGTGCACTATCACAGCGTCGTTATGCTCCCCAGAGTGTCGTTTCAGAGCAGATGTGGAAAATAATGGTCATTTCTGAGCCTGAGCCAGACATACAAACGTCCCTCGACAAACCGACTTCTTGTATTGTGCGGCGTGACCGACCGGTCACAGGAAACGACAAAACGATCAGCGTGGAGTCACGTTTTTACAAAAGCCGCACGTGCTGATCTGAAAACCTGTCCAGCAGCAGAAGCAGCAGCGAGTCTGGAATGTGGAGGAAATCGAAACTGGGATGGATGAAGGATGAAGGGGAGGAGAAGAGAAAAGCTGTGCGGGATTCATTACCTCTCTCACACTGGGCTCCGGTGAAGCCGTACGTACAAACACATCTGTTGGGAGCCACGCACCTTCCTCCGTTCAGACAGCCATTTTCACAAACCGCTGGGGGAGAAAAAAAGGCAAAAAATAACCATGAGACGACATGAAGACATTTCTTCTAAATTAACTAATTCAATGATTGTGAACATGTGTGTGAAACAGATAAAGTTAGTTTTTATTTTTATTGTTTTCATTTAATTGAGGGGCACGGTTTGATTCTGCTTCTCCCTGAAGGGAAGTAACTCTTCAAACCTAAACGCTCAATGACTTAATCAGCTGTTTGCTGAGCTAAAGTCTTTCCCAGGATCTCTGTGAGTTATGAGGGAACAAGACAGCTTAGTCCTTTTTATGGGAGAATAAGCCACATTTCCACTCTGGGTTTTAGGTTCTATGTATAAGACGACGCGTTTAGTCTAAATTCGGTCAGATTTAACATCCTGTTTGCATAGCTAAGGCTTCATTTCCATCAAAACTGTTTACAGTCTGCTTTTATGTTGCTACTATTTGAACTGGTGTTGACAGCATTCATTCTCTTTTTGCTTTTATCAGAGTTTTAATTCCCCGCTTTAATTTTTTTAAATTTCAGTCAATGAAATTTCAAGCATACTGCTCACATTTTAGTTCACCAGTCTTGTCTCCATAGCAATCCCTTTACTCTCTTGACAAAGCTTAAATCTTCACTCTGGTCCAATAATAAATATGTCCAGCTGTTTGTGACGTCAGAAAACGTTTAATCCATTGAAACAAGTCCATGGTGAAAACATTTTGTTCTATTTATAACATTTTTCTGTTCCTTTAAAATGTGGAAAAATGTGTGGTTGAGATTGTATGTTGCTAACAGCTGTTAGCATGATGGGTTAGAACAGGAACTGAGAAACAGGACTCTATTGGTGTCTCCTGTAATATCATATAAGACAACTGGACCTGCTTCGATTGGATAAGCTCAGATAAGCAGAACCAGATGTCTGTATGGACTATTACTCTTTGAAACCAAATATGAGCTTGTTCTCCTGATCTTCTGCAAGCTAGTTCAGATTGTAGTACAGTTACCAATGATAGAAAGTTAGAAAAGTAGTGTTTTACAAATCTCATAATGTGTTTAATGAGTAAGACCAAGACTTATGAAACTACTTATGACCTGCTTACTGAATTTTGCCACTTCGGCAGATAAATACTTCACTGGTCTCAATCAGGATTTTTAATATGTTGTGATTAATGAACACGGTTTCTCCCACAAAGACTCATAAACGGGCCGACATTATTTTGACTACTGCTCTGCAGATATCATGTAGCTGTTAACAGATTAATAAATGTGAGGTCCCTGCTGTCGCCCTTGTAAAGAAAGGTCTGCTTCATGCGCCCGGATTCCTGTGGTTGCCAAAATAAGCATTAGGTTGTGTAGAAGTCTGGAAAAATATGGCCTTAATTCTCTACTGATTTATTAACTCAGTAACCCAGATCAGTTTCAAATCAAATTACGGCACCACTCACAGTAGAGAAGCTGATAAGCTGTGCAATACGCAGCTAGGCTGATGACCAAGTCAATGCTTTACAGACATGAACTCTGTTCTTTAACGTCCTTTCCTCCATTTCCATGAATCAGCAACAACAACAGCCAAAACACCAAAACCACAGCTTTAACACAACCACAACCCCCCAAGCGCTTACGCCCATATTTTGAATGGAGCTGATGGTGTAGGTCAATCAGCAAAATAAATGTGCTAAATACTCAGCAGGAGTTCATTGGAGGGTTAGAGAGCACGTCTTTGTCTGGAGGAGATGGGAAGCAGAGATGGACGTTCTTACGTTGACCACAGTGGTTTCCAACGTAGCCCTTCTGACACTGACAGTTGTCCTCCGCACACGTTCCTCCGTTCATACAGCGAATGTTGCAGTTCTGGACTGTGGGTCGAACAAAGTGAAAACATACAGTCAGACCAGCATTGGAGCTGTTTACAGATTACCCAAACAAGTTATACTTTGGAAGATGTTTAAAGAACTAATGAGATTGACAAAGCGTGTTTCTCAGCAGTTGAGCTGAGATATAATATCCAAGAGATGTTTTTGGGTTTGTTTGTTTTTTTGCTGTTTAAACATATGATGTGCTGAAGTGCTGGGAGAGAGAAAGACGTAGGAGATGTTGACTGTGGACATCTTCCAAAACACACACAACCGCAGATAGCCCGCTCACACACACACACCACACACACCACACACACACACACACACACACACACGCACGCACGCACGCACGCACGCACGCACACACACACACACTCCAACACAACAGCCCACGAGATTGGCTGCTCTTCCAAAAAACGTGATTGCAACACGTATCAATTGCTCCAATCTGGAGGCGGCGTCCTGAATGTTTTCAGACGATTCTTTGACCTAGTATTATTTTTGTCACATTAGTCAGTGCTCAGGAAATTTGATATTTACTAGAGCTAAAACTCCGCCTGGCAGTCCTGCATACTTTCAGGAGCTACACATTCTTACTGATTGTGAGATGATTAAATGATATTTTAAAACTATTTCATCCAAATGAAAATGTAAAGATAAGGGTGGGATTTGGACTGAACTCTCTAAAATCCATTCCATTCTTATCTATTGGTGTAGAGCCAGTTAAACTCTGACCGATGCACTAAATATAAAATTTTAAAAAAAAACCATATCAAGAAGAGAGGAATTGCTGAATGACCTGACTTCGATCCACAGGTTGAGGCAATCTGTCCGTTGGGGCAGGTGCACATGTTGGGTCTGGAGCAGAAGCCATCTCCGCACGTACTCCGGCAGATTGCTGAAAACGGGAACAAAACACTTGGTCACACAACACGCCGTGGAAATGTCCTCCGTAATTCAAAAGGCAAAGTATTGTGCAACTCTTGAGCTGTGGCGCCAGCGTTTGTTCTCATTATTCATGTGAGAAAATGTATGTTTTGCGTCTGCCGCTTGTCAACCTGTCAACTGCAGGTTTTACATTTCTGCTACGAGTTTCCTTTGGTGCGGCTCAGACAGTGATCTCAGCCTCAGACTGAACTTTCCTTCGCAAAATCTCAAGAAGGATCGCAAAAACATTATTCAAATTTGACAAAGCACACCTGGCACCCGAGCTATTTTCTGCTTAGAGTTTGGTTGCCAGAGAGTGTTTCCAGTTGTCACAGTCTGTTCGTTTGCTCCCCTTTTTCTTGTGTTTTTCCACCGTTTCTGGCAAGGTCCACTGCTCCGAGCTGCTGTCAGGTGAAGTCCTGCCACTGACCCCTTCTCTAAGAATCCCACTGCGAAACCATGTCATTAGAGCCGGGACCGGCATCCTGCCAGCTGCACAGCCTGAGCTTAGTCACACAGCTCTGAAAACTCCTCAAACTTTTCTGTCTCTGGATTGAAACACCGGGAGATGAAGAGGGCGTGGGGGGTAAAATAGGTAAACAATACCATCTGAGAAAAAAATAACATCAGAACCAACTTCAACATTGCTCAAACTCTCTGCAGCTGTTTTACTTCCAGCTCTGTGGAGCGCATGAACAAACATCAGGAAAAATAAATAAATACAACTCCAAGATGAAGGTAAATGTTTCTTCCTAAAGTCCCTGGGTTAATAAAATCGAATCTCTGTTCGTAAGAAATTATTAGTTTTTTTTATGTTCTGCTGCTGGAGCATGAAACAAGATCACTGTTCTTGCATCTGCTCAGTATCTGTGAAACTATAGAAATCCTCTCTCAAAAATGTGCCAAATGTTTTTTTTTTCCAGCTGGGCTGATGTCTTGATTTTCTCTTTCAAGCACATTTGTGTAAAAACGTACAGATTATAAAAACATTTTTTTCCTTCCAGAGGATCCATCTCTGTCATGTTTTAAAGATATTATAGTTACATTTTCCCAGGAGATGTGTGTATTCAGTTATTGCTCATTAGCTACATTTTTATTTTTGCGTTTTTCGTCGCTTCTTGTTCCTGTCACCATCCAGTTGAAACAAACTTCCTCATCTATCGAGGGTATTTTCCTGTTTGTTTTACTTTTATCTCCACACTCAGGACAGCACATTGTCTTTTGGCTTCCTTAGACTCACTTTGATTTGAACAAATAGCAGCTTAATTATCGCTAAGCACTGAAATGCTCTGAAAGACTCAAACTACAACCAGACCATATTTAACATTTACCTGTACCTGCCTGCATCAAGTTTGCTATGAAATAGCAACAGAAAACCAGAACTGATTTGTTACCAGATTCTTCTTGGCTTGGCTTGACTGATCCCTCAACACCAAGCGCAGCACGCACCATAAGTTCATCATCAACACTGTGAAGGACGGCTGTGGCAGCATCATGAATCTTGGGCTCCGTGACAAAAAATTATGAGCAGCTGCTGTTTCTGCTTTTTGAGTCTTTTTTGACTCTATTTGACCCATAAAGAGCATCACAATTTTGAAGGCTTGCAACCGCTTTGCTTTCTTTGGTCCAGTACTGATAACTAGCACAGTATTTACCGCTCATGAATTTTACATTCAACAGTTTGTATACAGTATGCAAGTAGGTTGCTTCAATTTTTCTATTAGTTTTAGTTTACTGAAATGTCCCTCACCACGAACAACAGTCAAAAGCAACTTGCAAAATACACATAAAGCAATCCAGACTTTTCAAAAAATGTTATGTAGAGCTGCTGCTGACTGACTCACCTGTTGTTAAGTGGTAAAAGGTACAGGCACAAGTTCAATATATAAATATGTTGGGATTTTTTTTTTCCTTTATTCATTAAATGCTAGTGAAAGGGAGGTAGACAGTAATCTGTAGCTCAGCTAACAATGCTAAATGGTTGATAATCTCACAGACTACCCACCTCTTGGAGAAAACCTGACTTTATCATTTTCTCTTAACCGCCTCAGTCGTTCTTGCCTTCCACTGACTGCTGCTGGACAGCATCAAGCTCCAAGCAGGAAGGAACCATTTCATGCAGATCCAGGGAATTCAGGGCAAATATGGATGTGTGTTTTTGGTCTGGGAGTGGGAACATTTGATTTTTACTGCTACAATCTTCGATAACACAATATGATTAATTTTGTGATTGAAAGGGCCCCAATTTTTTTATTTTTTTTTTCATTTCTGTGAACAAAAAATAAATAAATAAATTGTGGAGGGCCCCCTATTGGTCAGGGGCCCTTAGAATTGTCCTAACTTTTCCTTGCTATGCGGCGCCTCTGCCTTCAAGAACATGTTCCACAGGTCAATAAGGGATTTCTTTTGAACGTTCAAAGTTGGAAAATAAAGTCTTCTTCACTCATGTTTTCTCCAATTAAAAAATTACTATGCAATTTAGAATAAGAAGGTCATCCATCACTATTTCAAATTGTTTGGCATTTAATTTATTGTCTCCATTTCATAAACAAAGATGTTTTCTACACTTTGTCGGTGAAAGTGTGGCGATAAAAGTGGGATCAACTATCACAATTTACTCTGAACTGCAGTGAACCTGTGGTGCTGCTGCTTTATGTTTTTATTTCACTCGACTTCAGCCCTTTTTTCATAAACTCTGCTGACTGCTGCAGCAAGTCAGAGAATGTTGAGCTTACTTTTCCACTGCTGCTGATTATTAACTGAAATACATGCGATTCAGATGAAGCAACTGCGAGGCGGGACCTAAGTCCTGTCTTGACATTTCGAATCAAAGACCAGTGAATGGTGGGAGGCGGTACTTACGAACAATGCATTGGTTTCCTCCTGTAAGAGTCTTCCAGCCTGGGCAGCAGTAGGCACTGTTTCTGGAGCCGCACACATTCGGTCTGTGGAAAACAAGGTCATTTTAGGTTTCTGTTGTCCACACATTTGTCCACAGTGACTCCGTAGTGCCTATCGCTGACAGCTTCCTTGAGCTCCGGATTCGCAGCTCCGGATTCAAGTTTCTTAACATATTACACAAAGCCAATAACACGAGGATTTCAATTCTAATCCCAGTGATTTAGTTCACATTCATCTCTGTCACAGTTCTGTGGGGATTTCTTTTTCTTTATAGAAATGAGCTAGAAAATCAAACACTGTTCTTCCTGCCCACACACAGCTAGAAAACAATATCTTTTGTAGTATCCCGCGCAAATGCACAACAATACGACCTTTGAGTTTCTTTGAATGTTTGTGATTTAATGACAAGAAGCAGAAATGCATAGTTACTTTTGAGTACTAAATAAGTAATTAAAACCCAAATTCCTTCCAAAGTTTATTTGATTAATCATGACGCAGCTTTCCATAATGTTTCACTAAATCGGACAGACAGTCACATTAAATAAAAACGCAGCCCAAGAGAGCCAGTAATCAGGATTTTCCAAATAAATATACATATTTGGTTTTCTTTCAAGCCTGCATGGCTAATTTCAGATTATGTTATTCTCCTGACTGTTGAAAAAAAATGAAAAAATGTCAATGAAAAAAAAATGGTGCAGGTTTCTTGACAGCAGTAGTAGTTTTTAATCCAGCTGAAAATGAAACAATTTCCCCATCTATTCATTAAACAACACATCCCTAATCCTGGTGTAATGTTCATTATGCTCAGAAAAAGTGCATCAAAATACATTAAATGGATCAAATCATTTTGGCACAAAATCTGGGTATCGGTTTGCCCAATGAATAGGACAACTAAACCAAATGAGCTAAGATTGAGCATCTTTGGACACTTGACCCGAATGTTGTCCCATTCCAATCTCTGCCCAGTTGATTGGAGCATCTTTACAAGTTATTGTGCTTTGCATATAATACATTTGTATATTGAGCTTATTCTATTTTTCTTTTTCAAATTTTCTTTTGTGGCTTGTTCTGCTCTTAATACAAGCTACAAATGGTAAAAACAATTTTGGGTGGTTTTGTTAGCACTCAGAGGCAGATCATTTATGTCTTGAAACAGAGGTCAACTGTTTGGTCTACGCATATTTGCGGACAATCTTGTAGTTGGATTCAAAACTGCCTTCGCTGAGCATTGCAGCGCATTCCTCTCTTTCGTGGGGCTCTGTCCGTAAGACAAATGGGATCTGGTCATAAGTGGAAACAGCAATTATTACACATGTCGGCAGGAAGAAGGTGGAATGGTGTGAACTTTGAGTTGAAAAAAAAAAGAAGAAAAGAAAAAGAAAGAAAACTTCCTGTTTACCACATCTCATAAGGAAAACATCCTCCTAGAAAACACAGCGACCATCCTGCCACCTACAGGCCTGGGACATGTCAACATGTGTGAACTTGTGATCACCCGCTGAGCCCACACTGGTCCCGGAGGGAAGATGTGCATCGTAACTCGGAGCAGATCCGTGAGGTGAATAATGAACTGGCTCGGGTGTGTGAAGCAGTGGTAAGTCAGCGTGACACAGTGTGCAGGCTGAACGCACTTCCTGCCTTTGAACCCAGATGTTGCGACACGTTGAAGTTAGCCATGTCAAATAGAAACGCCTGCAGAGAGAGCTCATTGAGCTGTCTGCTATCTGACCTCCATCAGCTGTTTGCTGTCATCACTGGACGCATGCATTTGCTCCTTTCTTTATTGCTTTCCTTCTGTCTCTCTCCCTCTCTCTCTGACACACACACACACAAAATCACATTACACACAACCTCTCCAGCAGTGACCCACTGTGAACAGCTGCAGATGTGATTTATCCACAACTGGGGTGTGGTGTATTTGACTAAAAGGAGGATTAGGCTGTTAGTCCCCCCCACCCCCAGCCCTCATCTCCGCTCCCTCACCCCCCCTACCTACCCCTCCTCTTTCTGCCACAGCCACACAAGACCAATGGCCTTCTTTGTTTGGAAGTAATTTATTATTGCAGTCAGCAGGAATGCGGTATTCCTGCCAGTATTTAATTACTAAACGTTGCTCCAAACTTCCCATCACACACACACACACACACACACACACACACAATGTCACCCATAGGTCTGAGCATGCCTTATTAAAAAGACACACACACACACACGCGCACGCGCGCAAGCAAAAATGAGCTTTGACCTACAGTGTTCCTTAAAAAAAAAAAGTAGGACGGGAGGTAATGACACCTGCTCCGAGGTTCAAATAAAACATCTTAAAATGATGTCCATCTAAATAAATAAAAAAAAAAAAGAAAGAAAAGAAAGAAACGACGGACGCGTTACCCTCTGAGGACATCCGTCCCCCCTCTCCTCTTGGCCCTGTTGGCTCTGGTGTCCGTGTGCCTGGTCACCGCCTCGCTGTCCTCGGTGTCCACCTCCTCTGCAGCGCCTCCGAGTCCGCCAAGGAGCGACAGCGAGGCCAGCAGAGCCACGGCCAACTGCAGCAGCCGTCCTGCACGCTTTCTGCCCGGCATGTCCTCTCCAAAGAGCGCAACTCCGGTGCTCGGTGATATGATAATAACTTAACGGGGCTCCACTAGTTTCCCCCCGCAGCGCCGTGGGACCTTCTGCAGTCTGGAGGCAAAGCTGGAAAAACAATATTATAAAAAATAATAATAAAAATAAAACAAACAAACAAACAAATGCATTAATAAAACACAGTTACATCATCAAATAAGAGGTTTTTTTTTTAAAGAAAGAAAATCAAAGTTAACAGGGTGCTTTACCTTCTCTCCAGAGAAGGAGATTCGCCTTGGACCCGACTCAGGACGGCTTCACTCTTACTTCCAGGTAACAGCTGAATAAACGCTCTGAGTAGAAAAAAAAACTGCGCAGAGGAGGAAAAGTCACTTAAAGCTTTCGCCTGCGGCTGCTATAAGTGGATGCGCATTGTAACTTTTGGGAGATGACTCATGCGCGCGTAGAGCTTTGTGCACTGGTAAGTCAGAGCAGAGGATGCATTCCAGAGGATGGGAATGGTGAAACTCTCTGCGTCTCTCCCCCTTCTCTCCGCAGATCTTTCCCCATCCCTGCTCTGCTCAACTTTCCCCAAAAGCTTCTTTTTTTTTTTTTTTTTTTTTTTTTTTTTTTTTGTGCTCTCGCGATACAAAAGCAAGCGTGAGTTCATTTGAAACGGTCTCTTACCTAAACTCTCACAGTGAAGCTATGGAAGCCTGTTCCCACCCCAGACTCATCACAGTCAGTCATATTCTGTGAATTAGGATATGACTGAAAAGGCATTTCCTTTCAGGAAACCAGTTCACCAAATGAAGCACAAATTGAAATGATCACACACACTCAGCCTTACTCGAGGTCCTCGGTGTACACATGCATCTGATGAAAACACAAGATTGAAGACAAGAATGCCAGACCAAGTGATAATAATAGCAATTAGCAACACGTTAAGTTACGTTAAAGATTTGATCTGATGCAAAAGCTGCATCTTCTGAATTATCTCGAGAGTTTAGTCCAGGGTCCATCTAAAAGCTAAACATTTTCACCCTGTTAATGGAACTTTTTCCTGATTCCTGATTCTTCCACCATCGCAAAACTAGAAGATATGACATGATATATATCATTTTTATTCATCAGTGGGAGAACCTCCTCTTCCTTTGTCATGTCATTACCCCATAAATGCAAGATACAGAACAACTATATTCCAATTGTGACTTAGGATTATGAGACACAAACTCTTCTTTAGCATGCAAGATAATAAATTAGTTTTAGAATTTATTTCATTTATCGTTTTAAATATTTTCTTCTTTAAAATGGATCTACAGCAACAGGCTAACTCCTTACTGCCAGAGTCCAACAAAAGAAGGTTTTATTTCATTCATGTGACATTTTTTATGAACCCATTCCACTGTTTTCTTAAATATCACTGGGTTGCCAAGTCCAGACAGCCAACATTTCTTAATCTTAATCTCTATTTGCAGGAGGATGAACACGTTGCACCTCTAGATTTTTACTGTCAGACGTTTTTAGGCTCACTGTTGGCAAATATCTTATTCTGTGGAAAAGTAGCTCCAAAGTGTAGCTTTAAAGCACATCTGCTCACAAAGTTACCGCAGCTCAAATTTTCGTCAACGGCTTTTCTGAAGACCTCCACATCAAAGACTCTTTAGTTGTGTTACTGTTTTTTTCCGTCTGCAACAAACGCAAGCACAATAACAGAGGTTTTGGTGCTGCCTTTTGGAGCTGCAACAGGAGACCCTGCCAGTATTTACCTTGCACAGACTGTGTGATTTGAGGAATTTTGTTCAGCGCAGTGATAGTTTTCACACTCTGCCTGATGTCTGTCACCACGCCCTGTAAATACACAGTCAGCCTGCCCCAGTTTCCTATCTGAATCCAGCAGCAGTCAGTCACTTTTCATTATATTCCACACCGGCTTCCCTGTGGGCTGCGTTTCTTCCTCTTTTCTCCGCTAACTGGCTTTGACACCTTTCACTCCCTCCAAGCTGATTCTGTTTTGATATGTGGGGGAAGAGCTCTGAGAAAGACAAAAGGTTTTTCAGCGCCTGATTAAAAACCCACTTTCACCTGCACCGTGTCTGATGCACGGTGCAGGCCTCTCCATCACTGCTGACGAGATCGTGTTTACCTAACAGACAGTAGGCAGCCTGCTGTCAGAGGGCACCCAGAGTTAAACCTGTGTGCGTTTCTGCTGCTTTGCTCTTTTTTCTAAATAGAGGGCTTGAAAAGAGTGTTACTCATACTTTAGTTAAGTCCTATTAGGACTCCTCTGGAGCCCTTCCTAAACATTAAGTGACTGATGTTACCCCATGTTGCTGACCTTATTTCTGCACATGAATGTTTTCTTTAAACAGTTTGAAGTATGACAGCACACAAAAATGTCCGTTTGGTACAGATCTTTGCTTTAAAGTCGCAGTTTTGGAAGCTTCTGGTACATTTTAATTAAGAGACAAAAAAGACTAAAATATTTATTCATTCATTATTTTTAAGTAACATCAATATATATTTTCATAAGTATAATAATAGTAATTATATTTTATAAAAGCTTCTTATACCAGTAGGATATTACTTACTCTTGACTTCCACAAATGGAGAATGGTAGAACATTTTGGGATCCATTTGTACAGACGTTTTGGCTCATTATTCCGTTAAAAGAGAAAACCATGAGCCATTTTCAGTGTTCTTGCAGCGGCCACCTGAATTTTGTTTAAAATCTCCTTGCATTTAAAAACGTTCATGATGACACACACATGCACAAGGTTCCCATGGCTTTTGAAAGAGAAACAGATCCACAGCATAGCAGATCCCTCACTGTGCTTCTCCATCTCCTGATCCTTTATTTTACTCCAAACTCACCTGCAGGAACCTTGCAGAAAAGCCCGGTCTTAGGCTCATCAAACCCAAGGTGCCTGGACTCCAATTACAGTATTTGTAGCATTTAGCAAGCTCCAAACATTTAACTGTGTGATGGCAGGACACATAACGGGGTTTTGAGGGACAGCTTTTGAACAATTGATTGAAATTAAAGCATCATGGTGACTTGGAGGCTCATAGATGACACTCCTGAAACCAGACGACTCAGAGATTAAGTTAAATCTCATTTAAGTTCCTCCTCACTGGTGGCAAAACAAAAATGTCCATCTCATATTGCTTCGTTCAAAACAGAACGGGACAAATCAGTAGATGGGGGTTTTTTCTAGTGCCAAAAATAAGTATATGTATATTTAGTATTTTTCTATCTGCA
The DNA here is from genome assembly GCF_027474105.1 of Poeciliopsis prolifica. Lineage (NCBI taxonomy): Eukaryota > Metazoa > Chordata > Actinopteri > Cyprinodontiformes > Poeciliidae > Poeciliopsis > Poeciliopsis prolifica. The sequence goes on from NW_026562396.1 coordinate 5,237,375, forward strand.
AAGAAAAGAAAATTACACATTTTACACGTATTTTATGCACTGGAGTCACTGATTACATCATCTGGAGTAATTTAGTAACATGATCAGAGCGCTTTGTAAAGAGTCTGTCATGCTCTTGTACTTTTGTAAAAGATGATGGATGGAGTTGTGTCTGAGTTATTATTTTGACCAACTTTCCAGCGCTCAAAATGCTAATTAAAGTTCTCTTCATACTGGAGAAATAAGAGGGTAACAGAAATGTCCCCAAAACACTGTGAAATGTGAACAAATCAGCAAAGTCAAGTGGTATGCATGAGAAGGTTTTGGCAGAAGAGACAGCTGGTCAGAGGATAATAGGTTCAGAGTTGGAATGAGAGACTGAAGAGGCAGAGGGGAGAAGTGGCCGCTGTGGACTAGAGGTGCTGTTTTGACTGTAAAATGGAAGCTCATTATATTAGAGCTCTCACTCTCTCTCTAAGTATCGCCAGCATCAACCTGTGCAACATACACATAAAGGATCAACATGTCCCCCCCTGACTCAAGGTTGCTGTCACAAAGCCTCCAATTGCACAGTTGTGAAGTCTTGTTGTTGAATCCAGCACTAATTTGCAGCAGACTGGGTCTGCTTGAGAACTCACAGATCCATTCATTAAATCAGGACATCATTGAAAGCCCATTTATTTCCAAGAACTTTTATCACTAAGTGAAAAACATTAGAATAATTGCACACAGATGGATGTTTGAACGCCTTTATTTCTTCATTTCTGTTAATTATGATGGTTTTCCACTAATAGTTTGTGAAAACATGACATTTAAAATCAGATTACATCAGACCAAAATGCCAAAATAATAATAATAAAAAAAAACGACTATTTTGTGTGGCTGTGTGGGATCTGTAGCAACGTTATCTGACCAGAGACCAGCGCAAGTCCAAGATGAAGGGAAGCTCAGCCTTCTGTGCAGATCTAGTTGATTGTTGCAGTCTGGACCTGCTCAGTTCTGTGGACGAGCCAAAGCACACAGTGATGTGATGGATGAGAACAGGACAGACTGAATGATGGCAGTACAGACGACTCTAGCAGCTCCTGGAGAAGCTTGTACCTATAGCAAGGACAGTTTCTCCTTTGGCTTCATCCAAACGTCTCATCTCCTGAGAGAGGACAGTTCTTAGAAACCAGAAGCGATCCACTGACCTCTTTCACATTTTTAAAGCAACCATTTTTTAAAATTAATTGCACAGTTTGACTGATGAAAGAAATTGAAATCCCAAAATGTTTGTAAAGTTGCCGTTGAACTCCTCCTGATCTTGGAGAAGGAACCCAAGCTACCAGTAGCAGTAGCAGCTACCAGCAGATAATTTTACAGAAACATGTCCTGTCGATGGATTAGTGGCTCTACTCTGCGTCAAAGGCAAAAGAAAGAGAAGCAACAAATGCAACATGCCAAGCAGATGCTAGCGCTATGGAGACTGTGAAAGACGAATGAAAGTCTTATACTCCCACAAATCAACTCCTGCAACCCTGCTGGAGTCACAGCGGTGACGTCAGAAACGTTTCTTCGGGTCATGCTTTTCATCAACAAGATGTGTAGTGTGGGAGAAAGCTGATGCCTTCTGCTCTTCCTTTACACAAAGAGTGTCATTTGCTGGAAGATACACACCCCTCCCATTTCGCTCCACCCACTCAAACGCCCACTAGTGTGTCCCCATCCTTCTCTCGGTTAATCTCCTTTCTTTCAGGAAAGTGAGCGTGGGTTTCATTTTAGGAAATGTTTACTCTTGGTGCCTAAAATGGCAGAGCTAAAAAGTCTGAGGGCTGAAACAGAGTTCAGATAAACATCTTTAAGCAGCCGGCTAGTTTGTGCTCCGAATTTTACAGCCTGCCATATTTCTCTTTTGTTAGCAACTATTTATTTTGTAAATTTAATCAGTTTTTCGATGAAACATGACGGAGCATAGTTTTTCTCTAGCTCTTATTTAACTAATCGTGCATAAAATACTTGCCAAGTTGCTTGCTTTGTCCATCACCGTTTTGGGAGCAGCAACTGGAGCAGACTTTCTCACACAGTGTGTTGTGTTTGGCTCCAGCAGCCACGGTTCATTTCCTTTTGTCTTCTGCAGCACAACTGCTGCCAATAGTCATGTGAAATATTTCATGAAAATGAGCTGCAGCAGAAACAACTCTCTCCCCTCTCCTGCTGCTTCGTCTCCGTGACCCACATGCACACAAACTCGCCGTAAAATCGTCTGCAACCGGCTCAAAGGCGAGCTTGGTGCTCTCGGTGGTTTATGTGGGTTATTAGTGTAAAATACTGAGCAGTTTAAGAACGTCTGTTTATTATCCCAAAACCTCTCCTTCATTAACGCGAACATTACTTACAGAAGAGGCCCCAGTTCCAGCATAAACAAAGAAATGATAAATATTTGAAGCACTCTCCTCAGTTTTCTTGCGTGCACCTGTATGTGCTGCCTGCACTCTTTCACCCTCTCCGTGGTTTCCCCATGGGAGTGAATCACAAATACTAAGAGGATGATGTTTCCAAGCAATGAGAGGAATGACGGAAAAGCAGCACGAGGCTGGAGAGTGAGTCATCGTTGGAGCGCTCCGGGAACAGGGTTTAAGTATGGCTGCTCTTTACATGGATGTTGTTTTGTGCTTACTCACACCCTGAAATGATACTTAATCTGATTACCTGCAATATAATCTCTGATGCATTAAGGGAAGCGGTCCAAGTCACCTATTCCAGATATGAGCTTTCAAATGAAAAAACATCTGTTCTTGTTGGCGCAAATGCAGAGAGTTGGTTTCGCTATGCTGCATAATGAGAGATAGCGTTCCTCATACACTGGTCGGGACAAGAAGTCCCTTAAAACTACTGTTGCCTTTCTATCCTTTTAAACCTGGGATCCTCAGACCAGCCCGTGTGACACTAATAATCGTGATATGTTCAAAGTCACCTGAATTCAAAACTTTCCCCATTCTAATGCTCAGATTAAACTTCAAAAAGTTCCCATCACCTCTCTTTGATGCCTAAATGCATTAATAAACTGCTACATGTTTTGTAGCTCATAACTAAAAAGTTGAATGAGTCTGGCTGGGAGCTGCACAGGTAGACAATAGCAGGTGCTCTGGACAAAAAAGTGCCCTTCTGAAACCCCCCCACTCCCTCCATCTATTGTATGAGGCCCAACACAGCATGATTATGCTTAATGTTCAAGCACTTCTTCTATAAAGAATGCATACTGCTAAAGCAGCTTAGTGCAAGGTGCCCTTTTATTTCCACTTGACCCCCAAACTGTTTGTGCACACCAGTGTCGATCTAAGAGGCTGGTGAGTGTATATTTTTGCTCCAATAGAAAAAGACATAATGAAAACCGAGTCGTGAACAGGGGGGGAAATGCAGCACAGTTGTGGAAGCTTGCTGCCGTCTTGTCCCCATTTTTTATAGGTCGAAAACTGAGACGTTGGGGAAGCACGGCACTTCAACGATCCAAGCTAACTAGGAGGCGCAATGAAATGATTAATGTGGAACAAAATGAGAGAAAACTGACTCATTTTGGAATGACAGCTTCCCAGAAGCCATTAAATCTTATCCGAAAATCTGCACTGGATTGAAATGGTTAGAAACTACACTCGCTATGACACATTGAATAACTGATGATCTAATGCGTTAACGTAAGATTGTTCCGAAGCAAGTGATGAATCTGTTTCCCCCATTAGAAAACCTCCATGTCTGGCATTCACCTTCCCAGAAATACGACCACAGGTGGCAACAAGCGCTGCACATTTGACTGATCCCCTTTCAAGTGTTTTTCTTATACAGTGTTGAATCTCAAGCAGCTCAACCGCAGTACGTATGGGATGGTTTGCTTGTGCTGGAATTAACAAAGGCCAAATTTAATCTGAGACTCCACCTTAATATAATTTGCTGCTTTAATTACTCCCATAACTGTTTATCTCTCCTCTCATTGGGTTTACTTCATTTTTGAGTTGGCACTACACTGATCCACATGAGCTTCCCAGAGCAGACGCTTGTCAGATGTTAAAAGCATCTTGAAATTTCTTCCTGACGTTTTTTTTCATTCACAATTAACTAAAACCAACAAGATTTTTACTCTGGTATTTGCTTGGCATCTGTGGAAAATGTAAAACACTGAAAATGCTCAGATTAGTACAGAGGAAATGTTCTGTTAGGTAAGCTTTTATTGGCGCAATAGTTTTTATTGCGCTAAACTTCAAATATTTAACAGCGAATGATGTACGTTTACGACATATTGTCCTCCATTCATGCGTGCAGCAGCTCAGTTTGTAACACTGAGCTGCAATATGATATCAGGTGTTAATGTTGCGCTGTCCACATGCTGTGTCTGAACCCTCACAGATTTATGCACGTTCTATTCCTTGCGGGGCAAACTGGATAGTATCCAGGCTGCTCTAACAGCCTACTTACCCTCAACCCCCCCTTTACATGAGATCTATGCAGTCTGTGCCCCCCACACAAATCTGACCATCTTAGGAATGGAAAACATTCCCTGCTGAATTTTCCTACCAACTGTTCACAGCTACCATCTGCAAGAGACTTCGAGTCAAGGAGAGAAGACCAGCAGAGCTCACTTCATAGAAATAAAAATGCCTTCCACTTTTCATACAGATTTGAAATAGAATAGGATGGAAGTGCACCTGAATTCTCCCTCAGTAGGGAAACTCAGGTGTTCATCCAGCAAAGTAACCGGCAAAACAAAAACAGAGATTTACACAAAATTAAAAATTATATAAGTAGAAAATAAGAATGAGACGCTGTACAATACGGGGTAATTTTACAATATGAGAGAAATAAATGCTGCACTGGAAATAGCATATTTAGAGTCAATGAAATACAAGTGAGAAAGATCATTTTTAAAAAGAACAAAATGTGCATGTTTGTTTGGGAATTAAAGGAAAACATTTGACAAAAAATGGAAATTATTGGTATTTTTGAAGTTGTTAAAGAAATCGGGGCATCTTTGTTCATTTACATACGCTTTCGTTCACAAGAGCCAAAAATACCACATCACCATAATTTGATAGAAGTGTGAATATTTGTTTTTCTCATAAACATTTTTCCCTCAGTGTGCCGAGCATAAATTGAGTATGCTACTATTTTCTTTGAAGAGGAAGATGTTGTCTTTAGACCAGAGCTTGTGAAGCAAGTGACTTAATTAGCATTTGTTTAAATATGCTATGGTTAAACAAACAAAAGAACCTTAACATTATTTTTGTCACCGTTCTTTCTTTTACCTCCATAACATTACCTCTGGCAAAACGGAAGGAAAATATCACATTAGACCGTTAGGTTAAATAACACATTGAATAAAAACAACCTTCTTTTTTTTCTGCATCTGAATTTTTAAAGTTTCCAAAAATTAGGCAAACTTAATAAATTCAATGTGACAACAGAGGACAAGCTCTTGTGGAGAGTTGTTATATTCACTAATTAAAAGAGCAGAATGAGGAAAAAAAGAGCCCATCATGGAAATCTCTCCCCTGCTGGCTGCTGCAGTCCAAGTCACGCTGTCAGAGTCTAAGAGAAAAGTTGGAGCTGCCGGCCAGAACACGAGCTGAGAAATAGAAAACGAGGCTGGACTTAAAGCCTTTTTTTTTGTAGCTTGCCAAAAAGTTTAGATTTTAGTCTCCCACATCTGTCTACTGCCTCGCACAAGAATCCTGGAATCCCCCACCTCTTCATCATTACTGTATTACACAGAAAACACCCACAGACTTGTGCAGCTCTCCTTATTAGGACAACCCAATGGGCTGTGTTCATTATGTACATCCAAGCCTTGACTTTCCACTGGTGGGTGTCAGCACTTAGCAGGATGCTCCTCACTCCCAAAGTGAACATCTGGTCCTGACGAGGTTGGACGTGGTAACAATCCCTAGGAGAAACCAAAAACAGGAACACAAACACACATATGCAAACACAAGGATGAGCTCAATGATGTCCGCTTGATTCTTAGATGGGGGACATTGTGTAAAATTGAGGGTTTTTTTTGTTTTATATCATGTCTCACAAAAAAACATGCACTGAGTGTTGCTTTGATTCTTTCATGCATATTTGAAAAAAATCCCTTAATCTCTCATGGCAACCATTTGGGAGTGCCTAAACGCTTGCGCTCATGGAAAGCACCGCCCTTTCCATGCTCCTCTTCGGATCTGCAGTCTTCAAGCCGAGCTTCCCTCTCATAGAGCAGCCCTCCCCTCTCATAGAGCAGCCCTCTCATAGAGCACCCCTCCCCCTCATGATCACCCCACTCAGCTCCTGCAGACTAGTGGCAGCAGCAATTAGCAAACACCTGGTGGAACCTGGTGAGTCTGCTGAGCTCATCATACAAACTACTTCTCAGTACAAAGCTGAGAGTGTTGTTGCATGGTGGCCTGTCAGAAAGTGCAGGAGCTCCTTAGAGAGACAGAGACCCAATATGAAGGCGGCAAATTGCAAAGTCAATTTTCAAAAAGTTATTTTTGACATGTGCAGCATTTTGATAAGAACTAGTTACTTGATTGTGCTGTAAAATGGCACTGTGTGCCTGGAAAATACAAATGGCAGATTAGCATTGCTACTGGCTTAACTTACACACAAGTACACAGTTGGGATGTGAGTTAATGACATAAATCCTACTGACCTATTTTGTGAAAAGACAGAACTGAAGAAAGAGTGGAAATATTTGAAATTTGGAAGATGTAAAAAGACTCCAGGGTCTGCAGATGACTCCGTCTGAGTGGACCTGAGTCTGAGTGTGTTTCTCCTCAACTTCACACCTACAAAAAGGTAATCCACCATACTGTGGAGTTCTGTTAAGCAGAGGTCCTCTACATGTATAGATGCAAACTTTTCTTCTGCATTCACTCTGGGAAACTCTTGCCGTTTGCTTTTTTGACAGATTGTTGCCTTGATCTGCGGCACGTCCTTGTTGGATCCGGACTTTTGCAAACAGGAAATCCTACAGGCGCAAGACCCTGTAGGGTTTTTTTTTTTGTTAGCGTGTATTTGTTTGTGAGCCTCACATGACTCAGTGTCTGCTCCATTTAGCTGCCTCTAGAGGTGCTTGCATGTTGCGGTGACTGCAGCAACGCAGCCAAGTTTCTCTTAGTTTCCTTCCAGATCTGAACTCTGTGTGACTCTGATAACATTGAATCGAGAAACAATTTCATGCTCTTGTGCTCGGGGTGCTTTTTATGGCTTCAACTGTTCCATTAAGGCGCTTCAGGGTCTGGGAATGGTTTTTTGAAATGTGTGTGCATCTCTTTCTCTTTCTGTGTGTGTGTGTTTTAAGTTAATGCCCTCAGGCTCATCAGCATTTCAGTTGATACTGCAAAAGGAATCTAACCAGCTCAAGCTCTTTTATTTTTTTGGTTCTCAACCAAAGCCACAGAATGAGGAGATTACCCTGGCTGCTTATCATTTCCTGTTTCTGAGGCTGTCATGTCACCGATGGGGTTCAAGAAAATTATTCACACTAACAAATGGACAGAAGACCTGGGTGCAAAATATGAGGTCGCTCAGATTTTATTTTAATTTTTACGTTTATGACTTATTTCAAACATCAAAGCAAAAGTTTTAAATGTTTTGTGTGTTGTTTTTTTTTTTACTTGGTATTGCAGACACAAAAATATTTTTTTTAAATATTGTGACCATCACCATGCGTTGCTTACTGGTCTTTATATTTCCAGTTAACTCGTCATAAACAAGTTTTACAGAAAAAACGATTTTACAGTTTCTTCCTCACAGAACGTGTTTATAGATCTCCCATCGTTTTGGATTGTTGTTTCGCTGTGTGTAAAAGTGAGCGAGCTTGTCTCATTTGTTTCGGTCTTGGCTTTAAAGTGGTTTCCAATCATAGGTAGCACGGGGAAGTAATGTTGGAAATTGAGAGCAGGATTAAATGGGTTTTGAACATGGATGGAAAAATGTCTGAACAAAATATTCTTGAGGTTTCTGAAAGGATGCCATCTTTCAGGTCACTAGCTTCCCACCATCACGATCATTGTTACTTTCAGAAGAAAAGTGGGAACCTTAGACTATGAGCCTTGCAGTGAAGTATGGGGGGGTGGAAGAAGTGCTTCATCAAAGATGACGTATGTTAAAATTCTTCTTGTCTTTTTTTAAAAACACATGGTTTGCAATGAAAAAAAAAAGACTTTCCTCACCTGATGAAGGGTCTAAAACTGCTTATGCACCAGCATCTCAGCTTCCCAGCTGTCATTTTGACATTAATGAGAGGTTAGAGGTTAAACAATGAGCTCACAGCTTCGACAAGCTGTGACAGTCAGCAGGCCTCTCAGAGTCGACAGAATGGCATCACAGAGGAGGTCATTGTTGTTCTTGGTGACACTTTCTGGGAGAGGCTCCTATGACTCAGAGAAAATAATGCGCGGATAAAACCGAATCAGTCTGCTTCATTTCATTTCACATTTAGTAGTTATTGTTAAACGTGAAACCCCCGTGCATCTTTGGACCGACTAATTCAAATTATGCTCACACTGTGATGAAACTGAAACTGTGCATTAAATGCGTAGGAAACACAGGAGATAACTCTTCAAGCAGCTCCACTTCCTGCACTTTCAGATGTTCGGCAAGTTTGGGATTGTGAGGAAGTTACGAATGCCCTGATAGCGTCTCAAATCTTCAGAACAGAAAGGCTTCAAGTGTTTGTTTTTTTCTTTCTCTAAGACACCCTTTCAGTTTTTATCTTTTCTTGTACCACCCAAAAGACTATCAGCTGTTGGCTCCTTGGTCTCACAGTGGAACAGGACAGACCTCCCAGGCTTCTCTCAGGCACATGAAAGCTGTTCAAATGTGCGTTTTTAGCACACTTTAGCATCTTTTACTGCTACACGGTGAACACGTAACAGGCCTAGCAGCAGCTACTGTAGGCTGTTGAGTACCAGCTGTTTTCACTGTTCCATCTCACACACATCTGTTTCATACCATCACATTTCCTACAGAAACGAAGGGAATTATTGCTTTTATTTATGTCTGTCTTTTCTGCGAACTTGCATTGGCTCCTTTTCATAATAAGACGTAATGTACATTGTACGAGAACGAAAACAAATAGCTTAGGAAACCCAAGCAGGCTTTATTCTATGTATCATTTCCTTTTAAACCCGCTCTTCCTGTCCGGGGTCATGGAGCGGCCGGAGTCTATCCCAGCTGTCACCAGGCGAAAGATAAACTACCAGCAGACTGCCAGTCCTTCACGAGGCCATTTGACCAATCAACAGGACATATTTTATATACTTTCAGGACAGAGGCTCTGTGAAGACCCGCAGCGCCATCTTGTGGCCAACAACGGCCACAAGATATTTTCCTCACTCAAAAAGTGAGGAAAATATAAAGATCTACATGTTCATATCCACACTTTCGCAATTTCATTTCCAGCTGTTGTTTTGCCGTTCGGTTTCTGCAGGGAGAGAAAATGCAGAGGTGGAGCAGCAAAAACTAAAATAAACGACTGAACAATTGAAGAGGTGTCTATAATAAAAATACAAATGAAAAGCTTTGATTAGTATATTATAAATAAAATGCAGTATGCCCAATTATTCAGTTCTTCTTTCTATGAAATGAGTCAGTTGGGGTGTGTTAAGCATCTAATCTTAATGCATCTTTTCACCTGATAACGCCTTAGAAACCCTCCATAAAATGGATGGACAGGAGGACAGACAGACGGACGGGGTATTAAAATCTTTAAAGATTGATGAGAGTAAAAAAAACCTGCAAAGGTTTTATGTAAAATAACTGTAGATTTATTTTTGCTTCACAGAAAACAGAATTTCTCAGCTGAGAATTTCTCAGCCGTTTATCTGATAAAAACTAAACATGTAATTTCTATATTCTTAACGCAAAGAGAAAGTGAAGCATGATATGAACCAGCCCCCAAAAAAAAAAAAATTAACACAGGTTAAATTTGAAATTGAAAGAATGATTTGGAAAGGGAAGCCAGCATTTTGGTCATTTCCTCCAGGCAGCAGAGATTGTGCTTAAACTTCGAGAAAAGGCCAGCAAAGTCTGCATGGAGGAGGCCGGATGGTCCGCAGGCGAGCAGCTGCTCTCAATGTGGGACAGAGGAGCTGACGATTTACTCATGACGGACAGAAACAAATGGACAGGAAGAAACCTCATGACCTGTACACACATTTTTCCACCCTGAAAAAGTCACAGCTTACTGTAATTCTGAACTTGTGAATTTACAGTTCGTTTAATTTTGTCAGGCTGCTAAATGTGACGACGAATGTTATTTATTTATTTGTTTTCAGTTTTGGGACTCATAACTTTCTATTTACATTTAATAAGCATCCAATACTATCGGCGTTACTGTGATTGCAGGATCGGCTGCTTCAGACACAGCTTGCTGCTTCCAGAGAAGATGGGCGTCTGCTTCTCCATGTGGAATCGCACCAGGTGAGCGACGCTCTGGAACACCTGGTCCCGTGTTCGCACCTGATTACACAAAAACAGATGAAAACTAAGAAAACATCGAGAGTACCTCGAAAAGCATTTTTATTCCGGTTTAAGTATTCATAAAAGATTATCTGTTTCATTTTAGTGTTGACCATCCCAAAACATAAATATGTCATCATCTAAACTAAGCATTCCCACAGCATGACGCTTCCCCCACTATGTTTCACCATGAGGATTGTTTGTTTAGGGCAGGAATGTCAAACTCATTTTCATTTTGGGCCACACAGAGATTATGAATGTCCTCAAAGGGCCTGCTGTGGGGATTTGAGTTTTTGTGTGTTTATTTAAAATTTTTGTGTCTATTGAGTCTTCGTGTTGTCCTGTCTACCCCTTGAATGTTCCCAGATGCGTCTCGTTCCCAGATTACCAAGAAACCTGTGTTTCTTGTTCTTTGTCGGGTCCTTATCGTAGCTGTCTTGTCTTACTTGCCGCCCATTTAGTTTCCAGTTTGCTACCAGTTATTGAGCCTCAGCCTTCTGCTCTCGCTCTGCTGCCTGGATTGTTGGACTTTGTATTTTTTGGCATTGACATTAAAATCATCATTTAATTTCCTAAACTTAGCTCAGCAAGGAGCTTAGCTCTCCTTGCTGAGCTAAGCTGATCAGGTTGTGTGGATCACCTTGACCTTTTAGGTTCACAACGACATATCGCTTTCCTTTTACTTCACATGTATGGCTTACCTGGTGTCACTCTGTCACTTAAAATCCAGATAAAAGGCAATGAAGTTTATGTCTGTTTTGCGTCAAAATGGATTAAAACTAAAGCGGTAGGGTAACAGCGCACTACCTCCCCGTGTGAATCCACCAGCAGTATATGTCGCACAGTGGCGCCCTCCATCCCACTGAGGACGTATCGACCGGAGGCCGAGCTACTTTCTCTGACCAGGAAATCCCCGCTGCAGGTGAGGAGAGACTCTGCCTCTTCTCTGTTCAGCCTGGAAATGAGGGACGCGAGGACGCTGTGAAATCATGAAAAAAATTAATGAACCTTGAAAATTGGCTGGTGTGACGATTCTCCCCACCTGCCGTGGAACCAGACCTCCTGGTAAATTAAGTTCTGGACTGGGGTGTCGAAGTGGGGAGAGTGTTGCCCTCCACTGTCACCACACTGCACAGAGTCTGGTGGAGACAAAACCAAGAGGAAATAGATGAAAAAAAAGAGAGATGAATTTCATTGGTGTGCAGTACACTCTAACAAGATTTACAGGATATTATCAGCTGCGATGCACACATTTCAACTTGCACAAAAACTTCATGTAAAGGAGCTGAAGCTCCTGCTTGGGATTCAAAATAGTGCTTTCACCTAAAGCCAATTATGTTTATATTCTGATGGCCTCATTTTAATGCAGTGAAGTAAGTAGATTCACCACAGAGAAAAACAGATTTCACCCAGTTATCCCGAACAATCGCCTGAAGAAAAAAAAAAAAAACAGAGTAATTTAAATTTAAACACACAAAGTTGGATTTATATCCTTTTTAAGAAGCACATCAGACGGTTCTATGAGAAAAGTTTAGTGTTAGCAGCTGACATGAACTATTGGTTCCTGTTTTGACTATGTTTGGACATTTAATCAAATCACACTGGCCGGGGATTCGCTGTTAAATCTCAAGTGTTGTATAAACAGTGATTTAATTCAAGATGTGAATGAATAATCCTGCAAAACTCTCACTGCTACTATACTAAAAAAAATAAAAAAGAAATACTATACTAAATTATGTAAAAAAAAAATATTTGAAGATGCACAACAGATTGCACCTTATTATATTAATCAAGCAGCTTAAACAGATCAGACTCAACTGATGTCCACCTGAAGTTAATATGTCTAAGACTGAAGTTATTAGTCAATTATTTCCATTTTTTTATTTATTCTTTTTACATAATGCAACCTGTATCGAATCTTTTCATGACAGTGTGAACAGCACAGGTCAGATTCTCTTCGAATGCGACCCATTTCCGATACGTTCAGGTCTCATTCATCCAAACTGAACGTCACTGATACTGGACAAATCTCAAATCTCTCCCTGGTCGGACAACAACCTCAAATGGACTTATCACAGGGGCCGCGTTTCATTGGCTGATGCCCATTCTACGTAGTAGCCGCTCTGCCTCGTGCGTGGCCGTCTCACAAACACAAGCATTAGTAAACACGCCAGTCTACACTGCAGACCGGCTGAAAGTTTTCTTATCAACAATAGAAACAGAATGGTTCTCCATTGCCAGTGGGGTATCTGTGCTGGTGACGTCAGGTATCCTGGTCGTATTTGTATAAATAGTGATTTTCACAGATTTCCAACATCAGAAGCAGAAAGTCTTGCTTGGATCAAAGCTTGTGGAAAACCGCATGAGCAGCTCAACCTTCATAGGATCAACAAGAACAAAGGAGTGTGTGCTGGTGTAAGTATTATTGATCTGCTTTCTTTCTGTTTAGTGAATGGGGATATTTTTAGTGATAGTTCATCCATTTGAAACTCTGCTTTTCCGCTTCAGTGGTGTTGTGCATTTTGTAGTCTGATGAATGAAACATATAGATTTAATTGAGTGTAATATTGGTCCACCAACTGTTTCAGTAGCTATCATAAAGATGTATTGCATTAAAAAATATATTACAATTTATTTATTTATTAGCATTGTCCACAGCAATATAGATGCTCAGGTTAATCACTGCTGTTTTCCTCATGAACCAGAAGCATTTTGCTGTGCTGTGCATAATGTTGGAGGCATCAAACACCTTGATGTCATCCAAAAAAGATGACATAAACTTGTTGGTTGTTGTAGCTAATATTTGGTGAAAATCCGTTAGAAATGATGCACTAATCGACTTAGAAATACTCTGCAGAGTTTGGAGCAGTTAGCCTCCATGTTTACTTCCGCAAACACTGAGCACTTCTTTTTGTGGTGGCTGGCAGAATGCTGACGCTGTTGCGTCCTATACTGCGCATGCGGGACACTTTCAGGTCCCGCAAATGTGTGGCAGTGTGAACGGCCCCTGCAAAAAAAATCCGATTTGACAAGATATTGGAATTTGGGTCATTTCAGTCTGCAGTGTGAACATAGCCTAAGAATAAGAGTATTGAATGTTAAGCAAAACGTTGAAAAAGTGTTTGGGAACTTTTCTATGCTTTTTTCCTGTGCAAACCTACACTGAATGGCACTTTCTCTCCTGCAGCCTCGACTCTGACATTCACCTGCAGATGGAGCTGAAGTTTCTTCTCTGACAGAGTAGTTCTCATGCAGCGAGACCGGCCGAGACAAGCAGACCTGCAACAGATGAGTCATGCAAACCAAATATAACTGATATCTTTGTCACTGCATGTGTGTGTGTGTGTGTGTGTGTGTGGTGTGTGTGTGTGTGTGTGTGTGTGTGTGTGTGTGTGTGTGTGTGTGTGTGTGTGTGTCCTTCGTGCGCAGATGTTTGTGAACGTAACAAGAGCAGTGGCCTGAAGGTTAGAGGTGTGAGGTTGTGACAGGAAAGTCGCTGATTCGATTCTCACAACGATTGTTAGAAGTGACTGAAGAGCGTCCTCCATTACAAACTACAGAGAAAGGCATTTCCTGTTCAGTGGTTCCTCCTCAGTGACCCACAGGCGGAGTTACGCTGTACAGGGCCACCCTGAGTTGTAATCATATAAATGACTGGCTTTAATGAACTAATTCAGAACAATTAAAAAAAGGAAACATTTCTTGACTTATATTTTTCATTCTTAAAGTTTGTTTTAGTAATGAAGATTTTTAGAGGTGATTGTGTTTCAAATATTACAATCTATTTCTTAAACTGAAGGACTAAACTTTATTTATTTATTTTTTAACTCAACTGCTGCTGAATAAGCTAACTAGCTTTCAGCTACATCCTGCAGCTTCCATCGGGGAACTGAGTCACTGAGCTGCTCAATTATACAAAAGATATTTAACCAAGATCAATGTGTTAAATTATCACCAGGACGACAAATGTTTGATTTAGTTTTCAATTATTTAGCTAAGTGAAAAATGTATATCTCCTTACTACTACTTACAGGTTATTAGCTTTTAGTTATAGACTAACAGCATAGATGGTATTAGGAATCAGGTACAGAAGGAAACAGCATCACAATGAGTCACAAAATGTTAGAGCAAAATACGACCCAAGACAGTTTTGACTCATGATTGCGTATGGTAAGATAGTTCAACTGAGCACATAACAAATCTTACCTCCTGAATATCAGGTTCCTGTTTCTTCTCCTCCTTTGACACCTGCTTGTCCTCTTTGCCGCCAACCAGTGAAAAAACGTTTTTTCCTGTGATGACGTTATAGTAGTCCGGCTGCTCGGTGACCTCTTCCGTCTGCTTGGCCTTTTGCTCCACTGATGTCTCTTTGGGACTCCGTTTTGGACATATCCTAACCACAGACCTGAATAAAAACCACATCTGTGATGTTCAGATGTTGCCATGTCTGACAACACGCTGACTCACTAATAACTTTTTGACCTTGGGGAGAGGAGCGTTGATGTCTGGCTGAGAAGCTGCCGGAAGCGCGTCTCAAAGGCCTGCCCGATGGTGCTGATAACTTCGCCGGCCCGACCTTGGGGACACTCCATGATATGGCACTCTACCCGACAGTGAAAAGGAGACGCGTCATTCCCATGATTCAAATATCTGGAGCTTTTTGTGGCCTAAAACATGAGCCCTACCTCTCTTATTGATGAAGTCCTTTGCAACGTATGCAATATAGTCTGACATGTCCTGTGAATACATTTAAAGAGACGTAATTAGTCATAGATAGGAGCATAATTATGTCACATTGAAGTCCAACATCTGTAGATGGAGGTAAAGTGTGTAGAGTAAGATTGAAGTTAAAGTTAAGATTTTAGGACCTGACCTGAATTAGACCAGTGTTGATGAAAATAGAGGAGAAGACATCAATATTAGTTTCATTGTCAATAGCAGTCAGCCACCAGAACATTCAGCAAAACCCAAAGTTTTCTGTTTTGCAACTACAAGTTTTCAAATTTGGCTCTGACGTTATTCCCACGTTATGTGTTTGTGCGTTTATCATGGGATGAAGGGTGTGAAATTCACTGGGTCCAGGTGTTTTCCACACTAAGAGAAAATACAGCGCTCTACACACACACAGCTCATCAGTGCCCCCTAGTGGTGACTAAAACAGAAACAGAAGTTCGTCAGACTAAATGGAGCCACTCTGACCGAGTGAATGACAGCGAGTGAATCTTCATTATTGCAGACTGAGCTGCTGCATGGTATAGCATAGACTAATTAATGATGTCGCTATTTACTCAAAGCTTCTCCTCTTTCTACACACTGCTCCGTGTGCACGTGTGTTTGATAAACCAACTGTCATTTGTTTTATACTCATTCAAGAGTAGAGTGAGCAGAAAATATTTTCAACAAGGCTGAAACTATTTTAATCTCCTCAGCTCATGCACCAAAGCTGAGTTTTAAGACACACTTCTGGATTGTTTTTGCTAATTAATTTAGCAGAGCGCTATAATCCTTTCCACAGACACTTCCCTCTTGCTTGCTTATTTCTCTGTAAGTTTCTTTCTGGGTTTGTGTCCAAGATTCCTTCTTTCATGCAAATCATATGATTTGTCGTAACAGAAAAATCAGTCAGGGAGGCAAATGATCAACAACCTATATATATTTAGACCTCTAGCCACCAAGTTTTATCATTAACATCTTCATAAATAGATGAGAAAAGAGCCTTTTTTTTTAAAAAAATCTATTGTAATAAAAGACCTGACCTAAAAGAGATTTCAGGAAGTTCATTGTTAATCGGCTTTTTTATAGTTGGCATTTTAATAATGAAAATCAACAAGCTAGGTTAAATCATGCTAAGCTTCTAAATCTTCGGTCTTAGCACAACTCGATCTCAGCTAACAGAATGAAATAAATTTTAATTCAAGCTGTCTGACCTAATTCTACATTTTAAAAATAATAGCATAATCAATACAATACACTGTATAAAACCTAGTACAGTTTTAGCATTGCTATTAACCTGAAAATGTTTGTTCATGTGGAATATTTGAAAACAAAAACATACTGGGTCTCCTCCAGAGGCAAATGAAATGCCCTGCATGGGATGGTTGACAATCCTCTGTGGATCAGAAGGGAGGGAAACGCAAACAGTTTTGGATACTGTTGTTAGAAACAACAAAAAAATTAGATATATATATATTTATGAGGGAGGTTCATACAGGTTGTTACCTGTAAGTTGGAGGCTGTGATCAGAGACAAACTGTCTGTGGACACTGTGAGGATGGCTCTGCTCCCAGAAAACTGCATGTTGAGCTGACCCAAAACAGCAGAAACCCCTTTACACGGAGGCTGATGACGACAAGAATCCCAGTTACTCCCTGGATCCGTCACCTGAATGCTCTCCCTGCTGTGTTTATACCGCACTTACCCTCTTAGTTTTCAGCAAAGATTTCACTGAAGTCCTCTCACACAGTCTGGTAATTGCCTCCCTGCACACAAACACAGATTTGAAGCATCTACACAGTCGAGCGCACAGGCACAGAGATACCTTTGTAAAGAAGGGATTCTGTGTGTCCTGTGACTTGTGATGCATGTGACGAAAGGAGGAAAACCACATAATAAGCAGCCAGTGTACAACAAGCAGGGTTACATTTGTTCTTTATAGCAACTTAGACAGATGAAGAACACAAATATATATTTTTATAGTTGTATGTGAAATAAAATTCTACTTTGTATAAAACTAAATTACAAATAATTTTGTATTATATTGCAAACTACCACATTTCAGAAGCTAAAATTGCATAAGGTTTCAAAACAATTCATTTAGCAGTTTGTTTTTTTTTAATCTAAAATTAATATTTTAGGCTAAACAACTCAAACATTAAAACATTTAGTCTTGGTAAAAATACACCAGGATCCCCCCATCCTTTAAAAATCATATTAAAGGATTTAATTCAAACTACTGAAAAAAAAAAAACTAAAGCCACCAGATAAAGCCAAATTGTAAAGGCTTGTTAACACTTAGTGCGCCATAAGTTCAAAGTTCATGTCCTTAACCTTTAGATGATTTTTTACAATTAAACTCACAAATGTGCACCAAAGCTCCTGCTGTTTGTTGGGCGTGTTTACTGATTAAAAATTGTTTGAAATTCCCATCTTCACTCCAAACTCTGGTCAACTGATTCATGCAGCACTGGTTTTTCTTTGTTCTGAAAAACCTCGTTCTTAATAGAAACTATTTTACTGAAGTTAAAACGATTCTTGATCAAGATAAACTCAAAATATAATTGAAAAGTGTTCCAAAACTGCAGCAGTGTGTTAAAAGGAGTGAAAAAAAAATGAAGGAATTCAACATTATTGTAGTGAAACACACATGTGCTCTGGTGCAGTTGTAATACTTGACATTTTAACAACTAACTGAATTATTTGCTAACAAATTGGGAACACTGAGCATTAAAGAATTTAAAGAATCCAGGGGAGGGGAAATCTAGTTACATGAGGCATGTACAAGATCTCTGCACCACGCAAAACTCATCTGGACCTACTTAAGTGGATCGGAGTGATGCCGTAAAGTTTTCCTAGTTGTTCAGCAAAGCAAAATTGATCACAGTTTAGTAAAACAGTGTTAAATATTTCACTAAACTGCAGACTGAAGAAGGAACAGGGAAACGCTGAGCAATGTTTGCACACAGCTTACACGAAAATGTGAAATGCCAGCCGGCATGTCAGTGGTGGGATGATGTGGCCCTGCTGGCTTCATTGGGTCACAATATCCAGCTTTCTGTGGAGTGGTGCACAGTCCTGTTCCGGAAAAAAATAGAGATGGGAACATGGCCCACCCCCCAGTGGGGGAGTTCGAGTATCTCAGGGTCTTGTGCACGAATGAGGAGATCGACAGGTGGACTGGTGCTGCGTCTGCAGTGAAGCAGGAGCCAACAAGATTCCATGGCCGACTTGATTTGTGTGTGTGTGTGTGAAAGCATGTTCCTGTTCTTTAAGTGAATGGGTTCCTACCCACGTCTTTGGTAAGAACTCTCTGAAGAAAAGTCCTTCGATGTGTTATTTTATAAGTTAATTTTTCAGACAAAATTACAATCAAGAGAATAAAGATGGTTACATATAACTGGATTCTTGTTTTACTGCAGCGAAAATGTGTTGGAAAGCTCCATTCCAATGCCCAGATGATTTTGGAGAGCAGATGCTCCGGTCAGAAACGCAAAAGCATATAAACTCACATAACTGTGCAGGCAACAAAGTTTTCCTAGAAGAACATTTCTCCTCCTTGAAAACGGGTTTCATGTAATGGATGTGTCCTCCCTCTCCAGCTCGCTTTTTAATAAGCCTATGAGAGATCATTAGGAGGAAATTCATCTAATTGAATTTTATGGCCCATCACTCAGCAGCGCTGCTGTTAACAGAGGCTGCTGTGTGTTGGCATTCTGCACTAGGATGTCAATATCAAATGTTGACGAGAAAGCCCCGGTTTATGAAACATTATACATTTAATTTAATTTCCCCTCTTTGAAAATAAATAATAAGCTACACATGCCCGCTTTGGCAAATGAAACGTCAAGCTCGGAGTGAAAGGGATGTGGCTACTCTTTAAACAAAATCACCAAATATATCAATAATGCATTGGACGAGTGCTTAAACGTTCCTCTTTTTATTCTTATTTTGGTCTTCAGCTTTCTCTTATTTTTGATAGCAGTTAACTTTGCAGAATAAAGAACTCAATTTTTTTTTCAAAGTGTCTCCAATAGAACTATACATTGACTTTGTTTTTCTAAATACTTCATTTGAAGAGGAGTTAGATTTTCTTTCAAACTACATGAGCTTTATCTCTCTTCTGGATTTGTTTCTAAACTACACGAGCATTTCATTAACTGTTGACATGGGGAAAAAAAATCTGACTCTTGAATTTAGATAGGTCTAATGTGAAAATGCAGAAAATGTCTGGTGAATTTCCCTGCTTTTCAGCCATTTGTAATCAGACTTTCTGGAATCCTTCAAGCTCTTTTCTCAGAATGATTACTTGTGCTTCAGACCTCACCATGACCTCTTTCTGTCTCTCTGTGTGGACGACTCTAAATCACATTACTGACAGAGAAAACACCTTTTCTCCTTTGAGCTTCTCCAACTTCATGGCCGTTGATTATATTGTACGCACGCTTCAAAACCTGCATTATTTGCATCTGCAATTATAGGCCTTTGTTATAAAATTAATACAAACCACCCAATGCTAAAGTAAGGCAGTTTTCACTTTAAATTTGTACTGCTGAAAAAAACAACATTTTTTCAGTGTTGGTGATACGTTTACCTTCGTCTTCGATTTCAAAATCCCTATGGGCGAGTTACACATTGTTAGACAGGAGGTTGGGATAGATATGGTCAAAAAAAAATTATGCTCGATTAAATTCGTTGGCTTCCTGACACGGTGCCAGCTTTTAAATGTAGTCAATTTCATTTCCAATAGGTCGGAGCTAGAAGCTAGTCTGCTTAATCCAAACACGTTTTAATGTATTTGGGATTATTGTCTTGATGACAGACTGCAAACACGTGACCAAAATCCTGTCATCCTCAGACAAAAGTAAATTGTTGAAGAAGTCAACAAGAGACCGCTGAAAGGGTCCAGTCGACCATAAACTGGAAACTGCTGGAATACCCTTGTTCCCATTAGCAAGACCCAATTCTCCAGTGGGATAAAATGGGAGTACATTTTTTCAGACTGTTGTTCTGAAGGACAACAGTCCTTCAGAAAGCAGCAAGCTGGAGATGCCTTTAAGTTGAAGAGCAGTGTACCAACCAGTTTGTTATGTGGGAAATAAATGGTCCCACATAACAAACTCGTTTGCTGAACTGGTAAAGTCCATTGAAACTGAAACAGACACTTCAAACCCTACTGGTTTCAGGGCCTGCTGTCCCATATCCATCCAGAATAATGACACAGGTTTATTGATGAGTGCAAAGACTTTTGATCAAGGTGTAGTTAAAGGGACAATTAACCAGATATCAGAAAGCATTGACAGCACTTCACTATTTTCACATTTTGTTGTTACGGCCCTCATTCCAAATTGCACAAAAAAAAAAAAAAACAAAAAAAGAAAGAAAAAGAAAAAAAAAAAAGAAAGAAGAAAGAAAGAAAGAAAGAAAGAAAGAAAGAAAGAAAGAAAGAAAGAAAGAAAGAAAGAAAGAAAGAAAGAAAAGAAAGAAAGAAAGAAAGAAAGAAAGAAAGAAAGAAAAAGAAAAAAAGAAAGAAAAAAAAAGAAAGGAGGAAAGAAGGAAAGAAAGAAAAAAAGAAAGAAAAGGAAAGAAAGAAGAAAGAAAGAAGGAAAGAAGGAAAGAAAGAAAGAAAGAGACAGAGAAAGAAAGAAAGAAAGAAAAAGAAAGAAGAAAGAAAGGAGAAAGAAGGAAAGAAAGAAAGAAAGAGAAGAGAAAGAAAGAAAGAAAAAGAAAGAAAGAAAGAAAGAAAGAAAGAAAGAAAGAAAGAAAGAAAGAAAGAAAGAAAGAAAAGAAAAGAAAGAAAGAAAGAAAAAGAAAGAAAGAAAGAAAGAAGAAAGAAAGAAAGAAAGAAAGAAAGAAAGAAAGAAAGAAAGAAAAGAAAGAAAGAAAGAAAGAAAGAAGAAAGAAAGAAAAAGAAAGAAAGAAAGAAAGAAAGAAAGAAAGAAAGAAAGAAAGAAAGAAAGAAAGAAAAGAAAGAAAGAAAGAAAGAAAGAAAGAAAAGAAAGAAAGAAAGAAAGATATACGGGTGTGTTATTGTACCGTGTGACTTGCATTCTTGTGTCAAAGTCGAGTGTCCTCATGGACTGGACCACTTCCACGCTACCCATGTACTTCAAAACACAAGAAAATAAACAAAACCAGTTACGAAGTAGATAAAAACATAATCAAAAACAGCATTAGGCAGAGCTGTTGTGACTTTCTGTCCTACAAATCCACTGTACTATGTCTTCACAACTTGATAGTAAATATGTGGAGATGATTGTAGAAGCATTGATGCAACCAGATGACAATTTGCTCACTTTTAGCAGCCCTTCTCCCATTGGTCATGAGTTCGAATAAAACAGGCCGGAGCCGGGATGAGTAAATCCATTGATGCGAACCCAGCTCAAATCAATAAGTGTACATGTGGGTGGGGTGAGTGTGAGATCGTTTACAGAGGACAGCCAGACAGTCCGTTCTCGTTTCCACCATCGGTCAGTTCACAAGTCCTGGTCCTAATCACCCATGAGAACATAACTGTTTATGGGACAGCAAGAGCCCTGCTAATACCAAACACACACACACACCCACACACACATACACGCACACAAGCAAGCAAAGTTGATCTAGAGAAGAGCAGAGAACCAGGATGAGTCACTGCTGCCTACACAGGAAGCTGTATGTGAGAACTGGAGGGGGGGACATATGAAAGTGAGCATGATAGTGTGTAAAGAGCAGAATGAGACAAGGGTCTGTGTGCTTTCCTTGGCTGTCTTTGTTTCCGACTGTCCGAAAACTGTTGATGAAAATCAGCACAGCCATCCAGAAAGCTCAGCTGTGCTTCACAAAGACAGTGTGTGGTGATGCTTAAGCCCAAACACGTGGAATGGAAATTCTCCTCAGCATTAGTTGCTGCTAGATTTTGAATGTGCAGGCATTGAGAGTGGTCAGAAGTATACCTTTACGTGATGGTGAACTGCTTTGTTCGATGTCCTCACCACTGCACAGTCGTCTACTGTCTTCAAGTGGCAGAGCCCGTCACTTTGCTGCGAGCACGGGGCGCAGGGCAGGCTGGCCATGCGGTGCAGCGTGATGGGACGCCTTATGGAGAGGAGAGCCGGGTGAATCGGGTCTGGTCCAGAGAAGGACCCACTGAGGGAAGAGCTCCAGTCTGCTCTGTCCGCCCGTTTACTGACAGTTCTGATTGTGTTCGCTTGTCCCTTCAGGACTCTTCTCAGGCAGTTGGGACTTTGTAGCCGGATGCTGGCCACACGGGGGATGAAGTTCCTCAGGGTGGATGATCCATGGGTAGATGGAGTCCCGGGATCAAGCTGAGCAAAATCAGAGTCTAGGCAAAGGTCCCTCTTTGAGGGTACCAATCTATCAGGGTGATCCTCCAAAGAGGTCAAGGAGTCATTGCGCAGTGGGCTGTATTTGGTGCGTTTCAGCATACCTGCAGACGATTGAGAAAAGTGTGAAGATCCGAATAAGCAGAAAATGTCTTCTCATTAAATGTCATTGAAAGAGACCCACCTGGTAGGAGTCCTGTCTGTGGTTTGAACTTGGGTATGGTTTGCTCTCGCATAATCAGGGCACTGGATCACTGGAAGAAGGAAGAAAAGAGGGAGCTGATAACATCAATGACAACATTGAGGAAAGCAACAAAGTTCTGAGTTTTAGTTTTTTATGCCAACCAGCAGTTCTTTAAAAAATGCATCCCCGTGTTTGTGGGGGGAATCATCAGATCATCAGATCGTGATTCCCACCGCACATCACAGCCAATTCAACTCACCCTCCCGGGTCTGTCCTGTGTGGATTACAATCCTGTCTGCTGCGCTGCAGTCACACCGAGTAAAGTCCCAAACCTGAACACCTTCACAGTCAGTTCACCGGGCTTCCAGGGTTTCCTCTCTGAGGCATGGAACGACTGAGCAGCTTTTATGAATGAAATCACTTCTTTTTTTTTATTTTTATGAATAAATGAGAGGCTCTGGCTCACTTCCTCTGTCTCTCCCTATGACACTGCAGCTGAATGTATGAATGAACCAGAGGAGAGATTGACAGACTGAGGGACTGTTGCCCCTCCCTCACCGATAAACAACCATCCAATCACAGAAAGTCAGGGTGACTCATGCTCTGCACTCTCTCTCTTTCTCTCTCTCTCTCTCTCACACACACACCTACATGCATACACTGAAGTAGAGCCAATAGAGTGCATTTGTCCCTCTCTGTTAACATCACTTGCACCTTGGAGATGCTTTTAAGGCTCATTATTAATGCATTATCAGCTTGGCTTCCTCCCCTCAAAAGGCTTCCTATCTGATTTCTGAATGAAATGAACTTTTTACCATCTGCTTTGCAGGATTATGGTCGCACTGACTTGATTGCTGCGATAAAAAAAACAAACACTCACAAAAAAAAAAACATTTCATAGTGTATCTAATGAAGGTATTATTCAAATGACCCGCATGAGCGCACAAGCGGAAGGTGGATTAAATGAAACATTTGCATT
Source organism: Poeciliopsis prolifica (assembly GCF_027474105.1). Lineage (NCBI taxonomy): Eukaryota > Metazoa > Chordata > Actinopteri > Cyprinodontiformes > Poeciliidae > Poeciliopsis > Poeciliopsis prolifica. The sequence goes on from NW_026562396.1 coordinate 5,261,031, forward strand.
TCCGTGTGATTCAGATCGGAGCGTTGTAGCCGGCGCCAGTGTTGAGGGTATTTTACATATAGAATTTGCTGCCGATTAAAAAGATCGCCACTGTTCTATTTTTGGACTGTTTTCATGACATTTTACTCGGGTGCTGTGCAGATCAAATAAATACATGCAAACAAGAGATAGAAAACCACACAAAAACATGCAAATCTTGTAGTGATAATATAATACACTAAATATTAATAACTTTGTCTAGTGTTACAATGCCTGTAAGCCTTGAACCACGGTCCCAGCTGTGAAGCATGGGGATGGCGTCATCATGTTGTGGGGCTGCTTTGCTGCAGGAGGAACCGGAAGACCTCGTAAAATAGATGGCATCATGAGGAAAGAACATTATGTGCAAATGTTGAAGCATCATGTTGAGACATCAGCCAGGAAGTTGAAGCTCAGGCGCAAATGCGTCTTCTAAAATAGACAATAGCTCTCAACATACAGTCAATGATTTTTGGACAGATGTCGATGCTTCAGACAGTTTGTGAGCAGTTTAGATTAAGAATTAGCAATGGTAATTCAGTCATAAGCATCGCAAATTTGAATTTATGTTGTTTGTTCTCTATTCGTTTCATTATTTATAGATTTACAAGAGAGCAAATTTCTCCGCATCACATTTCACATATTAATGATGACCTATGACCTATGAGCAGAATAAAAACAAACAGCATTGAAGCAGGTACAATGTAAATGTCCCTGTGTTACACAAAACATGCTGTTTATTGGCAAATAGTTTCCATATTCTGAATTTCCCTTTAACCAATTAGGGGGAAAAAATTATTAAGTTAATGTGGTTAGAAGCTTCAGGACAAAGTAAACAAGATTTGACCATGTTCAACAAGTAAAATGAAAAGAAATGTGCCTCAAAAAGCATTGATATGTGCTTTGCAAAAACATATCTAAATTGAGTTCATTTTAATATGGAATATCCCTCTAATTCTGTAGATTTGGAAAATACAAACAGGAAGCTTCCCGCCATTTACCTTTAGGAAGTAAATACACTGCAATACATTTATGAACAGTTAAATAGTGTCAATAAATAAAACAGTAGCAAAATGACAAATAAATGTTTGTTTTGGGGAAAAAAACAAACAAAAACGTAAAAAAGATGCATCAATTAATGTGTCTGAAGATGTAAAATAAAAAATAAATATAGAAACACAAGCATGAACTTTCCTGGAAATAAAATGAATGGAGTTAAATGACTGGATATGATGGGTAAGTTATGGTAGTTTAGCTGAAACGTCATTTAGACCTTAAAAGGTGAATAATAATGTTGGAAATAACTGTTTGAGGACACAATACAGTAAAATACTTTGTATATACTTTGGATTAATTTTAACAACAAATAAATAAACTGTTGCAAGACGACATTTGTGGCAGAGTGAAACAGTAAGTTCTCATCTTATTGTATGAAGTTTTGACTGGTAGGTTGTCGGAGCTTTTTCTCCACCTACTGGTCATTTTGTAAAACTACACTCCGACTCTGTCAACCTCATGTTTAAACTGAGACTAAATTTCTCAGTTTAAATATAAGGTTTCAATATAAACCTTTTCAATTTAAAAGGTTTATATATTTTATGCAACACTGGATATTTTCCAAGGAAGAATGAGTAGATTTTTAATAGATGTGCAAATCCGGTGGTGGCTATGGCAAATATTACGGGATTACAGGAAGTGGTGGTATTACTTTCGGAAGGTATTGCATGTGTGCAAATCAATTGACTAGCAATTTTTACAAATAAATAAATTCAAATTTGAGTTTTCAGTAAAGAGTGCACTTTAATCCCACCCAGCATCTTTGGAACAAGGTGAAGAGGTCATGACCCAAAACGCTGGAGAAAAACCGAACTAAACCTCCAGAAAACTTGTGTTGAAGCTGTGGGCAAAAAAAATGAGGCATCAGTCAAAAATAATTTACCTAAACAATATTTTAATGATATTAATCATCAGTCCATATAGGTTAAGAGTGTTAACATGATTATGAGAAACAGCCTCCGACAGTGTCACAAGTGAAGTACAGTCAGAGGGAGACGATTTTAAATATCCATAGAAAGACAACACACTCAAAATAGAATTACTTCATTGAACCTTTTTTTGTTTTTTTCTTTCTGTTTTTGTTTGTTCACATTAGTTACAAGACTTTAACCGGTACTGTATTTACATAGTGCAAAAGAAGAAAGAAAAACACACGCGCACATTAGCTTTCAATTACCACATCAAAACACTTTGATGGAATTCATCACACACACACACACACACTCAGCGTACCTTTAATTAAACCAGAAATACTTTCATTATTTCAAAGCATGAAGTACACAGACAACCCGCTGGCACAGGGCCTCACACGTTGCATTTACATCTCTGAATAGTCTGATTATTGATCAAATACCATTACCAAATTGGATTCCAAGTGTTCAAAGTATAAAACGGCTTTAGAAACGGGATGATTGCGTTTTTTGGGGGTGGGAGGGGTTTAAATACAAATCTGACTTTTGGTTTTTCTTTTTATGCCTGTATTTACAGAAATGGGTCCATAAATTTGTGTTAGACTGGAAACTTCTTATCTGTACTGGTGCTTGAAGTTGGGTGAACTAAGAAAAAGAAAAAACTGCTTATTAAATCTGGAAGAGCTCCATTGTGATTCATTTCAGAGAAGCAGAAATGGATATTAGGGGAACCATCAATGAGTTTCAGTTACCAGTAAACCGGTAAATTTCCAAACTTCCTAGATGGTAAAGTGGGTGTTTATTTACCCAAACACTTGTAAAATGCTTTTTTTTAATGGAAAAATAAATCTCAAGTGTTTATAATAGAAGAGTTGTGTGGACAACAACCTCTTACTCGTTCAGGGAAAATAAACACTTAAGAAAACAAATATGGATCAGTTTTCTTTCTTTGTTTTTTCTTTATGAAGCACACGTCAGGGATTTTACATTTCCAATTCATTGCAAAACCTCTAATACTTTCACACAAGGCAAGATCAATATGACAAACCATTAAATGCTTTAGTAGAACCACCAAGACAAGGTTATATTCACAAATCCTATTTCGCTTCTTAGAAGTAGAGTTATTCAAATAATCTAGGTACAGAATGAGACTCATTGTTTAGACGTTAAAAACACTCTGTGGAGACTGATGGATGGGAGGGAGGAGCCATTTTGGCTCCAACACAAAACCCCCCACGACACTTTAGAAGCAGATGACAAAATCAACTAGGTAGTAAATGCAAATCTCCACCACTTGGTAAGCAAAAAAAAAAAAAAAAAAAAATGAACAGGAGAAAAAAAAACCCAAAAGAAACAATGTATTTAATATACAGGTAAAGCCAATAAAACAGCAAAGTGAATCGAACGCATGAGTCTGTAAAGCACACACACGCAGACAAACTGTATGTAGAGCTGTAAACCTCTTCAGAGATCTGGATGAAGAAATATTCCCAAAACTCCGCGTCGCTCTCAACACTTGCTCCCAGAAAAAGTCTCTATAAAGAGTTCAGCTTCAGAGGTGAAGGGAAAAAAAAAACAACTAAAGAAGTTTCCCCTCCCTCTGGATTCAAGTGTTGCAGGTTCTGGGTTGAAGAAGGGAGGGCGTCCTTGTTGTAGTGTGAGGGGTGGTTTGGTCTGTGAGCTGGTCAGATCTTCTGCGACGTGTGTGAATGTTGGTCGACAGGTTGATTCCTGAGATAATGCCTGGTGTCAGGGGTCACACATGGAGGAGACGGAGGGATGAAGAGAGAGATCGAGGACAGACGGGATGTGGAGAGGAAACACTGGAGTCGCTTCAGACTGAGGCTTTCTTAGTTTCCACCTGTTCTTTTTCCTCCACCTTCGGCTCTGTGACATCTGCCGAGTCCAGGTCGTCCTCGTCGCCGCTCTGCCCCCTCTCCTCTTCGTCCTCCTCCTCGTCCTCTTCCTCTGTACTTTCTTGGCTTTTCCCAAGGTGCATGTTTTCCAGGGTCTTTGAGACCCAGGAATCGATACGACTGCTCAGGGTGGGCACTTCGACAGAAATAGGTTCTGGAGTGTAGTCTTCCTCCTCCTCGTCCTCCTCCTCGGCCTCCTCCAGCATCCCAGGGACCAGGGTGGAAGTGGTGGAGGTGATCGAGGAGGTCAGCGGCCCCCTGCAGCTCCCGTCCAACGATCCCGTCTCCGTGCTCTGAGAGGCCAGCTCCAGCCGATCGTCGGCCCTGACCTCGTCTCTCTCAGCGGGACCCTGCGTCGGGGGGCCTGTCCTGGGCTGGGGGTTAGTGGAGCCTGGAGGGACGCTGCTGTTGCTGCTGGTGGTTGTGGTGGTGCTGGTGGTTGCTGACGTCTCACTGTTATTACTCTGGGAGACTGTGGAGGCCGCGGGGCGACACGGCTCCGTCTCTGCAGGCTCCGGCGCATCTGATGATTCCATCATGCTCCTCCAGTTCGTCTCTGAAGGAGAAAAGGAAACATTTTTTGTTCCATTTTTTTCAATTATTTATGTAGATTTTAAACAGGAAAAAATTAAAACAAAAATGAAACAGCGTAATTGCAGTTTTATAGCAAGTTCCTGTGCTCTTGCGTTCCAGATACCCAAAATCACACTATTATACACAACAGACACACACACACGCACGACAGGTTACAAAATAGAAGACAAGCAGCGTTTACGCAATGGGCGCCTAACGGTGATCACAAAAGAAGGTGTGTAAATGGACTTTATACATTGTGGAATGTTATTCCACAATGAGGAACAGAGGAATTGTCTATGGCTGTCACAAAATATTTAGAATTAGAAATTAAACCACACAAACCTATTATAAAAACTGCAAATGTGCTTAACGTCAAAGTAACACTCAAGTTTTTAGAATATTTCCCCATTTATGGGAACGAGAAGAGATGGGACTCCAATTATAAACGCTGCAATAACCTCACTGCACCAACAGGTGGCGATACACCAAACAATTCAAACCAAGACGATTGAGAATGTGTTCTCCAATTTTGTGTAGTCTGTCCTGACCATAAAGAAATGCATTCTCCCTGTCACCCTGTGAAGGAACATATTTCTCCTCTACTGGTTTGGTTTTGGCTCTTCTGTGGTGATTTAGAAATTCAGAAGAATTTCACCATTACTAGTCTAACAGGATGCTTGCCTGTTTCAGAAAGTTACATTTAAATCATTTTAAAGATTTTTTCAAGACTTTTATGAATGAAATGCAAGACCAACATGCCATGTTACAAGAGCCATATGAAAATCTTAATGAAAAAACATTTATTGTCCTCAATTCTTCACCAAATGACCAAAAATAAAACTTGACTAAATTAAATATAATATCTCGGACGAAAATCTCGTTTTTAGCTTGTTTTTTTAAAGACATTTTAAGACACCACAGCAACCCTGCTCTGACAGAGACTCAGATTTTTTGCAGAACTCTAAATATCTAGCTAAAGAGAAGTCCGCTATCATTCTTTTCTCTCTTAGACAAGAGAGAAGTTGGCGTACAATTCAAACATGACCCAAAAGCCAGACATGAAACCTGAGCTCACCATACTCCTTTTCATTGACCTCTGAGATGGGCTCAGAGAAAATGGAGCAGAAAGAGATGGCGGAGGCAGCTGAGTGGTTGCGTGAGTGACCCATGTGATGTGGGACCTTCTTGTCATTTTTCAGAGCCTCCTCGGCCTGCTCCTGCTCCAAGGCAGACACCATGTCCTTGTAGGCCTTCCTCGCCTCTTCTGTCAGTGACACCAGGCGATTGAAGAGACCCTGAGAAAAAAAAAAAAAAAAAAAAAAGTGCGACAAATAAGAAAATCACAAATAATCCTGTTTCCAGGATCCCTGGAGATGTTTTGTTTTTAGTCCAGAATAATATTGCAAGAGAAACTTTGAGGCGATTGTGATGCTCTACCTCGGCCCCAGAGTAGTTAAAAATTCCCACAACGCTAACAGGCACCAGCTTGTTGACGCAGCGTCCAAGAGCTTTCCTGCCCAAGGCAAACACGAACGGGATCTCTTGCTCTCTTGCCATGGCGATCACATTATACAACGCTTCATCCAAACCACCTGCAACACATAAAACAGTTGGAACTTCAAATCGGCTCAACAACAGAGTGCAACAACACAGTAATTTGGCTCAGGAGCATTCGGTACCTATTACACTGCTGGGTTTGGAATCCCTTTACATGCGACCAATTATTCACACACCTGGTATTAAAATTATTTCATGACTTTTCTAGTCATGATTTTTGGACTAAGAGGGAATTTCTCTCTATAAACATCCACATCATTGCAGCTCAGCTAGCATGTAGTCACATTAAAAGGATTGTCTTCTGTTGAAAACGTTAGCGGATAAAAATGACCCTCAAATCACTGACTGAATTGATCCCTTTAGCTTGAGCGTCCCACACATCCCGACTCTCACCTTTAGCTTGGATCTTCTCGCAGTTGGGAGAAATGATGACACACTTGATCTTGTGCAGCTTCATGTGCTTGGTGACCTCTCTGAGCCCCATGACCAGCCGACGTTTAGATTTGGCTTTGGTGGGGTCTTTCTGGTAGACCCGCTCCTGGAAGCGAACCAGCTCCTGCAGCAGCAGAGTCACGCTCTCATCGATCTCCTTACTCAGGACTTGGTTACAGTACCTACATGGAGGATTGGGGGGGCGGGGGGAGGGGGGTGGGAAGTATGAGGTTGAAAGGTTATAGGTCGTCATTATGTTAGTGGCAACTACTGATGCCTCACATAAGCACCATAAAGGAAGAAGCTGCCTAAGATAATCTCAGTATTGTAGGCGAACATAAAATTCAAAAGTCGATCTTTGAACTTTTTAACAAAACAAATATTTTCCTCCAAACTGGTGCCTGGCTGCAGACCCCAGCGGTGCATGAGATCACATTGCATAATTCAGCTACGTTTAGATCAAGTGTCAAAGCCAGATAAAAGCTCCTGCATCAAATGAGAAGTGTCATAAAAGTTTTCACTCTAAAGTTAGACAAATTTTCTGTCTGGTTTCCTTTTCAATGAATATCTGTTTATGGAAACATTTTGTGGCATGCTAGTCTAGCTCTGCACCTGGGTGTGCTAATGAGCGGACTCAGCCAACCAAGTCCACTTTACTTCATGCTGTTTCAATCACATTTTACTGTGACAATAATGTCAATATCTAAATGAATGCGTTTTAAATAAGACGCACTCGTAAATGGAGTTTCTAAAAACAAGTCATCATGAAAACGGTAGTCTCCACTATAACGTTTTAAACAAAAAGTGTAAGAGTTTTTCTTTGGAGATGCAATCATGGCTAAAAAAGAAGTTTAATGCCATTTTCATCAATATTCTGAAAACCTATAAAAATTAAATGAAGAAATAGCTTTATAGTACTTATTTATGTTTTGCTACAGGTATCTTCATACACACTTTAAATGGCTCATATATGCTAACATTTCATATTGATTTGACATTAACTTTTATTCATTTTTTTCATAATTAACAAAAGTTAATTTTGTTAAACTTTTGTTTGGTAATTAGAGTTTAATATTATTTAAATTTTTTAACAATTAACAGAAGTTATTTATGACAAAAGCAGTCATCATAGTGACTAATAAAGTGCAGAGACACAATAGTTTTAGACTTTAGGCAATTAGCTGCTAAAATAGCTTAAATAACATCTTTGTGCTTTTACGTCAGGCTTTCAAGCCAAACTGTGGTCAACTTTTGCAGCTGGTAAAGAAAGATCACACAGCTGCTCAAAACAACCCACACAGCTAACTGCGTATCTTTGCTGCAATTCACTTTCAGGAAGAGGAAATGCCTTCAGCCTTACAGTACAGCACAACAGATAAAAAAAATATCTGAAATATTCATCAAAAGGTCAACATGGTGTGATTGTGACGATACAGCGTCTTGGCAGCTGGATCTCAGAGGCGGAGCTTTGACCACAGAGGCCTTTTGGAGACTTTAAAAGAAAAAGAAACAGACAGCTAGAAAGCGGTAGGTTGGGACAAAGGGCCTTTAAGTGAGACCATGTAGGAACAAAGCTGTGTTTGAGACGTCAAGCATCCAGTTTTACCAAGTGCTAGACATTTGTGCCACACTCTACAATTCTTTATTGTCCTTTCCCACTCATTAAAGCCACCCATTGCTTCTCACAGCCAAGGTGTTTTTGGAGTGGGACACAGATTTGCTGAACCAACAAATTCTGCCCACCGCGTAGTGAATATTTCCAGACAACCAAATACCAGAGATGGCTAATAACATTTCCACGTGGGGTCGGAGCGGACACTCACTCTCTGAAACGCCGGCTGTGGATCTTGGTGACGGCGTTCGAAGCCATCGGGCTGCCGATTCCGGAGCTGGCAGGAGAACCCTGTGACACCGGAGTGATGCTGTACGGGGAGTTCTGGCTGGCCGGGGACAAGGAACCGTCACTGGGGACGCTCAGGCCGGTTTCTGTCACACAAACCACCAGCAGAAAACGTTTCGTTAAAAACAACTTCAAAAACTCAAGCTAACAGAATTAAGCATTACTGAAACCACTATCGAACTTTCAAACCAATATTAGAGGTTTAGGTGAGTTCATGGCAATAGTTGCATGTTGTTTTATAATTACTTAAAATGTGTAACATGCGAAATATTTTAATGAACCACTTGCAAATAACAATTTTATTATTCAATTAAAATATCAATTATTCTGATGATTAATTAGATTTAAAGAAAGGCCCATTTGAGAATTTCTTCTTTAATCCAACCACTTAAGCCTTTTTCAGACAATCTTAGAAAATATGCAAATGAAGTAAATTCTTCTTAAATAAGAGAAATATTTTATAACACATCGTTCCTCTGGTAAGTTTGAACCAGGAGAAGCTAAAAGTACCACTTGATTAGTTTTGGCAAAAACCTATTTACAGACAAAGATTTATTGTTTTGTTTATTTTAAATGCAAAATGATATATTTTTTGTACAGTCTTAGCTTAATTGCTACTCTGGCTATGTCGTTTATTTTGAGTCTGCATCCTCTAATGATTAATCGACTACTAAATTAGTTGACATTTCAATAATCGATGATCACAAATAATCTTTGCAGCCCAAATTCACAATATTTTAATCGAATTTTTGGGGATTTCTCCAAATTATTCTTCTATGATCCAGTATCAACGCAGTACAGTCTGCAGCATTTAGTCGGAGAGCAAGTTCCCACAGTACTGTGTATTGATGAGCTCACCTTCCTGGGATGCCGGCTCACGCGACAAATCATCGGTAAACTGGAGGCACTCGTCTCCGTGCTCATCGGGGCCTGCAGAGTCTTGCTCTGCACATGACTTTCCTTTCTTCCCCTCACGCTCTTTTAAGATAATCTAGAAAACAGCAAGAATGGAAAGGAGAAGACTGTCAAAGAATAATTCCACAAGCAACAAAAATGAAGAAAAACAAGGTTTTATTTCTTCAAGCAGCCGCGGATTATTAAGTTTAATTTGCTAACTTTTTTAAGGGCAGTAGGGCGTTTCACTTTGGGAATTTCTCTCTCCTTCCCCCTCTTTACTCGCGGTGCAGTGGAATCCAAAGTGTTGTGTGGGGCCGAGAGGGCTTGCTGGTGACCCCTCAACATGGACGGCACACTGGTGGAGCCCGAGCTGTGGAATGGAGTGGTCGTTCCAACTGGGAAGAGGAAGAGACAGGAAACACTCCACCAGTTATTTTAAAATCAGCGCATCATGTGGAAAAATCCGAGATTAAGCCGTTACACGTTCTGTCATGTTTTTTATTGAAGTATTTCCTCTTGAAATACGATATATACCTGTAAAAGATAGTGGCTTTGTATTTGTGAGTTGTCTGGCCTTCATAGCCTGCTGTTGTTTTTCCAAAGCAGCCAACATGTCTCCCAAGTCGAGCTCAACCGAGGTTTTACTCTTCTTCCCCGCTGCCTTGGTGAACGCTTCCTGCAAGAGCACATGCTAAACCAATTTAGAGGAACAAAAATATTATTGCACGTGCAGCGCTGTGGATCAGAATGCTTTGTCCGTACCTGTAATTTCTTCTGCTCCATGCTAATTTCAGAATACTCCTGGGCGGTGGCCAGGGCGGCTGCCAGAGCCTTCTTCCTCTGACTCTTTGCCCTCTTGGGAACGGAGGTAGTGATGGGAATGGGTGTCTGCACAATGTTGATTGGAGAGTTTTCTGGTAGGTCATCCAGCTGCAATGCGTAACCATGATGATCTTAGTCAGAAACACTTTTTTTTGCTACTGAGCAGAGACGTTGGGCGCATCAACTCCAGAGCTCTAACTCCGAAGACGACTCAAAAGCAGAATTCTTCCTCCAACATGATAAAAAGACTCATCAGAGGCAGTTTTGGTCAATGAGATGTTTGACCGTAAACCTACAGATATGTAGAAAAGCATTTCTCTCACCAGATTTTTAGGCAGTTTAGGTTGTGCGTGCGTCTGAGCCTGAGCAGGCTCAGGTTTGGTGCTGCGTTGGACAGATCCTCCAGCTGCAAGATCTGGAAACTCATCCTCATCCTAGAAAACACGCGGAGGTTTAGTTACTTTTGAAACACGGCGGCTGAAATGCCTTTGTCTTGCTAAAATTCACACAGAAACAGACCAATGCTTCATCTAACCTCAAAGTAAAGTGGCTCTGGAGTGAGATCCCCACCAGTGACCACTGCTGACTGGATTATTTGCTCTGATTGATTGGATGTTAAATGTCCTGAGTAACCATTATGGAAATCCTGGTGGGAAAACAGTAATTCAAGTAAATAAAAGGTTTACCCATCACTACTTGTGGATCTACTCTGGTAAGAAGGGCATGATAGGAAAGGAAATAAAACTACAGTCATGACCTTCGTTGTTTAATTTAGATGCTGTGTAAAAACTTTACTTGTGGCAAATTTCTCTGTTCAGGAATCTTCCTCTGATCGGCTCGGTGGAACTGGCCATTTCGGTCCCTCCAGTACTTCGGAGTGACCTGAGATGCTACATTTACCCAGGTACCTGCTGGCAAATAAAAGAAAATGTTAAAGTATAAGAAAAAATACCATTTAGCAGGGAGGTATTATTCCTATATTATTTTTTTTTAAATCTGAGGGTCTAAACGTACCTGTCACCACACCAGTTTCCACTCCCTGAGAAAACAAAGACATAAAATAATTTGATATGATGAACATTTAAAAGATTAAAATAATTTCAGGTATAATTACAAAATGTTTATAAGATGATTTGTGGCAATAAAAATATTAAGCCACCTGATCTCATGGTTGTCAATGGCTATTTTCTAGAATATTTTGTCAAACACCTGCATTTTTCAAGCAAATTTCAAAGCAAGATCTGCCAACGCGGACGTTCGTGTTGCCTTCCTTTGGAGATGACAATGAAACGCGTCCTAATCACACACCTAAAACTACCTCTCTTATTTGCTTAATTTAATATTTAAATAATCCAGGAGAGATGCAGATGTTCTCACATGTGTGCCTCAGAACATAAACAGTTGAAGATTTTAATATTTTGAAGAATTTACTCCCTCCTTTACCACAGGACGCTTTAAGCACACTGTGCTAAACTTTATCAATGTTCAAGCTAACAGACAATTTGAGTTATAGGTAAATTTAAACTGGTATGATCGCAGTAACATAAAACACAGCAACACATCCGGATGCACTGGTACGGCTTAAAAGATGGAGGTCTAGATTCGTTTGGATCTTCAGCTAAGCAAAGAAACCTCAACATACCACCGGCGTGGCGGTGTTCTCTGGAGTTTGCTGTGTCACTCCGGCGGCCTGGTTGTGTTTGGGACTACAGTAGCCGCTGTCGCTGTCAATATCTGCCTCGCTGGCACCCTGCTCGTTGTAGCCTTCAGCCGGGTGCGAAGCTCGTCTTCTCTTTGTTCGGTTTTTCCACATCTGTGCACTGACCTGCTCAGAGGCACAACGCCCCGTCACTTCACCTGGGAAGTCTGAGGGAGGTGGGGGAAAAAAAAGATAAACACTAAGAATTACTGAAATTTACAGGGTTAGTGCAATTTTTCCCCATAGAGTAAAATTCAAGCACTTCTCAAGGTAGCTTTCAAATTTTTACACCATAACAGAGAGGTTCGATACGCTACTATAATACATAATTTATTAATTTTATTAATATAACCTTGTGATAGTATTCTATAATGTACCAACATTGTAAACAAAAGTCTCTCACACACCCTATACACTTGACTGGTCCAAGAACAAAACACAAATTTAGCAAAACTAAATAAATAAATAAAAATCAATAATATTGCTGATTATAATGTACTGGTAATATAATCCAACCTTTATTTCAATTGTACAGTTCAATAAGTCATTGAGCTATTAGAAATAATAAATACTTATGACACTGAAAGAATCCAAACAAATCATGTCAAAATTTAACCTTCCTGTTAAAATTAAATGCTAATAAAGAAGTAACAAAACAATATTCTGTTTTCAGGCATTTAGCAAATAGGAATAAATTTGGTAATTCTCTAAGCAAGAGAGGAAAAATTGGTTGTGACCTTTTATTGAGTGAATGAAAATTTCCACTGTAAATAAAGTTTTCAAAATTTATGCTTTTAATCAAATGTTACATTGCATTTATCAAGCCCTTTCACAGACTATACACAGAAATCAAGCACTTTCCAAACCTTGAAAACACCCAATTGAATTTCAAGAGTTTTCAACGATTCCCATCACCCGCACAAACGCTGCATTCAGAAAAGCCCGGCTAAAATAAGCTATTCACATAAGATCGCTCTCCCAGCAGAGACTGGATTGGTGACGTCATGCGCTGCACACATGTTCCCGTCTCACACTGGAATCTCAGCATTCCAGTTCTTCTCTTGTTTAACCCGAAGCATCGTCAACATCAACAATAACAGTCAGAGCAGTACCAGACACTGCTCTTACTGTCATTGTGTCCTTAGCGGCTGACAGGAAAAGCACTTTGTCACGATGTGAAAAGCAGCAATCTTTTAATAACCCTGGAATGTGGTCATCGCACGCTTCAACCAGCAAGACAACTGCAGACTAATCCTGGGCTCACATGAGATTCTCATGAACAGCATGTTAACCACCAGGAGAAATACAACGCAGGTAAATCAAGCTTTTATAAACTGGTTATAAAGTCTGGCTATCCGCTCATGTAGCCAGCTTACAGTTAACTGCTTAAGTTAAACTTAACTGGCCAACGTTAGCTTTACATAAACTTTAATAAACAGATATGGGCAGTGCTCCTTTAGTAAACGTACCAGTGACTGCCTGTGTTTCCAAACAGCTGAATTTGTCATTTTTCTCACCAAGGGAAATGTGTAATCCATCCTTCTGCCAGCTGACAGGCAGTGCACAGCAACAGTCTGCATTCTGGACTGAAATGCACTTTGTATATACTGGACTGCATAATTCGGGGTAGGATTTAGTAAGCATTTGCTTCTCCCTACTCCCTTTGAACCAGATATGAATATTTTGTACGTTTGATCATTTGTGTTTTCTCCTCATTTTACTTCTCTCTGATAATTTACATGTTTGACATAAATAAAGAGAAGTTGAGGTGCCGTGACATCACGGCGCTGGACTTGTCCAACCAACATCTCTGCTGCATTAGTGATATTCAAACTAGCATTTACAGCAAACCCCCCAAAACATAAAAACAGTAGAATTTTAAAATAAGTTTAATTACTGTCATACTGTTCTTACCGGTTTGTTGAGCTGCATCCACCAACATAACAGTCTTGGTCCGACCATCAGGTGTTAATGTGCACACCTCTTTTTGCACGGCAACGTTTCTAGTTGGGGGCCGACGACCTCTTGGAACCTGGCAAACACCTACATGTGGCTGCTGGAGGAAGTGAAAAATAGATGTTAAAGCTACAACAAAATGGCCTCAATGCAGCAACAGAGTGAGTGGAAAAACATCGCTGAAGCTCCACACCTTAGTAGGAATATTTGATCGGGGAATGCCCCTCCCTCTCTGGCCGGCCATTCCATATGTAGGCCCCAGCGGCAGAGGCCTTTCACTGACATCCGCTGACACAGGACTGACCACCCCGGCTTGCACTGGACCGGCGTACGGCCCAGGGAAGGGCTGGTAGAAGCCCATCACAGGGGGGCACGGTGCAGGCATGATCTGGTAGTAAGCGTAGTCGTTGGAGACGGGAGGCTGTGGGGAAGACAAGATGGGGTAGGCCAGGTATGGACCTCCAGCGCTGGGGTTAGGCTGCGGCCAGCGCAGCTCCCCTCCATTGTACATAGGATGCTGCCTGTAAAGAAGCAGACAGTGAATGTCTTGATTAGTGATTTTACTAAACACGCAAAACTGAATTAACTCAAGTCCAGGCTGAACCAGGCCCAGATTCCTTTAGCTGGGGCAGTTAACATGCATGATGTTTTTACGTGTGGTTTGTTCCAAGTGTTGTAACACAGGCAAATGCTGATAAAGATCAACGTGACATTTCCACAGCCTCAGAGTACTATAGTGGGCATTTCCTTGCATTCAAATAGTGGGAAAGGAAACAAAGAAACGGATGCATGCAGGATACAGACGATCAGTGTGGACAAAGGAAGCGTCGGTGGAAACATTACAGTTTATTTTGGTTCAAAATAAACACCAAAACTGGAGAGGCGTCCAATTCTAATGAAGGAATTTTAGAGAACAGAGGAATCCGGTTTTTCTAAGTAAGTAAGATGTTTAAAAAATGCGATGATAATTCTGTTGTGAAACATAACATGGGGGACACAATGTTCTGCTTTGATAGAAGCAAACCAGATTGTGAGAAAACATTAAATCTAATTATCTTAGGTCAGCCATTTTAGAGCTTAGAGTTTAGACATTAAATAATAAAAATGAAACATGTTTTGGTGCTTTTTCACCCCCCGTGAAAGCAGCACGGTACCTGTTGGGTTGGTTTTCCTGGACGAAAGGGTAGCAGGTGATGAGGTAGCTGGGTATGGGTGCGGCGTCCACCCCTCCGCTGCCTCCTCCTATGCTGACGCCCCCTCCTCCGCCGCCGCCTGCCTCTCCGGAGAGACTCATGCTGACCAGTGATCCTTCAAAACCTTTCCTCTGTGGGATAAATGGTTCCACTTCAGGTGAAAGCTTCACATCCTGCACAGACGCAAACGAGCAACCATTACTGCCGCATGACGAGCGACGTCGAGTAATCACCAGCTGCCAAGATGCATTTGAGAAACAGACGCATGTAAACAGAGGAGATCCGCTCGTAGAATTGCTGTCGGGATCTCGGCGAACGGCTTGAAGAGGAAGGCTCTTTTTCTGGGCAGCACCCAACTCTAAAGAGGTTATGGCCTCCAGTCATGGGCTAAAGTAATAAACCTCAACAACAAAAAAGTGAACACCTAATTTACAGTGCTGGGCAAAACCCCGAAGACGGCCCTCAAATTTTTACACTCAGAGCCTCATTTAGGAGTTATTCTTTCAAAACTGGGTCAAGCATCAGATTCCCAAACTTTCTGGCAAGATTTCAAAGTTCTCAGTCCTTAATTTTTTATTTATTATTATTATAGTTTAGTAACATATTTTATTAATAAATTTACATATAATCATTATATTTGCCAGCCAGTCTAAACTAAAAGGCCACCAATCCAGATATTACTAACCTTGGTGGCAAAAGAAATAAAAATGTGGTAAAAATTATTTGACCTTATTTGATAGTGGATCGAACAATCATTATGTTAATTTATTATTTTATATCTGTCAACCCTGACAGGAAATCTTTAAAACACCTGAAGAGAGCTGAATGACTATATAAAACTAGGCTCCATTAAAAATGTGTAATTAAACATTTTAATTAAATAAAATTAAGAAACAAACACTTTGCTCTAATATGTGTTTTAAGTCTGTCATTTAAATATTTTTAGAAACAAGAAAATTGTTTTTCCAAAGTCAGCTTACATAATAACACTGCACGTCAGAGACAATCAGTCCACGCACCTTTAGGTTTATAACTTTAGTGTGTTGAGCTGATCACATCTGGAGGTCTATTTACTCTTAGCGATGCTGTCACTTTACAACCCAACTTGTCATTAACCATAAAAAAGTCACATGATACAAGGGTCATAATTTCTTTTTTCCATTATGACATAATACTTGTTTTTTTTCCCATGGCGCATGGAGTTTTGGTTTGTCAAAAGTTCAAACCAAAACTAAAAAAAGTTCCTAAAAACAACAAACAGGAGGGAATTCTGGCTTTAGTCAGAGCAAAAATATTAGAAAACTCTCAACCAACCCACATTAATCACATCTACTTTTTCACAAAAATAAGTAATTATTTTTATTAGAGGTGAATGAAATACTCTCTGATCTCTAAATATGACACTGAGAGTAATAAAGGCCAACTCTATAATCATTTTCCTTCTTCTCAGAATCGTCAGACCCAACTCCAACACGACGTCACCCTTGCTGTAAAAAGTTAATGACCGGTCACAAAAAGAAAAAAGATAAATACTTTGAATGCTTTTCTTAATTATAGTTGTTACATAGAAAACAGAATCAGCTAATGACAACATTGGCAGGGAGAAGCTTTACAAGAACAAATGCTGGGAAAATAGGCCACACATTTCTGATTGATGCATTGCTGCATTATAACTAGGGGTAATTGTAAACATGCATTCAAATTGCTCCTAAAACTGAATTACCTCGTTAAGAGAAGTTGGTTTGCTTTATTTCTGTAATTATTTTTAAACTCCTGCAAAATAAATTGAAGAACGAAAAAAAATAAATAAATCTAACTACACCAACTAATCATTACTTTTGCCAGCGAGGCGAAAAGACCATAAATCCAGATTTTAGTAACCTTAGTAGGAAAATGAGCTGCTATTTTTGTCCTTTATCTTTTTAATTAAGTTGTTTGTTTTTTCCTTTTATCCTTGGCACTTTAATTAATGACAAGCCTTTAATTCACAGACATTAAAAAGACTCACTTGATCCAAAATCAACCAAAGCAATGGTTTTGACATCTGGAAGCATCGTTTGTTATCTCCTAACACCATTTGTTCTACATCGTGGTGGCATTTGTTGTCAAATTGTAATTTGCCATTTTGCAAAGAAAGAAGAGGTGACCGGGTTCAGCGTACAAAGATGTCCCCTCTCTCTGAAACCGTGGTTGTGGTGGATGAATGGAGTGTCAGTGCAGCCACTGGATGTTGCACAGACAACTATTGTCTCCCACTGCTGGTGTTTGTGGGTGGTTTCTTCACTTTCCCTTAGGTGACTCTGAGACCTCAACCCGTCCAGTGAAGACAGAAGTCTACTAGATGACTCAAGAGGCCCAAATTATGTTTAAAAATTGAGATTTTTGTTTTTAAGCATCTCAAACCCAACATAGCGGTAATAGTCTTCAAATCTAAAGTGATGTGGCCACAGAGTTTAACAGTGCAGTAGCTCTGGGCTTGTGCAATCTTATACTGTTGCTGATTGTGTGCCATTATAGGATTAAGTGTGAGAGGATAAGGCAGGCACTGCATCATGGGATTATCTAGTTATCCAAAAGGACGCAACATAAATTTCTCATGTTTATTCTGAAAAAAAAAACCCAAAACAACAGCAACAACAACACAGGGGGTAGACAAGCATGACTATAGAGAGATATGTGGAGAAAAACCAGAGGATTCATCTTTCCGTTCGACCATGGGTGGATCAGTGCGTACGTGTTAGTAAGAGGGAGGGTCGCTGAGAAAGCTGCGATTGTTAAAAAGGACAATGAGGTCAGACCCAGATGTGCATCCATTTGGGATGACAGAACCAAGCCAAAACGACCGGGCTTCTCTGATCTCACCGTTTGTCTAAGCATTCAGAAACCATGGGATAGTTTCTGATTCTACACTGAACTTGAGCGACGTGGTTGCAACACAGCATACTTCAACTTTGTAGACTTTTTTTTTCTTTTTTTACAGAAAGAGCTGATGGCATTGTTACAGCAGTTAGGTTTTTAGGGCAGGATTAAATATAGTAGATTACTTCCTTAAGTGCTTAAATCGCCTAGCGCCTCAGTATCTATGAGTCCTGTTTGCTTCTTGTAATCCAGGCTGCTTTCTGAGATCATTGTGCCACAGGTTATTAGGGTTTGGAGATCAAATCTCTACATGTCATTACTGTTATGGTGTTGTTTTAACAAATCTAAGAATCTTTAATCCTAATGTCTGCAGACAACGTCAGAGCTACTAATGTGTTTACTGCTTAATTCACTCAAGTCAGCCATTTATATCAGACGTGAAAGTTCATTTAGCACGACTCGTTTGACCAGCTGTGAGTCACGTAGCACTGCTGTGTAATGCTTTCAGTGGCAGGTTAAATTGAAGCTTTGGCTTTTAAAAAGGGGAGGAAAAATCCGACCGCAACCAACGTGAACTTTCTGCATAGCTGAGAGCTGCAAAGGAATGACAGACACGCAGAAGAACCGGACAGTCCTCTCCAGATGGTCCGCGCACTGAGACGTCTCCGCCTCTCATGACAGCAGCACTCATGCATCCACTCCTTTCTGACTGAAACCTGCCAGATCTGATCTGTCTACATCCAAATGCTGATACAAAAGTGAAACAATATATAGATATATTTAGATAAATATATATATGACGAGGTTACACCAAGAGGCAGCCGCGTCTCATGACAGCTGAGAGATATTAAGTTAGCTTCTGCTAGCCCACACCGCTAGTCTGCGACCACGGCGGAACAAAACGCAAAGGAATGCGGTTATAATTATCACTGGTAGTTTGGTGGCATAAACCAAACTACCAGTGGCTAAATAACAATGCGGCATTGCGGGTCTGTAAGATACCATCAATGCTGTTTTTTAGGTTAGCTTATTTAGCTGTCGCCAAAAAACAGAAAGAGCTATCTCTCGGCTATTATCGAATAATATTCAAGAGGTCATTTGAACGCAACAAAAAGTGACGACGCAGTTGTTATTAACAACAACAGTAGTTGTTTTTCGTACAAATGCAAAAAAAAAGTCTAAATTTCGGCCTCGACAATCCAAACTAACGTTGCCCCGTTTCTGTCCACAGGCTAAAGTGCTAGCTGAACCAATCAAAAACAGAGCAAAATAAAGCGTACCTTAATGTCACCAGCGTCCATGTCAGTCACCGACTCCGCCACAGATCGTCATTGATCACTATGTGGACACTGTCAGGACGGAGCCCATCTTAGTTTCTTCATTGTAAATAATATCAACCGCTGAAGCCGAAGAGCGACCCGCTGTTCTCACGAGCTCCACCGTTAACTGTTGCTGCTGCGTCAGCTGCGAGCGTGAAGCGCCGTCTGCCTACAAAGGGAAAACTGCTGTAGATGAGGAAATGGGAGGAGCTCGGCATCATTTCCCAGCCGGCGAGACATACAAGAGCCGACGAGGAGGAGTTTGCGTTTCAATTCGAGCTGTATTTGACATCCAGGACTTTGACTTATTAATACACACTGTAACCCGCTTACATTCAACGACAACACTCTCACTTTAAGGCAGATATAAACATAACACGGTTGTATTGGATGTCGTGAACTGTCTTATCATTTTTCAAACTTAATACGCTTAGCTACATTATATACTATGCAGCACATTTGTCAACAGTTAATGGCGTGTTTATCCACATTCTCACAGACTGGTGTTGCATCTTTCTGCGCCAGTAGACGGATTCCACCTACCACCCCCTCGCTGTTTGCCGCCGCTCCCACCCAAATCATTCGGCGGCTAACTGTAAAGGAATGGACCCAGTTATCTGAAACGGAAGCTGTTAATTCGTATATATATGAGAATTATAAAAATAATTCAGAATTTGTATTCCATTTTCATAAGTACTAAATGAGACTTTTAGGTGCTTTAAGTCTACTTTATACTTAATTTAGCTGTGCACCAAAAGACCGCATTTAAAAGAAAGCATAATTAGTTTTGTGATGCAAGAAAAAACACAACATGAAGTTAGATATATAAAATTCTAATTTCAACTATGCCTTATTAAGATAAAAATGTTTGGAGAGTGAAAATTTTATTCGTAACTCCACATTTATCTTAGGACACTTTTTAAAGCTTACTGCTACCGGAAAGCAGCTCAGACCTTTTATAGTGCCGAGGGAAATCAAGTTTATTAACAACAGGCAACAGTATACATTAAAATGTTGTGTACAGACTTTCATACACATTTGAACTTTTTATACAACCAAAATATTTGTCTGCTGCACCTGAAAGTCACGGCCAATCAACATAAAAAAAAAAACAAACAAAAAAAAAAAAAACAGGAGTCTGTGATTTCCTCTGATCAGAACAGAAAGAAACATGTTCCTGGGGTTCATGGAGTCCTCGTGAAACTGATGCATTCTCAAAACACGAGCGGTGTATCTCTCGCCTGAGCAGATTTACTCGTAGAAGCACATAAGCATACATTATGGATGTATTCAAACATGCCATTTTCCTTTGTCTCTTCATTCGATATCCCATCATGTGAGCTTGCTAACAATGGCTTGGTTCAAGGAGTTCAGCTGATTTGTCCATTTGTCTAACGCTGTGTAGCGAGCGCCTCCTCTTTTCTGGTAGTCCAGTTCTAGAAGCTGGTTGACCTGGTCGATTCGTCCATGGATCGTGCTGTGGAAAACCCAAAAAATAAAAGGGCATTTATTGTGGACACAATTCAGATATGTGACATCTTCATTATTTAAAAATTAATGTTTAGTTCGTTTACAGTTAGGGAAATCAGGTAAATTGATCACAAATGCAACAAATGACAAGAAATTACTTGGCATAAACAAAAGGAAAGTTGCATTAAACAAGTGGTTTCACTTCCTACTGTCTGTTATTGTTCATTTTTACAAGTGAAACATTACAGCTTGAATATAACGCTGTATGATGATGCTGAAAAGATGCAGTCTTCAACACTGCTTGCATAATTAGCACAATCAATATAACATACACACGAATGGCAGAAAAGAACCTTGTACATAGCATCAGACCGACTTCACTGGTTTGTGTTTACATAATGCATCCTACTGCCATGTGTTTCCAGGTAAACTAGTGTTACAAATCTGCAATTTATTTTTCTTCTGAAAGTATTACATTTCAGTCTTTTCTTCCTGTAACTAATATAATATTTTCTTACTTTAATTTCCTGAGCTTCCACTGTACTTGTCTGAAACCCTTTTGAAAAGTAATGTTTAAAACCGACAGAGCGAGCAACTAAGCCTTAGTTAACGGTGAGACAATTCGCAATGCTTAACTCTTACAGGTCAAGGGATTCGAACTATGAGGAACAGGAGAGCTGGTGTTTTGTTTTTTTCCTTCTTTTCTTCTTATTCTCAGCACACAAAAGGCCAAACTTACTTATCCAAGATGCACTGCACCAGCAAACTCTCCACGTCGCACACGTCAATGTTTAACTCCTAAAACAACACAGAGCAGACAAGTTCTCAAACTGGTTAAAGATGTACGAGTAAAAAACAGAAAAGCAACACATAAGAGGTCCTACATTGTAGACACTCTGTAATGACCGAGACATTCGAAAATATATCATCATATGAAAAGTACAATTCTGGATTTCTGTATGTAATTTGTGAAAATACACATTTGAGTAAGTAGATAAATTTGAATTCACAAGTAATGATTTGGTCAGGTAGCCACAAGTTTGAGCGTCTGAGGAAAAAAAATCTGTCAAGTCCTAAAAGTTCTGGTGCCAGAAAATAGGCACAAATTTTCAGACTCACCTTAGAAATGAAGGGGATGTGTATTCTTGTGTATGGTTTGATGAGTTTGATAAGGACTTGAGTTCTAATGTTACGCAGGAGCTCTGAAACGTCACATAACATCACACAGTTTAACGACTGTTCAGGCAAACTGACTGCGGTCGCGTCCTCTACTCACCCTCTATGTGCTCTCTAATGAACGGGTCGTCCATTATGTTACTGTGATTTGTCTTCAAGATTTTCTCAAACTCGGTGATGTCATTGTTCTGGTAGGCGCTGAAAAAGGAAAACAGTCTCAGTTGTTTGAAAAATTCCCATGTTTCTGCGATCTCTGGAACCTCAGTTCGCATCCCCAGCCACCCTGAAAGTCGTCAAACATATTGCAAAATGTTCTATAAATATTTCTTCTAAACTCTATTCTTGTACTATAGTAGCTTTGGGTTTCCATTCTTAGTTTCTTGTAATTCTTATTCAATCTTATATATTTCACAGGAAATGAGTCTTTACTGACAATATCTGGTATCTGTGTAAACAATGGAACAAAAGCTTGCAAAAAATGAAGCAGGAAATGTGCAAAAGCCTCTTATTGCTACAAATTCTATAAACTGCGTTGATACAGAACTGTTCGGTCATTTGCAGTGAATGGTTTTACAAACAATGTTCTTGCTAAGGCTAAACTATAGATGATATCCACATAGACAAGAAAAACTGCTCACTCTGGTTGTACGATGCTTACAGAAATATTCACATCCCTTACATGTTTTCATGTTTTATCTGATATACCAACATAAAGCAGCAAGCATCTAAAGCAGAAGAAAAAGGTGCATGGTTTTATTTTTTTTAAAACCTAAAAAATGTGGTGTGAACACATATAGCTTTCAACCAATAAGTAATTTCCCCTTTGGGGATCAATAAAGTATATTATATTCTATTCTATCCATCCCATTAGACTCACATAGGACAACTTTTTCATTGTTATAATAAAAGGGACCAAGTGCATATATACACCACACTTCATTTACATGTTGATTCTTTGGGAAATTTTTCACAGGAAATTTTGTAAATCTGGTCTTTCTTTAAAAAATATATTTCACATTCATCTGTTGCTTTGCATTGAGTCCATCTGAAAAAGCTCCAATAAATTTGTTAGCTGTAATGTGAGAAACCAATGATGTGTAAATAATTTTGCAAGGCGATACAAAAGTGGCAGTGTGAGCATCTGACCACAAGACAAAACCTTTGCATGTGAAACATTGATTCATATTAACTTCTCTTCTTATCATTACAAACATATTTCTCACTCTTCACTTGCTTCACTCGGAAAATTTCTTAGAGCAACACGTACAACAAAAGAAGTGAAACTCTTTACTTCTTCGTGTGAAGAAGTGTGAGTTCAGCAGACTCCAAGATCCACATCTACTGTCTAAATCTCAGAAATTATTCCAAATTTATCAGTCGATATTAACATTTCAGCTCTCTTATTGTGGTTATGCTTTCATAAATGGACACTCACCTTACTAAGTTTGTCATAGCTAGGATCTCTGGGTCGTTTTTGTATGGTTTGGCCTTAGGGAGAGAAAAAGAAGTTAAAATTTGCAAAAAGTAAGTGTTAAAGTATACTTTATTACCCTGATTAGAATTTTTTCTGCTGAGTTTTAAAACAAAGTTTAACTGTGTGCTCAGGTGGCGCAATCATTCCAGCTCCCACTTGCATTATTTAACTGAAGCTAAGTATGCCGTACAAATAAACAAACATAAAACCACACCTCTTGAGAATCGAAAGGGTTTATCCCCGACTTCATTAGCATGTTGGCCAAGACCAGGTACTTCAGGCACGTCGTCCTTCGTGGGCTTCCAGACTCGTCGTAGTTTTTGAAGGCCTCGAAAAAATCCGTGTGCGCTTTCTCGAACTCGCCCTCTCTTAGATGCATCTTCCCTCCACACTCTGGCGGGGACCAATCGAAGACGAGTTATTCCACAAACAGCTTTATAATTGCAAAATGTTAAAGCGCACACAGCTCAAGTTATCTTTTTTTTTTAAAGAGCGCAAACCTCTAATAACTCCCATTATGAGAGGGTGAGGGATAGCAGACTTAATGTGAAGCGACTGCTCATACAGCGCTTTCAGTTTCTTGTTGTTTTTCTGTGCAGTGTACATTTGGATTTCCAAAGCGTAGATCTCCAGCAGCTGTGTCCCTTTTTTCAAGTCATCCTCTCCATCATCTGTCTGGATTTAAATACAAATATGAATGAATAAAGGAATATCTACTTAATCAGTTAATGTATGAGTCAGACCTGAATTAAACTAGCCTCTGACCTTAAGAGAAATATTATTTCATGCACGATATTTAGATTTATTACCTGACATGACTGGTGAAGTTGCCTAAGTATCTTCTGAAGTTTTCCATACTCTTCTCTCTCCAAGTACAGCTTTCCCAACTATAGAAATGAAACAACAAGGAATTGTAGAGCACATTTTACTAGTAAGTGGCTGTGTACAACAGAAGATTGATGCTTGTGTACCTTTGTGTTGGTTTTAAACCACAATCTGTCATTTTTTGCATCCTTCAAAGCCTCCAATGTGGTTTCATAGAACTCCTGCAGCAAATCCATCTGTGTTCACAAGGACAGCAATTTGATATGCACAGCAATGCAAACAGCAAAACAAGATAGAGTAGGAGAGTGATAAAAGTGTGTCTGTATATTTTTGCAAAGATTGGCTGCATACAGAATTATTGAGATCTTTGCAAAAGTCAATATGCAAATATTTTTATCTTTTCAACTTTAATTTGAGGGAAGAATTAGTGAAATAAGAAGTTGACACATATCCATATGCAGAAACACACCTGTTTAGAGGTAGAAATGTAGTCCAGAATGGAGTTGATAGACTTTTCTGAGTAGTTCCTGGTAACAGCACTTCGGATGTATGTAAGGAGCTGCTTGTACCTGTTCATCATTTCTGGAAAATTGGTCTATGGTGTAGAGAAGAAAAAAAAGACAATGACAACAACCCTGATTTAATGGGAAAAGAGTAAAACAATTCAATTGAACATGCGGGACATGACTTACCAACTTAAAGTTGATTTTTATCATCTGCTTAAGAGCTTTGAAACCCCACTCCCCCTTCTCTCCTTCTAGTTCCAATACCTGTACAGAACAAACATGCAGAGTATGTGCATATTTTGCTCTACAGACACACAGATTGCCTTTATGGAGCTCAACTGCACCTTTTGGAAACTGCTAAGTGCTGCTTTGGGATCGTCCTCCTTCAAGGCTTTGGAGTTGTAGTACTGGTTCTCCAGGTCCACGTTTGGCTCTGAATTGCTGTCCTCTGAATATTCCTGAGTTTATAAGAGTCAGTATTCATCATGGCATCAAACTATTCCCTTCATGAAGCAGAGGTAAGCATGGTAGGTCCATTGGCTAACGTGCAGTTAGCTAACAACATGACTTCGTAACTTGCTCAGTGATTGCCCTGAAATAAATTATCGTAACGCGACGTGTTTTCTCAAGCACCTCTGTCAGTGACAGTGTTAATGCTTGGTGATATTTCTCTTAAATCAGCCTTTACCAACAATAGCAATAACACTCGCAGGGAAGCTAACGTCGTTTATACACTGACAGCTTCATGTTAGCTCGGAGCTAAAGCTAACTAGCCCCGTGCTGTCGGGACTTTGGTAATAGCTCTCAGCGGATAAACGACGCACATTTAAAAGTCAAGCAGGTGGTAATCATCTTAATTACCAGGTCGTAATCTTCTTCATCATCGCACATGAAGTCGTCTTCCATATCAGACATTTTGATGGGGTTTCTTGTCCTTTTTCAGGGACAGTCAGCAGCCGGGGCCTGTGGTATGTTTTGCAGAGAAGCGGCGAGGAGGTGCGGTAGGAAGCAGAGACACACTTTCGGGCATAGATGGCGCTATTGCACCGCCTCAGGTGTCCGAAGATACTTCTATTTTTTTCTAACAGGTCTTCTCCAGCAACTCATGACCAAACATAACCAAATCAAATCCAACCTATTTATAAATAAAAAATTTTGTGTGTCATACTAATTCATTTAAAAACATACTTTAGAATTAAAAAAGTATCCGTATTTGTTTCAGTATGTCAGTTATGTATTGAATAAACGATTAATTTATAACTTGGTAATAAAAATTTTGATTCGCTGAATGTTAAAATCATGTCATAATTTCAATTATGTTGAACTTTTCAATATTGCTTGTACTTCAATCTATCATTGCGTAATATAAAGCCAAATAAATGTTCTAAATAAATACTGCCATTTGATTGGTTAACCTGCACAGCAGTTCGACTGCAGACCAATCAGCTTCTCCATAGCGTTGTCGGTTACGCCAGGTGACAGATCACTAAAGCGACCAAATATTTGACAAACATTAGCCACAGGCTAATGTTTATCAAATTCTGATACTTTCTCAGCTCTGGAGAGTAAAGTATTACTTAAAATAATTTGATTAAAATTCACTTTCGAGTTGAATGCCATGTTTTTGTTTTTTTCTGCTGTGCAACAGCTCACATGGAAATAATTTGTACTTTTTTCCTTTACTGTAATATTTTCATCTGAGATGCATTTCCTTTGGAAAACCGCATACCTCCCATCATATTAACCATAAAATTAACAAATTAGCTATAAATTCTCACTAATTTATAAATCACAATTAATTCGTGATCTTATAACATATAGCATTTCCTGTCTTTTTTTTTTGTTGCATCAACTTCAAATTGTACCATGTTGAACAATTGATATTAAGAGTAGATTGTTTGTTTGCCTTTGTGTCAGTCTCTACTGAATACAATCTGAGGGAAAAGAGCTTATGTATAATTAATCATGACCTGCTAAGGTACAGCACAAGGTGCATTCACAGTTGTTGAGAAAACACACTGGTAATTTCCATCACTGTAAATATCCCAGGAACTCCAGCTGTGTGTGTCAGATGTTAGTCAGCCCCATTAATCAGGTTCTCGTCAAATGGATTTCGTGACTACTCAGCGGCGCTGGCTGCCACACAGAGAGACCATTGGCGGCATCATATCGACAACCTCCCCACTGCTCTCTGGGGTTCGCTCCACCTCGGACACTGTGAAAAATTACATTGCAAAAGGGTCTGAGTTCCACAACAGACTTTATGCAATCATCTTTTGTGTAATCAACATATGTTTTATAAGTTTGAGGGGAAAAAAGAAGGAGAAAAGAAAAACCCGATGAGTGCTGGTGAAAAACTCAAGCCTATGATCTGATGCAGTCAGCCTGGCCATAATATTTACAGTCTCCAGACACAAATCACTAACACCATTAGAAGGGAGGAGGCTGTTTTCACAGACTGAGTAATAAGGCTAATCGTTAATAATGTTTAGTATTCTGGGCTCTGTGATTGTGTTTATCCATGTGCCACAGAGAGTTTTCCTTACCCATACCATCACTCTTGTTTGCCCTGACAGAATTATTATTTACAAAACGGCATCACTTTGTTGTGTGCCAGCTTCACGTCGAGGTAAGAACAATGGGATTACTCTGGGAAGCTGACGTCTTTGCTTCTTCAGTGAGACGGCAGTCTATTTGTACCAATTAGCTGGCTGCGTGAGAAGCTTAATATGAATAATGGTGGCGTGCGCTTTGTCTGTCAACATGTCATTGATTGCACAGCTCAGCATCGACATGGAACACAAGAACTGATGCCTGAAAATCTGTTGGCCTAAGACAGAGACAAAGAGGTGATAATTTACTTCAATTTTTGATCACAATACCCACATAATCCTCTCAAAATTATATGTTATTAGGCTTTGTCCTAAAATCTCATATTGACTGTTATCAAAACTGACGTGTCTACAGAAAGAAAATCCTCAACAAAAACAGGAAAAAGGAGAAGAGGGGAAAAGTACAGTATCCAGAGGGAAAGAAGAGATCTTCCTGGCTGGTTTAATACATCTCCCATTATTACTGTTAGAAGAAAACATAAAGTTGGAACATCTGAAAATCCCCTAATTTGAATGACAGTCTTGGTTTTCAACAGAAATAGTTTGATTTCCACAGATGTGGCGAGCTTAAATTATAACAAAAGAGTTTTATTTATTTATTTATTTATTTATTTAACGTTATTTTTTTGGGAAACTGCTGTTCAGAGATCTGTTGTGCGTCTCACTCAGAATCAATCCCAGCGAGTAACAAGTAAGCAGCAACACATTTCAGAGATTCGTGCCATGCTGAACATATTTACTACTGAAAAGTGGGTGATAAAAGTAAAAATAAAGTTTAACAATTAGCAATCCTGTGCATGTAAATCTACTCTGTAGCCCCCTCTAAAATACATTTAATCATCTCTTCTTGTAATGGTTTTTAAATTATTTGATGAACTTATCTTTGTGACATAAATCCCTTATCACTAATTCATTAGGTAAAAACGAGAATCAAAAAAACAGACATTTTTTTACTTCATGCAAAATGATACAATATAAAAGATATTTTGGGAGAAATTAACATTAGCAAAAAAAAACATATATATATGGAAAATTTATTTTCCATATATTGTGTACATGCAAAAGTTGTTAAATTGTAACAAAATTCACTATTATTTTCTATCTTATCATTTTAAGTAGACTTGAGATCAGTGATAGTTCTCATTGGTTGTGTACGATGCCCAGCAGAGAACAATAAGGCTGTTGGTTTTAGATGTGCTGTATTATAAAATTTTTTATTAAATTAGAAAAAAATAAGAATTGTGAAAT
This sequence comes from Poeciliopsis prolifica, assembly GCF_027474105.1. Classification (NCBI taxonomy): domain Eukaryota; kingdom Metazoa; phylum Chordata; class Actinopteri; order Cyprinodontiformes; family Poeciliidae; genus Poeciliopsis; species Poeciliopsis prolifica. The sequence continues at coordinate 5,289,453 of NW_026562396.1, forward strand.
TAATTGCTTGATAAAGTATTTGTCTTACAGCAAGAAAGTTTGTTTCCATCTTTATCTCGCTTAGCTGCTAATGCTGTGGTCAAATTTGCTAGCAAGTTGCGCTTCTTGACAAGGTACATGTCCAAATCAAAATGGACTGAAATAAAAAATAAAAAAATCGAACTGTCTAATTTATATAATTTGTCTAATTGTGAAATAACCCTGAACATCCTCTTCATGAGCAAATCACTTCTTATCCCATCTTAGTAATCATTCATAGTTTATGAAATTTAGTTCACCAAGTAAACTTTAAAAATTGGACTTTTAACTTTTTTATTTTCAGTTTTTCATCCTGATTTTCCCTCCTAGATATCGATGAAATCGTACCCCCATTAAATGAATGCATGTTTTATCAGTGCATCATCTGGACAAAACAACTACCCTTACTTTCAAGCAACCACACAGTTTTGCCAACCCAGAACTGCAAGCCCAACTCACTTGTACGTCATTCCTCATATAATAACAGAAAATGCACACATAGTCAAACAACCTGCAAAGTTGGCAACCTTGCACAGCCTTCCCTTAGGCCATCATGGCTGCTTTCACTTTTCCACTAATGCAAGATGCGTGACTAGCCGGGTTGTTTTTTCTCTTGCTATTTTTTTGTTGCTGTTTTAATTTTTACAAGGTATGTTGAAGCGTGTCTCAATTTTATGCAACAGTCTCATTGATGTGGGGCTGAGGCTCAACTTCCAAAGGCTGTAATAGTTGCTCTGACCGCCCACACGCTCTCCCTCTGCATCACACGCAAGCATATTTTGGTATGTGAATTGAACAGGTTACGCAAAGTTTGCAGGGATGTCTTGGGAGACTCTGCGTGTTATAAATGCATGCAGAGAGCAGAAATACTATCAACTGAGCAATTTTGCTCTAACTTTGGACAGGCTCATGACACAACACCGTACCGAAGACCATCCAGTACAAACATCAGAGAGACAAAAACAGCATAAACAAAGTTTGACAGGACTGATTTGGACTGAGGTCATCTGGACGTGGAGGTGTGTTACTCAACATGTCAGTTTAACTGAAACTAAATCAAGTCAATACTGGACTGTTTCTTGGCAAGTGATTGTGATGGGACAAAAATGAAAATTGTTTTTTTGTTTTTTGGTTTTTTTACACAATTCAGAAACTCCTCTTTAAGTAGTTAATTACATGGTGATCAATCAAGCGGTTTGGAAAAGTGGAAGTCAATCATATTATTGAAACTGTTCTGGCACATAATACTGGAAATGAATGAAAAAAATCTAAATCATCCAAAGTTTTCTTTTCTGAATCACTGAGAATTTGCATTCCTGTTTCCCTCAATGGGATGATGTCGTTTGTTCACTACTCTTTTACAGTCATAGGATTAAACAAACTCAAAGTACGTTTCATACATTTTTACAGCAAAAGCTCCCCAGATGAACCACCCTCCTTCACAATCAAAGGAATCAACCAAATAAAATAAAAGTAACCGTAGAATAGAGCTGACTGAAGATGTCTGAAGGTCTGGCCCATTGCTGCAGTGAAATCTTCGGATACGGTAAATGGTGGTGTGAACCAGCTGAGCCCATGATGATAAATTCACCTACAGTTATCATGCTGCTAACCTGTCAGAGTGAGCAGTGATTTACGTAAAGGTTCTTATAGCTAGGCACAGACGAGCCACTCATGTGGAAGAACCTGACAGAGTCCGCTTGCCATTACTTTTCTTCTCTTGAATGGCTTGCCTGAGTTCATACATAGCATGGTTACATAAATCCCCCCACTTTTTTTTAAGAAGCAGATGTGTTATCATTTTCTTACGAAATGAAAATGTTGTCACGTAGCTTTATATGCTATGTTTGAGATTTTTCCTTGGCAAAACTGAAAGGAAAATTGCAGATGCATTTTACTGCAAAGACTTTTCAGTCTTTGCAGTAAAATGCAAAAAATAGGTAAACATTATATATCTCTCACATACTGTGAGTATATTGACAGTGGAAATACTTTCAGAGCAGTTTCTTTCCAATAAGACAAAGCAGGAACCCATGTAAGTTAAATCCTCTTTAGAGATAATTTGATGTGTTGTTTTCTGTTAATTATTTGACACTTTAGAGTAAAAGCAGCGAATACTAAATTTGTCGTATTTCTAAAGCAGCATAGACATAAACATCAATGTACAAACACACAGTGTCTGTAGTTTCCAAACAGAGCACTTTGCTCTAAGACTGTGTAATTCATAAAGTGGGGCCGGATAATCAGACCTTTCTCTTGCAGACTCAGCTGCTATATTTTGATTGAAATATTGTGAGGCACCTTTTTACTTTTAGTACTTGGCTTAAAACATTTATTTCAGATAGGTTTTAATGTAGCATTTGACAGTGGCAATGGTTACAGCTGCATTTTTAAACTTGTGAATGTTCCAGCGAGGGCTATTGGAGTTAAATGGAAAGAACATAATTTTCCCATAAACCAAGTACAGCCAGATGACATTTATGATATTTCTGACAAAAGAGTTAAAACGCTCATCAAAACACTTCTCCAAGAGCCAAGCAGAACCCACAGGCCACGACGTCAAGACACTTCAAGTACTAGGTAGAGTTTATCCCATGAAACAATTATTTATTGAGTCATCTAAAATGGTCTTTTAGCGCACTCACAACACAAGACTCCACTCCTAAAGAAAAAGCATTTTGTGGGTTGTGTAATGTTCGCTGCAGTAGATTTGGATAAACGAGCAAAACACTTGGACACTTGAGCAGACTTTGCATTCAAATTAAAATAATATTTCCAAACACACAGCCAATGTGGCTCTTTACTGGTTTCAGATAAAGAAAGTTGAACTGATACAATGGCACAGGCAATAAACTCACGTTTAACCAATTCAAAAAAAAAAACTGGGGGAACAATTTAAGTGTATATGAAGCAAGACTGAAACCTTTGATATTTAAAGATGGTTTGTGTGGACTTATAGGTCAAAATCACACTTATTCCCTGAGTCATTCAAGTTATTTAACAATACACACCTTTATTTGGGAACTAATTGTCTTTGCTTTCTCTGTATGTGTGTTTAAAATGGATTTTTGTTGATCTGGTATATGAACTGCATATCAATGACTCATTTAGAAATATTTAAACAAAAAAAATGTTGATGTTTTTAACATGTTTTACCAGTTAAATTATTTGAAAATTTCCTAAGACAAAATAAAAACAAAAACATATCTGTTTGGATATCCATTGTTCATACTCTACTGCATCGTCAAGGCTGTGAATAGAGACTATTGGGGGAGGCACACAAAGTAAATCACCAACAACATAAATAGTAAGTTTCCACTGCATGGAACTGTTGCTGCGAGATTACCTTATCTCTGCCCTTAGAGTATTACAGGAAACTCAATTACATTTGTAGGAAAGACAATTACATAGGAGGTATGTGTACTCCGCATAAAGTGGATTAATGGGCATTCATTGGATTTAGCCTCACATGTGTGGACAGCAAGCGGCTTGATGAATGCCTTTGGATTGGTGCAGGGGTCTGTCTTAGTCAGTCATTGTGTTGATGTAAAAGTTTATCTGTCTTTGTTGCACAACCTCCCATGAGATGGATGATCTGCTGTTAATTTCCATTTCCCACACTTGATGAAATCACTGCTCAGATGAGATAAAAAAGCTTGAGCGAAGGTGAAACGCATATCTGTCAACACTCAAGCCCCTGCTGGAGATTATTCCACTCATTATCATAAACAGAGACGGTTAACAGGAAGCTTGATCAGATCTCTGCCAAAACCACATTTGTTTACTGGTTGCATAGGGAGCAAAAACTACTAAAGACGAGAATGTTGTTCACAACCTTTATAGCATACACATAACCAGACATGCAATAGAATGGTTTGGATCATTATATTTCGGTGAAAGTTCAGGCAAAATACATTTATAGACATGATTTTGCTAACAAAACAAGCGGAAAGATTCCTTCAATGTCAGCAACTGCCCTGAAACTTTTGGCTCCAACACACCTGTACCAAGTAAATTATTAATAACCAGGCCTTTGCACAACTTGCTGATGTGCCATGGATGTAATTGAGCTTTTTGATTCAGGTGTGTTGGAGCACTTTTGTGTCTAAAAGTTGCACAGCAGGCGTACTCAGGGACAAGAGATGTAGATTCTTGAGCGACATGTTCAAAGCTCGTCCAAATGCATTCTACCCATCTCATACCTTTTCAGGATACATGACACATTGGTGCATGGCTCTTGAAAATCATGCATTAACCTCACTGTCTTTGTATTGATCTCTGTCCCAAGAAATTTACATAGAATGAATTAAAATTTGGAGTTAGAAAGTAAAAATGTTGCTTTTTCTAGGCACTTTAGTGATGTAGGATTAGGCTATTTGTTTCTTTTTTATATATTCACAGGACAAAGACTAAAAGACAGATGAAAGCCTTGAAAATGGCACAAGTTGGAGAAAGACCTGAACTGAAACCTGGACAAGGATAGGCGGTAGAACCAAAACTGCATTGCTTGCATTTTACATGCAGACATTGTAATGCACTCAGACTCTGGTGTCAAATTTTGTGCTTAGTATAATAAAATCAATAGTAATGTTGTTACCGCTGTCTATTATTGATTTGAAGGAGACACATTGCTCAACACTCAGACTGTGTTCAGCCAATCTGAGTTGGCTCAACACACACAAATTGTGGCTGTCTCCCAATTCCTCCATCTTGTAGATTCCCATCCTCAGACAGAGAAATCATAATTTTTCTTCATGAGAGACTTCTCAAGGGCTTGATGTATGACATATAATGCAATACTCTCTCTATAGTTCAACTTTGTCTACATATAAACTGTCAACACTTTGTAAAAGTCTTGCCACATGTTTACATCAGTATAGTGAAGGCTGCAGATTAGGTTCTCCAGTACTTTTGAAATGCATACATTTGAGAAAACATGTGGATGTAAGCCAGACACACACAAAAAAAATGTGATTGCCCCTTTTATTTTTGTCTGATGGGACCCATAGAAGGAAGGGTTGAAAACTGCAGCATAGTAACTTAATATAGAAGTCCACAACTACAATCTGTAAAGAGTTAGGAGGCGGCGGAGGAGAAGGGCTTACAAATGGTTCTGGGCATGTTTCCCACAAAGGCGGGAATTCCACCTCACTTCACATGTCGAGTTGTTTGCCTACAAAATGTGGAAGCAATGCATGATGCAGGGTCCACATCTATGTCAGTGTGTGTGTGTGTGTGTGTGTGTGTGTGTGTGTGTGTGTGTGTGTGTGTGTGTGTGTGTGTGTGTGTGTGTGTGTGTGTGTGTGTGTGTGTGTGTGTGTGTGTGTGTGTGTGTGTGTTTGGTCAAAGGAGACCTTTGGCTCTCGTGACTCTGGCTGGGGATCGCGGGAGTGAGCTGGGAAGATCCTATCAGGCCCTGATTTCTGTGGTCGTGATGACATCCAGATAATAGCAAACACTCACACAACACAGACACATAAAAAAACAGCTTTTCTGCTTCACGTCTGCCACCAACGGCCTCTTAAGCGCACACACACACACACACACACACTCAAACAAAAGGAACTCCTTCACAGACACACGCACACACAAAACAGTCTGAAAATTACAGCTTAGCATGCAAGCGTTCAACAGATAGGTCTCCTAATGACTGTTGTGTACAGTGCAGAGGGAGTGTGCTGCTTTCCCATTACACATCCATCTAGCAGCCCTCCAGACCCCAGATTGCAAGTATGGCTTTCATTTACTTTATGTGACACAAGCAAGTTGCAGGTGGTCAGACCAAAGCACAGTGGAGACTCCTCTGCACTTGCTTTTCTGCATGAGGGAAGGGACTTAGACAAGAGGCAACTATTTGTGATCGGCAGTACGGTTTTATGCCAAGGAGAAGGACCACACATGCCATCTTTGTTCAGAAAGAACTTTATTATGTCTTTGTGGCTTTAGAAGAAGCATGCAAAGGAGTGACGAGGAAGGAGATGCGGTGTGGGAAAATCTGGAGTGGCAGAGAAGTATGTTAGACAGTGGTGAGGTGTGCTGCAGTGACAGATAGCTTCACTACAGCGGCCCTTCTTATTTGCTCTGGTGATGGGGTCAGGCAGGAATCTCCATGGACAATGATGTTTACAGACGGCATCATGATTTGTGGTGAGAACCAGTGGAAGACAATTGGGAGAGTCGGAGGTATGCACTTGAAATACGATGAATACGATGAAGTTAGCCATAACCAGACAGAGAACGTGTGTGTGAATGAGAGGGAGTTCGGTGGAACAGTGAGGTTACAAGGAGCAGAGGTCACAATGGCGCACTGTGCAGGAAATCGGGGGTTGCGTTAAAGAGGTGAAGAAGAGCGTCTGAGTAGGAAGGAGTGGATGGAGAATAGCTTCAGGAGTGATTTGTGACAAAAGAGTTGAATTGAAGACAGAGGAGGCAGAGGGTAGGTTTAGACTGGAGAAGAATGTGGCAACGGCTGAAAGAAAAGATTCGTTTTAAGTAAAACCTCTGTTCCACCTGAAGCACAATCAAGAACATAATTCACTGAATCCATGTTTCACAGAAACAGGCATGATTCTCCTTCGTGATTGCCCCTTTTGCAGTGATGTCGTTGATGCCGAGCATCCTTACTGGAACAAACCCTTTTGGATTTGTTACTCAATGTAAGTTTGGCTTTGTCAGACCCAAACACATCTGTTAACATGGTTTTGGTAGATTTTGACTAAAAATGAAAGTTGTCTTTGGAAGACCAGAACTCTGGATCCAAACCCATTCTTTACTCCAGGCATGCAAGGAGAAATTGAGATAGATTATTACAGTTTATTATTATTATTATTATTATTATTATTACATTATGCTATCAAACAGAATTGTTTGTTTTTCTGTTTCATTGAACATTGCAGATGTCACATTAGGAATAGAAAAGGTTTTAAAATGATTTTGTGTGATTTCACTTTTAACATGACAGAAACCTGGCAATTTGAAACAGCAAACATGTTTAAAATCCATTCTGTAAGAACAAGGTATTACGTTTACATTAGAGTAGGGTTTATAAGCTCAGCACATTAGCATGCGCCAGAGGTAGACTGTTCAGGATCTCGCATTGTAGCTGTCAAGACATGATTAGTTAAAGATGAACTAATTGAATGATCTAATATTTCAAGAATTGTCCTCCAGCCCAGCTCTTAAAGTCATACAACACCTTCCATTATCAGCTGGGCTCCTTTTCTTCTCCTTCTGTTGCATTTGGATGTACTCCTTGGGTTTTGGAGCAGAGGTTCTCATCCTGAGATCGATAGCAGGGTTTTCACAGCGCAGATGCTGACAGAAACTGACTTTATTACATTGTCAAATCTGCAGGCGGAGAGCGGATGCACCACAAATTTGTGATATTTGTGGGGGGTTTTTTTAGAAAATGAAAGAAAACAGATTTTGATCTTTGACGAAACAAACCTATGCGTTTGAGATGAAACGCATGTGAGACCTCGCTGCTTTAAGATCAACATTGAAAGCCATCTGTAAACCTGAGCAAAATGTATAAAAGCTGTATAAAAAAAAACAAAGAAAAGCAAAAGCATCAATATTTGATTAAAACAATCCTGTGTGAAATTAAGTCATGTAACCAAACTTCTGTCACAAAGTAATATTAGACCAATGCAAGACCCGTGGTAATCTGCAATGAAGACATCGCTCCATGTAAGGTTTCATTTCATTATGCCTTGGTTAAGTGTTCACATCCCCTGAAGTGTCACCAGTTTTTTTGTTTGTTTGTTTTAAATTACAATCATATCACAAAATGTATTTCTATAAGATTTTTATGTGGTGAACTGACAGGCTGGGCAGTGAGAGTTTGATGTTTGACAAACGCCAAAGTAGGGAACAAACAGGAAGAAGAAACTCTTCTTCTTCTTATTTTTCTTCATTACTTTACTGTCAGTGAAGACATAAAAGGTGGAAAATTTAAAACTGGCTTTACTGCATTTGAAGCTTTCTCCAAAAATGAAATACTGAGATTTATTCTGCGCAAGATTTGATGAGACACCATCATGCTGTGAGGAAACAGCACTAAATATTACATCACAGAGCTGTTGTGTTGAAAGAAAAATAACAATGAAAAGGTCATTAAAATCATAATACAGACTTAAAACAACTATTGCCAACAGAACACATGTGAACAGAGGAGAACAGAGTGTATCCAGTCAACCTTAAAATTATTAATACCTCTGGCAGATTCTGATCCGCACAGGAAGCTGAACCCAAGAATTTTGGCTTGGTGACTCCAAACTGTGAATATTACCGCAAGTCAGGAGAAGCATGTGTGTAAAAGCAAAAGAGTTGTTGTGATGCGTAACCATGACAACAAGGTATTATTTTGCATGGGAGCATCATTAGAGAGGAGTGGCAAAAGCAAATGCAATGGATTAGCAGTATTTGCCATCAACTAATACTGATCTCCAGGACACTTTAGTGTGACATATCATTCCTACCGCCCAGATACCGAACTGTTAGCATGTCATGACAGTCATGACACCATCACAACAAACTGGTACCGTAAATCACCATCCACAACCACTGCAGACACTGGGATGAGTTATGATAACGCTTAATTTTTCTGTGGGGTAAATAAAGTATTTTTGAATTTAATTTAGTAGCATGGTTTAAAAATTCTTGATCTATCGAGAGAAAAGGGACACCGTCTCTCAAAAAGAGATTTTTTAGAAATGATTAATTTTGATATTTTATGTAATGAATTATGATGTACAGCATCTGTGGTGCTGTGAGTCATAAATATGGCAATTAATCATGACTTATGACCCCAGTAAAATGTAGTATGTCATTTTATTATTATTGATATTAGCCGCATGGCTTTTATAAAGATCAAAACATCCTCGCCCTACTCCTCCCTGTATAACCTCTTTCTAACCTCCTCCTTCCTTAATTACCTAAGCCGCCCCATGCTGGTGCACTACTAAAAATTTAGTGGTTTTTCATGCAATAACATAAATGACCAGTTTATGTCAGTCAGATATTTTAGTAGTAAATTCATAATTCATTCTGATTAATCTCCTAGTCCCTATAATTAACTATGTTGCCCCTGTAAGTGGTGCTATTTTGGATTTGATCTTGTTAGGTGCAATAGAGCCCAGGATTTATTTATGTCAAACAGATGTTATAAAACCAGCAATAAATCTAAAATCATTAAAAACCCATGACCGTTTGCTGGCTACGGTAAACATTAATAACTAAATCATCACTCGGACATGAAAAATGTTTGGTTTTATTGCACCTACATGGATAAAAGTTCTCAATATCCAGTCGTTACACACACAATTTAGATCCTTCGATGTCACCAGATTATTAATCACAGAGGATTTAAAAAAAAAAAAGAGTTGAATTTGTGGTCATAAATGCCTTTGTGAGATATGATATATGTTCATGAAAGACACATCACTAAAAGAGATTTAGATCAACCAAAGTAACATCCTGAGATTTCTCCAAGTTGTGCAGATGCTGGCCCACCATCCTGACAGGGACCAGAAGGCTGCCATTAAAACGGATTTGAACATTCCTGCTGATCACTGCATAAAAAAACCAGAGCATAATAGATTTGAGAAGTACCAGGGTTTGCAGGGAGAATTCAAACACATGTGGCTAGTGAACTTTAAAAAAAAAATTATTTCGGTAGTAAAAATGAGTTATGGCAAACGTCTAAAATTTCTATTTAAAAGTGCAGCCCTTTAAGATAACGAGGTAGGAATTTCTGGGCCTTCAGTATGAGCTTCCCATACATCAAACCTGCTTAAAACAAACAACTGAGTAGCAAGGCAGCGCGATTCTAAGCTGCCCGTAAGCATTAGATCCGTGAGCTGTCAGCATGTTAGGGCACAATAAATGTGCAGTAATCCAGCCTTGAAGGCACACTGTGAAGAAAGGATAAAAAAAAAACCCACAATCTGACCTGCTTCCTAAATACACACACACACGCACATGCAAACAAACATTTGTTGAGGCAAACCAGCTATAAAGAAATTCTCATCAGATCCCATTCACATACTTCCACCGACACACACCTATCTTTGTTTCTGCTTCTTTTTCAGAGGGATCAGTCAGCGCCTCGCTGTGAGCCATATGAGAGAGCGATTGATGCTGTCTTCATATGCGTGACCCCTCTTTATGCATGTTCCGTGGGTGCGTGTGGAGGAGACAATGGAGGAGAAAACCCTGTCTGCAGGCCTGTCTTTACCTAATCTGCAGTTGCATGCAAAAAGTGATGTGCCAGACAGCCATGAAGGTACGGGCGCTCCGAGTTACATCACTCGCTCAGGATGCCTTTGTTTCTCTGAAACCAAACACATCTGCACCAGTGACACGGCGAGCTGGCTGTAACTGAGACGTCTCTGGAAGAGGGCACACTGAACTTGTGTTAGTCTCAGTTTCTCCTCTTCTCGCACGATATCTTATCCGTAACACCCCTTCCCTCCCTCCTTTTCTCCCTCCTCCTCCATCTTCGTCCTCATCACTCTGTCTCTCTGTGAGGCACACCACGATGATATCCTATACAGTGTGCACTTTTGACCAACTGTCCTGGGTAATGGTTTTCAGACTCTTCAAGGTGGCCTGAATCTGTGCCAGAACTGAAAATGGAAAGCAAACATAAACCCGTCACCCTTCTGTTCCTATTTAGCTCCAATGTAAACTCATTATTCAGGGATCTTAGAAAATTCTGTCCTGCCTTTTTCATGTCAGACTCCCACCCCTCAGTGACGGCACAAGAAGAGCATGAGGTTCTGTTTGTTTGTTTTCTGCTGAACCTCCTTATGTAATGCAGTCGGCTATACTATGACTGGTAATTAGCTTTGGACAGATCCAAAAATTGGTTTACTTGTGTCGCTGTCAAACGTCCATGTGTGAACCATTTCTGTGTGATGAAGCTGTCACAGTTATGCAGGTTATGGACACAGAGATGTCGAGCATCTCACATGAATTATTCTGGGTGGTTCAAAAAGCTTTCATTTCTTCCCACATGATCTCAGTGTGTGGTTCTGCAGAGCCAAGTTTACTCTACCAACCTCCCTTCTTTGGGCCTGTGCAATTATTGTGGGCTTTGACCTGCCAGAGACTTGTCAGGCCACTCCACAATTCCTCCTTGTTGTTACCACCAGCACTGAAATTTTGAATTAAATATTATAATAGTAGCATCTTGTCTTTTATCACTTTGGAATTTGATGTGGAAACTGCAAATGACTCAATTGGATAAATTATTCCTGTGAGGTCCTGGTGACCAAGTTACAGGGCTGTGGAAAAGAAGACTCCTCGTTCCACTTTTCTTTTCTTTTTTTGGTCACATTTAAATGCATCAAATCATAAAACTGAATTTTATGCAAAAAACAAACTGCAGCTTCAAATTAATTTATTTTAACAAAAGCATGATCTCCGTAATATACTGAAAAGTAATCATCCCTTTGAGTCTTTTTGATGTCTAAGGTATTTCTGACGTCCTCTTTTTCTTTTCTAGAATTGATGTAATTCGGCCATATTGGTAGGTTTTGAACACAAATGACCCATCTAAGGTTGCACAATGGCAACTCAACTCTGGACTCCTTGACGTCTACCTTGACTTTATTTCATATTTTCAGCCATTCAGAGGCATACTAATAGGTGTATTTTGAAACACTATCATGTTGCTTTTTCTTCAGGATTTTTTTCTAGTGTCAGAAATCGCTGTTCGAGATTGTTCAAACTGTCCTGATCAGAAGGCTGCCATTAAAACGTACTTGAAAATTCCTGCTAATCGTTGCACAAAAAAACAGAGCATCATACATTTGAGAAGTACCAGAAATGCTGCGTTACCTTTATGCTATAATGCGTGTCATCTAAAACACTTTGGGCTCATCAGACCACAGAATACTTTCCCCAAAGTCACAGCAATCATCAAAATGTTTTGGCAAAAGTGAGACAAGCTTTTGTTTTCTTTTTGCTCAGAATTGGTTTTTGCCTTGAAACTCTCCCACTGATGCCATTTTGATCCCGTCTATTTTTTTATATACGTATATCTGAAACATGAACACTGACCTTACCTGAGACAAGTGAGACCTGTTTTGCTTTTGATGCTATTCTGGGTGATCTTGTGACCTTTTGGGTCAGCCACTCCAAGGCTGTCACAGCTGTAGATGTAGGATCTCAGTGAGACTTGGCGTCCTGAAGCCTTAGAAAAGCCTTGTTTAGATCAAGACAGTCGTTTAGTTAATCTAAACCAGTTAAAAATCAGACATATTTTCTCACTGACAATCATATACTGGGTTAAGGTTTAGTCATCCAGTCTCCTTGTCTGTCTCGGGAGTCTGGACTCCACAGAGTAGCCCATCTGCTGAAGCAGATACTTCCACGCTGTGACACAACCACATTACTCATAGCAATGCCAGAAGAAATAAGGAATAAGAAGAAATAAAAAGTAATAAATGCTGGAGCTGTGTGGACGTTTATCAATGTCTTAAAAACCATTCAATAACAAACAGAAACTCATAAAACGTGTTGGCTCTCTGCTGTATGGAACAAAACGAAAAAACTCCTAGCTGAGCGCGATGACGTGAAGAGAGAGAACACATATGGGAAGTGACATAAATGAATATCATCCATCTGTGAACCAGATGCAGTGACTGACACAAGTATTTATGTCTAAAAATGAATTGGAAGAAAAATGACAGCGTCTGATTGTTTCTTTAATAATAAATCTGAAAAGTGTGGTGTGCATTTGTGTTCAGCCCTCTGAGTCGATAATTTAAGCAACTACCTGGTGCTGCGGTTCCAGCTGTTGAACTTCTGAGATATGCTTGTCCTAAGCTTGCACATCTGGAAGCTGACATTTTTGCTCACTCTTCTTATCAAAACTCTTAAATTTAGTCAGCTGGGATTGAACAGCTTCTGTGAACAGTCATTGAAGTTGGCTCTCCATCAGGTTTTCAATGGTAGCCATCTTCTTGCTCTTTCAACAAATCCAGGTTTGTGAGGTTCGTGACAAATAGATGTCCAATCAAAACATTCTTCTACCTGGGCAGTGGACTTCTGCAGCTCCTCCAGAGCGACCATGAGTCTTCTTGACTGCTTTTCTGATGATTCTCCCCCTGCCTGTCCTGTCACTTCATGTCTGTGGTCATGTTTTGGTAGCTTTGCAGTTGTGCTATACCCTTTCCATGTTCAGAGAATAGACTGAACGGCACTCTGTGAAAATGTTCAAAGGTTGTGATGTTGTTCATTACACTAAGCCTGTTATAAATCCCTCCACAACTTTCGCTCTGTCTTGTCCTCTGTATCCTTTCATTGTCATGATGAACAGCTATATCGGTACTGAGGTTAAATTAAACACTTGGAGAAGAGCAGCAATGTACTCAAACAGGCCAATTCACTTGAAAAAAATACTTGAGAGTCAAACAGCATTGACAGGAACTGCATTGTTATTGATTTTAAGCTGTGCAAAAAGGTTTCTACTCTTAATTTCTTCTTTTTTTGGTATCAAATTGAGTCCCAACTACAGTATTTCAATTATTCTACTAATCATTTCTGTTAAAATGCTCCTCGTAGACCCCCATGCCCTCCATTATTGAAGCTCCCATCTGCAAGATTCAATTCTGGGATACAGTGATAGCTTCATCAAAACTGTTCATAATGACAATCCAGAGGCTCTCTTACAACTGCGCACATTTTGTAATGTTACTGTCATACGTCGTGCTACTGCTTTTAAACTGAAAAGATAAAAATACACAGTAAGTCTTATCATGGTTCGCTCTTTATGTTCACAGATGTGCCCCTGAAAGAAGGGATAAAAATGAAATTCCAATATATTTACATTTTTTCCCCCAAAAAATGTAACATATTGTAGTAGGGATTTACACGTTTAGCTGAAAGGATAAAATGGGAATTGCAGCCAACAGAGGTTTTTGTTTTCTGTGTGTGCCAGCTGTGTGTGTACTTGTGGGGGTTCGGCATTGTCACCTCCAACACCTTCCGACCAAACCCCAGCTGTAGGTGTCAGACATCTGTCCCAGAGTTACGAGAGCACGGCCGGCGCTCCTGCAATCTTGAGAGGTGATGAGGCCTGTAAATTCGCACCGAGGGGGTGGTCTCTCTGAGGCCGCCCCAGCCTTGGCAGGAACCCTGGTCCCAAATTGAAAGCAGTCGTGTTTGGAGTTCATTCTCTGAGTTACTACTGTTCAATTGTGATTTACAAGAGTGTGTGAGATATGGAAATTTCTCACGCAACTCAAAATATGGGCTGAGTAAAAGCACATTGTGAAACATGCCTGTCCGCCTGGAGGGAAGGACTAATCTGTAAACTTATGCTAGTCTTCCATGTGGCCAGAGCTGTCTGTTTACTGTTTTCATCGTCATAGCACCCACAACGGGGGAGCGTTGTCATACTTCTCTAATCAAGAGGACAGAACATCAAGAGCAGGAAATTCAGGTGGTGTTCAAAAGAATCGAGCATTAAAACACCTGTCAGGAATAGATACTGAAGGATGAATGTCCAATCTAAGTGACCTCAGCCGGCGGCCATTGTTTCATTTGACGAGTTGTGCTTCTCCAGACTGATGAGAACAACAATCATGACAGTTCAATATTAGGTTACACCTCCATATCCAATCACTTGTATGGCTCCTGGTAAGCGAAGTATACAGGAATTGGTTAACTGTGACACGATGTCACCTGCAAAAACAGTTTGGCTGGGAAACTTCCTGATTGCTAATTATTTCACAGTCAACTCAAACTAACTGTAGCCTTAAGAAACCTGAGTAGTTATGGATGCAAAGTGAGGTTCAACATTTGTAGGTAAATGTAGTTTAGTGCTTCTGGTACTGTAGTGTATGTGCAGGCGGAATATTTAGCTATTTTTGTGACATCAACACTTTTCATGTTTTCTCTACAGTGGCAACATTTGTGATCGGTTTCCATGAGTAATATCTGGTAGATTTCAATAACATTTACTATGCTGCTTGTTTAGTTTTAGCTCACACTGTGATACCAACAGATTCCACCGCCCTGTCCTAGTTTTTGTTTATTAGTTTAGAAATTGTTTTAGCAATTTTACACAAAAATGTTAACTGTGCATCCTTTGTTGCCAAACAGAATGGGCTTTTTGTAAATATATAAAGTATTTACTATGACTAATTCTCATCCACAGATGCATCAGGTAAACAGAAACGCATGTTGTCTTTGTGGTTTAGCAGTTTTCTTTGTTGAAGTAGATGCCTGTAACACACTTTGTTTTATTAATCTGGGCAATTCAGAACTTAGCTGTTCAAAAAAGTTATTTCCTTCAACTGAAACAGGGTTCCACACACACACACACACACACACACACACACACACACACACACACACACACACACACCCACACACACACACACACACACACACACACCCCACACACACACACACACACACACGTCTCTCTGCTCTAGACAACACCTGCTGTCCACACGTGTGACTCAAGATAGTCATTTCCATTCGACTCTCAATTTCGTGACATGACTCAGCTTTACAGAACTTTGATGAAACTCCAAGACGTTCGAACATAGAACAGGAAATAACTTTAAGCGGTGTGAGCAAGATAAAAGTCATAAGAGGGGGAAATAAAAGACAAGTGAAATGGATAAAACCCTTGTATAGCTCATGGCCTTGTCATGCCACAATCTCATGGCTGATCGCACAAAAAGGACGGAGTGACACAATTTATAAGGACAATCTGTTAAGTTCTCCATTCAACATAAACTCCAATTCTGTTTCTTTTTCCCCTATCTCTGCATTTAAAAAGTCATCTATCCTTACGATGAGACAGGAGGGGGTGCACAACAGAGGCAACGCTACCTTCGAAATGTCAACAACGGTGCGCTGCCTGTCAAAAGTAAAACCACACGGATACATCACGTGTACATGGATATGCCTCAGCATCTTCTCGTATAAACATGCGCAGGTTTACTCACGTGGCTCTGCGCACATGAAAGATAACCTGCTTGCAAATAAATGTCAGTGATTGTCTCACATGTCGAAACAAACAGATGTAATCTCGATTTCAAGAAAAACTGTTCTTCTGGCTCAGAGTTATTAGAAATGTTTGCCGACAAGAGCCTTGCCTGAGTCCGAAGCTGCGAGCTTTCACATCTCACTGAACTTTGCGGCTCTCGCTAATAGAGAGTTGTGAAAATAAAACAGATGAAACACATATTGGCACTTGTTAACTTTAGTCATAACACATGACACAGACATTCGAGCCAATGGACATTTGAGTGACTCAGTGTTATGGTTATGGCTCCACTAAAGCCAGTAGCTATGAGAAGATTAGGGAGGACTTTGGATCGGCCCAAAGCAAGTTCTTCCCAGTCCGGGGTTTAAGTGGACTTTAGTTTTTGAGAGGACTTGTTCCGATCATGACTTTTTCTCGTCTTCTGACTACTTTCACTAAGTACTACAGCAAATCCTGGGGGGAAAAGATTAGATTGCTGTAAATCAGCTTGTCTACAGGCCTACACCAAATACACAATACACCACGTCTCTATGCAGTGTTGTGCCTTTGTCAATCCTTTCTGCAAAATGATATAAGGTGAATGAAAAGGGATGGAAAATGTCAGAAAATAGAAGTGAAACTGTTGTTGTTCTTGTCGGTCGCCCCATCAGTGGTCTGTCTTCTGGTTGTGCTAAATTTTGACTGATGGAGGCAAAAAGTCCCATCTTAATTTATTTTTATCTGACAATTCTTTGAATGGTAATTATGGCACATAAAATGCAACTTTTTATTCATCTTAACTAAAATTCACGTCAAACAAACTGAACAGAGAATCAGAAGCATGAAGCAGAATATGTGTAGCTTTCTTCTGCGCTGTGGATGCTGTAACTTCATATAAATAATAAAATTAAACAACTGAACTTAAATTCTGAACGATTCACCTACTGGGACCTGAACCCCCATTCTCAGAACTTCCTCCTAGTCCGAAGGGACCTGACTTGCTTGAGTGCAATCTGAGGTCTCAACTGGGATTGCTGCAGGTGGAAATGTCAAGAGGTTTTTTTGACTTTTTTCTCAGAAAGATGACTTTCATGGGGGTTTTAGGTGATAATCTTGGCCCAAATCTATGCTCTACTGCCAGACTGGAACTACAAGCACCACTTCACCCAAAAATTTTTAACCAGAGAACAGTTCTCCTCTTGAAGTGATCAGAAGTTGACAAGACTCTGAACGAGGGGCTTCCTGATCTGGCAAACACTGGCTTCATCGGGAGGGATTTATGATTTAGTAACCTTTACTCTGTGCATAAAATTAAAGGTTTTTATGCACTTTTGCTAATTCTGTTAATATTTCAAGGTCTGGTGGTCGACTGCTGGATTCTTTGGCTGACTTTTTTTTTTTTTTTTGCAGAATGCATGACACAGACAGAACCACAAGAAAAGGGACTGAAGCTTAATGTGACTGGGCCTGGTCAGTGTCAGTGAACAGCTCAGCTCGTCTACTAGTTTTGTGGACCATGAAAATAAAACAGGACTGCCAGCTCCGATAAGACGTGATCCAACAGGATGATGGCCAGCCGAAATCTTCCTCCTGGCTCTGACTGGTTCTGTTTGACCAGAAACAATATATTTCTGCAGATGGCAGTGGGACCACTGGAAGGAGCCAGAGAAACTTGACCTCATGTCAGGACCTGAGCTGTGAGGACATGGTGGCAGCTTGAGCAAATATGTAAACATATGTAAGATAAGATAAGATAAGATGAGATGAGATGAGATGAGATGAGATGAGATGAGATGAGATGAGATGAGATGAGATGAGATAAGATAAGATAAGATAAGATAAGATAAGATAAGATAAGATAAGATAAGATAAGATAAGATAAGATAAGATAATAATTTATTAGTCTCCCACAGGAGAAATTCATCTTGGAAGCAGTGGTGAGACTGCAATACAGCAATAAAAAAAACCCATCCAAAACAACAACAACCATGAATAAAAACAAAAAAAACAAAAAAGAAAATACGTAAAAGCAAAAAAAAACTTAGTTTATCATCTAATCGAACTGCACAAGTCTCTCAGATCAGTCCCACAAGGCAAACTCCAGAAACAACATGTAGATCACTTCTGTCCCAACAAAACCTCCAACCTTTGAACTCCGTCTTGTGCAGCTTCGTGCCAACTTCATTAAGTTCCCTATTTAACAGCATGAAGCACCATATTTGCATGTTTTCATGAAGTTAACACACTTGCTGTGTTTGAACCTTCTCCCTGTTATTATCACTGCACCCTGCTGTTTGAAACCCCATCATACTGTTTTCATGTTGAGACCAGAACACAAGTCGCTGTACCTAGATGAGCCATGATATTTTATTAGCTCGCTATTCTTTGGCTTGTTTTTAAAATGGATGGTGTGTGTATAACCCTTTTGAGTTCTTAAATTAAGATGCAAATAAAAATAAAAAAAACAAGAGAAAAACCTGTTCCCCCAGGGTGTGTGAGTGGCCACACAGATAAACACACTGTGAATGTGGAAAGGGCGATCTGTAATGAATCGAGGAAAACAAAAGCTGTGACTGGGACACCCATCTGGAAGTATTTTGAGTTAAAGAGGAAGGTAACTTTAGCTCCGAAATTGGTCGTGACAAGAATCTCATAAAGTACAAGCTGTTATCTGGAATATTTATTTCAGATAATTATTTAAATGCAGCTCTTTTTGGATCACTCTCTGCTGGCTCTGGTCATTATCTCAATTTGTTTACAAGCTCCAGAACTGAAACTTAGCTTATCATCTTATCGTTTCACCCTGAAAAATAAAAATAATAAAAAAAATAAAAATCAACAAAGTGTAAAGATAGGAATTTGAAGTTTGCAGATTTGAAAATGTAGGTTGTGTAAATAAGGGATGATAAAAATACACTTTATTCATAAATTCAGCAAAACTTTCAAAGCCTAAAAATGATTCAGTGAAGCAAGAATAAAAAAAAACTGAAAATAAATGGTTAGGGATCATTGGATATTTGTGACACCTTTTTCAGATTGTGGTTAAAAAAAAAAGAAGAAAAATACAAGAAAATAGCTCTGCACTAACCAAAGTTTGAGCTGACCTTCATTGGCCTGAGTATAAAAAAATCTTGGAGGGCGTTAAAGGAAAGAACATGAATTCAATAAATCGTTCAAATCAGTGTGAAGCAATAAAAACTTTCCACATCAGCTCTACGTAAAAAATCTCTTTTATATTCCAAGCAGAAACTAATAATTTTTATGACAAAAATATCATTCAGAAGGTAGCCTTTACTGCATTTCACCAAGTTTTTCCACTTTAAAAACTGCATCAAGGTCAATAGTGAACATATTATTTAACATACGTGTAGCACTGATATAACTCATTGACAAACATGGAAACTGTTTTTTTCTGTGTTTCACATCTATTAGGAATCTACAAACGTGTGGCTTGTCAACATTGATACAATAAATATTTTCAGCATGAAGTAAGTGGGTTTTTTTCAGGTTTGTTTTGTTAGGAAGTGGATCTTGTTGTCCACGTTTTTCTTATCAGTTTTCCCTCACGACATGTTGCATCACCGAAGCCTTACCCTGTTGTTAATGTCTTCCTTCGCTTTGCCAGTGTTTTCAACCTTCAGTATTGCAGTTGGCAGGAATTGGAAGAAATCATTTGTCGACTTAAACCTTACAACTTTATTTATTTACTTCAATAAATGCATGAAGTTGATTTTCCTGACACAAATGATCTGATGACCCTCATGAATAATTTGGCAAAAGGAAATCCTACAGGTCATATTAAGACAGTTCTGGATGTCCAAATGCAGCAAAAACAGTAAGCAGATTATGTGTATGTGTGTGTACACAAAATCACAACTTGCACAGAGTCAGTATAAATTGTGCTCAGTCTCCAAATAAACTGTAATCAGACAGGAAGGAAGCCATAAGTTGAAAAAGTGTTTTTCTTAAAACAACGAGTGAGGGCTGCAGTAAAAAAAAATTACAATTATAGAGAATAAAAGAAATTAAAAAGTACTTATTTCGGTCTCCTTTGCTAAAGTAGAACATGTGTTTAAAGACAAGCCAGAGTTTTGTTGTTTTTTTTTGTTATTCAAACTGAGATTATGAGTGGTTAAGTCTTGGATCCCTAACAATTGTTTCTAGAATAAATGGGATCAGTGTATTCCCCAGACAGAACCACAACACCACTTCACAGGACTCACTGCACTTGTCCCAGGGCACAAAAACTGATGAGCCTCTTCTGTCCCTCAAAAGAAGAAAAATAACACAAAAACTTCAGATACATTTGACTATTTTTTATTTAATATTTATTTCTATTCTAACTTACATTCATTTGAGGCAATAAACTCGCACAAAATGGTGAAAAACAACTATTAGCTGAAATCACCATCGATTTGGACGAGAACTGAGCCACACCTGAGGCCTTAGAACCCAGCAAACACACAGGCCCCATCACCAATTACCTGATAGAATATTTCTTGTCTGAAGTCTCTCAGACTTGCTTCAGACAACAATATTTACAAGCAGACACCAAGCAACAAGTTTAAATCTCAGAGGAACAGAATACATCCTGTTGCCATGTGTTGAATTTCACAGCGCTAACTCAGAGAGTAAGCAGGACCCAGTTAGAGACAGGTACAGCTCAGAGTGGGAGGGAAGCCTGTTACCGCAGACGAAACTTCACAATTCTTTGCTGCACAGTGCATGACATGGGGAGAATGCTTTTGGGCTTTGCACAGGAATTTTTGGACAATTGTTTCCTCCAAACTCAAACTGCAAATCTTCCTCAAAACTCATGCAGGGAGCCATTCAAGCTTTTATTTATTTATTTTTTTTTTACCTTGTTTGTGCACACGAGTAGAGTTTGTGTTTGTAGGCTCTGCAGTTATTTATAGTTGGAGTTAATGTTGTGAGGCTCTATCCCGAGAGATCCCCAATTATTGTGGAATTTAGAAAGCAAAAGCTAAACCCAAGCAGTCTAAAGCTGCGCTAAGAATAGAGCGAGGTGAATGTTCCTTCTCCAAACATACATGCAGACATGTCGCTGGGTGAAGAGCATAGACAGAAAGGCTCATCTCTCTCCAGGAATGCTTTTAACGTGTGGACAGCGGACTGCGTCTCTGCAGTAATAGCGGAAACTATAACAAAGCTCTGGCTGTGGCTCTAGGTGTCAACATCGAAAGAAAAGCTTTAGATATAAAAGGGGGATTAAATAGTCTGCAATATTTCTGCCGTACTTGTAGGAAGACCTGTAAATAACCAGACAAACAACAGCTGTTTTTCTTTTCTTTTTTTGGTTGTAGGTTAGAAAATAGTTTCCAACCAAGTTTATTTTACTAATGTTTTGCATCCAAAGACCTAGCAATCCTTGTAAGCCTTTAAAGTGGTCTTGAGCAGCAGGCAGTCTAAACATCCCTCAAAGTTTTCGTCTGAACTCTGTTCACTTTTTCCATTCATTTTCTGCGCAGTCTTTGTCCATATCCATACACAACATAAGTCAAAAGGTTGGAAACAACTGTGAGTTTCTGGTCACAACCTTAAAATCAGATGGCTTTCATGAGTTTGGGAGGTATTCACTGCACTATAAGACGAAATAAATAAAAAGAGAGCTGCGAGGCTTCAGCACTGTTTGCAACAGTCTTGTATTTATGAAGTCCAGCAGACAGGACCTGACAAATCGATCGTCTTTCAGTGTTAATAACTCTTTGGGAATTCAATAACTGATGCAAAAATATACGTCTTATTCATACAAATTATTTTTTTTTTCACACAGATCTAGCGAGAAAAACGGGACAAATTGTTTGTGTGGCATTCTACTTTCAAAAAAATGCCTTGAGGGAATTTTGATGTCTCAATGTTTTGCTGTTCAAAGTCGTTAAATTGGTTTAACAAACAAACACAGAACCAAAATTCCCCAAAAGAATCCTTCAAAAAATGTCAGGAGAGAAAAGGGGGAAAGAAAGGCATTTCCAAAAAAAAGAAAAGAAAGAAAAAGAAACCCAAAATATGTCCCTCCCTGGGAGCAGAGTGAAAATAAAAAATGAAACACTTTGCCACTCTTAAAATAAAGACATAGTCATTATGCACGTACAACCATGACAGTGTAAGTTACTGTTAATTTACGCAAAAAAGCAATTGGCTGACAAATGTCAAAGCTGAAAAACCAGAGCTGGTGGTTCGTCTGGAGCTGAACTCAGAATTGTATCTGAGTTCATGGTGAGCTGGCACGTTTGCGTGTTACACTGCAATCATCCAAACACTCGCAGACTCTCTGCTGGATTTAACAACGCTCAACATACCATCCAACAATTGGAATCAATTAAAAAGAATTGTAAGAATCTAAAAGTTAACCTCTTTTTGTCACAAGAGCAAAAGACTGACAGATAGAGAAAGAGAGAAGGAGAGAAAAGGAGAGGGTGAGAGACACAATAAAGAAGGACAGATGGGAAGGAGGACATTCAGTCATTGAAATTTAAAGAGTTTTACTCACGCAGGCCTTGTGTGTCTGCCTCATGGCCACTGCACTTCCTATGCTACTGTAAACTCAGACACTGCAGGGGCCTTTGATCCTCCCGCAGCAGGCAGCCATTCAGCCTATAAAGCCAAACTACCTGCAATCACACATTCAAGTAAGTGCAGAAACAGCAACAAAAGATTCAAGTGCACGTTTTTTTTCTTAGCAGGGCACGAACATAAAACTTGCTTAGCAGCATGTAACATTTTTTGATAAATTTTTTTTTGTTTTTTTAGCATGTTTGTTGAAACTGTTATTGTGTCGTGACAGTAAGGTATGAGACAGATAATCTGTGAAAAAAAATCAAGCTGTCAATGCGATCTGGAAACAACCAATCAGAGCCAAGAGGTGGGACTTAGTGCTGCCAATCATCCCTCTAACACAGCCTGATATGCAAGATGATATGCATCATATCATAGTTGGGATATGATGCCGTAAAAAAAACAATGTTTGACAAAACAGCTGTTGACAGAGTCATCAAAACTAGATAAATTTCTCTAAACCATCTTTCGAAACAGTCCATTTTACAAAAAAAAGCTAAATAAACTTTTTTGATTAAATTTCATTAAACCTTTTGGAACTTGTTGGATTTCTAACTTTAATAAGGCCTTCTGTCTCAAGTTAAAGAGTTCATCGATCAGACGAATGCCTTCAGAGGCATGAGTGAAGTAGTTCCAGATATTCAAAAGCGTGGGCTCTGTTGCAACGTACTGCATGTTACTTTATTTCATTACCCATAGCAACAAGCACGTTAGATGCGTGTGGAGCAGCTGATGACTGCCGGCCGGCCAGCCAACCTTTAGGTGTTTTATGGAGATGGATCTGTAACAACTAAAGTCTTGGAACGTAAAAGCTCTGTAAATTCACACATTATTTTACTCCCCTTTACTGTTCTCATCTCGTTTTGTGACTATTAAGTTGCATGATTAGGGCTTAAAGCACCAGGTGCGTGTGCATTTTTACTGTCGCTGGGCCAAAATCTATAGGACCTTGGCACAAACAGTACAAGAGTTTAGGGGAGGAGACTGCTCAACTTCGTGCAAGTGCAAGACTTTCCACAGGCCTGTAGATGACTTAAAAAAATGTTACTTTTTTAAGAAATACATTTTATTTCACAGAAATCACTTAAAAATGAAGCAAAGTAAATATTGCATTTTCTGTTGTACATCTTACAGTCATACCATTCATGTTGTGTAATTGTATCGTTTTATTCACGGCACCTGCCGTTTGGGAAGCGACTTAAAATGAGAGAAGTTCATTTCCAGCCTCTGTTTCTAACAGAAACACCCTGAAGCTGACATCACAGATTGTGCCTTATCTTCACCATCTCCGGGAACAAATAAAAGATTGCAGCCATGGATACTTCCCAACACTAGTGCACAAAAACACACGAAAGGCAGATCATTCAACACGAAAATATAAAGTTCATAAATGAGTTGCTGTCATTCTTTTGAAAAAAGAAACAGCCAATGGCAGCAGGGATGTGGGTAGTTTGTCTAACACTTTTTAGGCTTTTTACAAAAGGACAGAGTGCTACTCTCTGTGGTGAAGTCATAAGGCCAAGGCCACTCTCCTACCTGCTCTACCTTGTTTCCCAGCGACTTGGGGTCATTTCAAACTCAAGGGTTAGACCTTTCATCTCAAGTTGTCACCCAAATGGTGTGCCAACATAACCAAACACAGATTCCCCAATAAAACACAGCCAACAGGGACAAATGCATTGTTCCATGCAATCCCCTAAGGTCTCACCTGCAACTCTTCCTGCAAGCCTGTCTGCAAGAAGGGGGTCCAGGTTTCAAATTCCAGGCAAGGTCACTCATTTCATGTGGTTCTGGGAATCCTGACTGTGTCTGGCCCCTCTCATTGAAATAATCTGCCTCGGGGGACTTCACCAGGTGCTACATGCCCCTGGTCTGTTTCAGAGACCCCTCCAACGTGGGAAACAACCTTTCAGAAAACACTCCCGCGTGATTTTAGGTAAACCAGTCTGAAATATGGCGCATGTGCAACAAGTCATGTTGTGTTATTTCTGTTCAACTGGTGTTTACTTTGCTAATGCGCAAGACCAGAACATGAACTGTCTCTGCGGTGATGTAAAGGACAGCTGAACAAGCCGGAGTGACGTGAGAGATCAGTGGTGCTGCTGCTGCCGGAGTCCTGACCTTCTCAGTGGCAGGCGCATCTTTATAGAGACGCATATAAACTTTTGAAGTAGGAAGTCTAAGGGAAGTATTCAGAGCAATAAAACAAGACTTTGAATGCAAAAAACAAAGAGGGCGAAAGGGTGCATGACCTCTAACAAGGAGACGACGACTTCCTCTCACTAGTCATGTCTTCTGTTTTTCTTTCTCTGGATGAAAATCTGTGAAGCATAACTTATTGCTTCCCACTATTATGCTGGATCTGAGTGAGAGCTAAAAGACCTCTTTGATGTTTTCACTCAAGCCGATAAATCCTCTCACGATTCAGTGAGCCAAGTCAAAACCACAAATTAATTATGACATCTGAAATGAAAGGAGATAGAGTCTGTGAAGCTTTGTAACTTGAGTGAATATCTAAGCCTTCCTTTGAGTGAAAGTGAGTCAGAGTTATGATATGCAACACAAAAAGCCATTTAGAGCATTGCTAAGAGAAGTTGCGGAAAATACCCCACAAATGGGTGTGCGTGTCCATGTTTTTACAGTACTTTGGAGCTCGTGCACAGAACAGAGTGGTGTTTCCAAGCGTTTATAGCTCCCTCTCATGTCTGGTGGGCGAGTGGCAACGTGCGCCAGAGAGAGGGTGTTTCTCCACGGCATCTGAGCCATGGACAGCTGACTGGTTGGGATCTAATTGCTCTCAAGTGAGGTCAGCAGCAGGCATTTATCTAAGCGGGGTGCACAACGGAGGATGCACAGAGTCAGCTTTGCCAGAGGCAGGGAAGCCTAGATGAGGACTGACAGCGGTTCTCACCTCTCGCTTGGCTTTGTTGCATCACTGAGCTGGGTTTACCTGGGTTTAACTGCAGCTTCAGACCCGAAGAGTCTCATCCCTGGTGCTGAAAAGCGGGCACGCATCTGACGACGTTCGTCATCGCTCAGAGCGCATGTAAGTTGACGATCCACAGATATTGTTTGTTCAGTCTCTCCTCTTGCCGAAAGAGGAGAGACTTTATAGTTGCAAAGCAATCTGAAGTATTATTTTACTCTGTTGGAGGCATGACTTCCAAAAGGAAAGAAAATCATTGGTAAAATTCTGATTTACTATTTAAAATACATTTTTGTAAGAGGCTATTTGTACTATAATATAGAGATATAAACTTTAAAACACAAGTGTTTGAATATTTATTGATCTATTTGCATTATTCAACACCTATGTGATAAGACATCTTGCGAATTGATCTTTTTTACAGAGACAACCAGTACAGCCATCCCTAATCTGGATTATTACATTGCTTGTTGGACTATCATCTCAAGGGGATCAAGCAGTTGATGAACTCTGTATATATGGACTATAGCAAACCTTTAAAGTCCCCATTCTGACTGCTTTTTTTTTTTTTCTTTCCTGAGACATCTCACCTTTGAACTCAACCCAACCTCACAAACTCTTCCTCCCATCCCTCTAGGAGTCCCTGAAACAAAGACCTGAAGGTTGCAAGGCAGGGGTCAGGAGGTCGCCGGGTTGAGGAACAGCGCTCAGCTCTTGAGTTCGCTTCTCAGCATGTTTCTCATTGATCCCCTCAGCATTGCATTATAATGCGCAAATGGATGCTGACATGGAACCTTCAAAGTCTGCTCTCAGGACTCTACCTGCACGCGATCTTTCTGTTTGGCAGCGTGTGTGTGGTCTACAGTGACTGCACCCCCGAGCAACGCGTTGCCATCATGAACTGCTCTAAACACGAGCGCCACACCAGGAACTATGATTACATGGAGGGAGGAGATGTGCGCATTCGACAGCTGTTCAGCGGCACGCAGTGGTTCCTCACGATTGATGACTCGGGCAACATTACGGGAACTCAAGATCCTACCAACTGCTACAGTAAGGATGTGGTCTTATTTTAATTGCTTGGGCTAATTACAGGTTTGTCTGAGTTTTTTTTTTTTTTTTACATGCAGAAAATGTTGCTTTAAAAGAGAATGAAGATAATTTATAATCATGTTTTTCTCTTAAGATGTAGTACTTTTTAAGATCTACTGTGGCCAGTTTGAAAGAAGCAATAAGGAGATGTAATGTGTGGTGTTGATATTACAAAGGACAGAAACAAACTAAAGCAGGTTAAAGCCAAATTCTGGCTGCTACGGAGAAAAGTAAAAACAAACCACTGCTAAAATCTCAAATTCAAACACCTTGAAACAAACGCACGTTTGCTGCACCATTCAGCTCTTGCCAGCACAACTAAAGAGCGGCACATTTTATTTGGCAGCTTTGACAGCAGCAGTTTAACGCGGTTATCTGCTCAAATTACCGCGGTGGAAAATTCATTTTTTTGACGTTTACATTTAGGGATGTGACTAAAGCTCTCGGTCACAGTGAGGGTGTTTTGCGTGGTTGTCGTTTCCTCCTATCTCACAGTGTGGCAGAGGGAAAGATGTTGGCTTTAAAAGAAGATGCCTCATGGAAAAGATGTATTGCGCAACAACTGGAAATGAAAGACTGAAGATCTGAGACACCCACATGTGGCTGGGACTTGCACGCAAAGAGCCAAATAAATGTTCTTTTGTTGTTGTTTTTTAATCAACAATCTTTGATGACACTGGCTGGGAATTTTTTAAAAAAGTTTAGAGATTACTCGACTTCTTTTCTCAAAACGACAAAAACCGTGTTATGGGATTGTGCAGTATATGGACCAAAACAGCCACTTCCACTGAACTTATCTTTTATTCTGTATAATATATTTGACTTTTTTTTTACTTATACTGTAATTTATATTGTTTAAAATAATATACATTTTTACTTACCTTCAAAGCTTTCCATGGCAGTACTAAAACTGATACCGCCATCAAATTATAAAACTATTTCTTTATAGGGTAAAGATCTACTGCTATAACATTTTTTTAAATGAAAATGTGCAAATAAACTGGAATGAAATGTTCATTTATATAAATTTTGACATGAAATGAATGCATTTAGTGTTTTCAGCTGTGTAAAAAGTCACTGCCCTAACATGCCCATGTTAAGGCATGGCCACAGATATCATTTTTTCTTTTTCTTTATCCAATAGTATTTAAAACATGCAAAATTTGCCAGCTGAAAGACATAGGAAAGACCTGAAAAACATAGGACTAGCCAAGAAAATATTGCAGCCGATGTTAAAATATTACAAATTTTGCTCCTTTTGGTTGAGAACATGTAAGGGATTTTAGCGTCAGCGTGACAGAACAACATAATTAAAAAAAAAAAACACTACAGTATCCTGGTCTTAAAAGGCTGTCTGCTGGAACTTTAGCACCAAAAGCAAATCCGAGCTTCAGCAATCTTCAGAGAAATCAGGATTGGGGTTTTTACCCACAAGATTGTTTGCCTCGCCAGAGGCAGCAAGTGATGGCAAATCTATTTAAGCTGGTGATTGCCTGAGAGGCTCTCTGCTTCAGAGCCAAAATGTTTTAAATGTGTGTATGCACGTCTGTGGAAATGTGCTTCATCTTTTCATGATGCACCAAATGACTGGAACTGATAAAGAGCATTAGCTGGCCAGCGGATTACATTACCAAGCATTAAAAGCAGCAACATGTCCCGTTGCTCCCAAATGAAACGACTGTAAAAGAACAAATGAATGACTGATTTCAAACTTAACATGAATTCAACATCAGCTGTACCTTTAGTCATCATGAGTTCAATCAGCAGATCAGGAAGGCTGGGTTAGAATAACTTGAGCAAAGCAGTCGATGCTCACAATTAGAAGGACAAATTAAAAGAGCGAGCAGAGAGCAAACAACATCTCCAGATTGGGTTGCTACCATCTGTTTGTGATCTGGCAAAGATGCTTGCATGCTTAATGTCAATCTCAAGAACCTCAGAAGAGTTTTCCTTTTCTTTTTTTTTTTCCTCTATCTGCTTGTCAAATGAAATATGTTTTTTACATAGAACACTGAAAGTGACACGGGAGCTTTAACTTAACCATACCTCTGTCATCTGGACCATGTTATTGTTCATAAAATTAATTTGTGTATGTAAAAGATAATAATTGAATTTTATGGTTTATTCATTCGCTGGAGTCAGTGAGGAGAACAGCATAGTAAACCCTACATATTGCTGCATTTAGACAAGTTTTAAATCTATTCAACAGACAAATTACCCCACTGTCATCTGCTTTATACGTTGTTTTACATGATACTCAGACATGGACAGAGTTGAACGACTTAAACATATTTTTACTCAAGTAAAAGAAAAAAGTAGCTGTCCAGGAAGGCTACTCAAATACTGAGTGACTGATCAAAACGTAAATTATTTCATTTTCAAGATTCTGTCAGATGGACAAAAGTATGGTTATGTGGAAATTTTGGCTGGATCTTTAGTTGGATTTTAACAAGATTGGGTAAAAGAAACACTTTTTCTAGCTAAATTTCTTTCAATATAAAACCAAGAGCACTGAAACTTACTGCAGGTAATACAAATACAGAAAAAAACAAATAAATAAAAACTTCCAATGACGATTCATGCAGTGTATTATATAATCTGTCGACCTCCAAATGGCACAGCGAACAAAGCTTATGTATAAACACATTATCCCACTTTAACCAAAACTGTAGGTGTGTTTCTAGTTGATATTTTGTTAAAATAAGCTTGTTTCCAAGTCACAGTGGATAGAGTACTTGAACATTTTACTCAACTAAGACTAGAGATATTTTATAATAATATTACTGAAGTAAAAGCAAAAAGTACAGCCTTGTAAAACTGCTCCTAAAAGCACTTTTTTACCCCCCCAAAATTATGTGTAACGAGTTACTACCCACCTCTGATAATACTGTAGATAAGTAGTAGGACTTTCATTCACTTCCTTCATTTAAAACAACTTACTTGGATCTGACTCAAACATTTTTGTGTACCTCACTTTTCTATTGGCACCATATATTTTCTCGAAACACAAAACAAGCAATAAAACGGAGCACAAATGTTCTGCCTTGCTACAAATTTGAAGAGCAGAGGTAGACTGTAGCGTGCAAAGCACATGCAGGGAGGCAGTTTTCTCAATCTCACGGGAGAGAAGCTTAATCTGTCTCCCATATGTGCAATGGCACAGGTTGTGGTTTGTCTGATGGCCACCCAGGCAATTGAACTGAGCCAGAAAGACCACAGACTGATTAATTGCAGGAACCTCCATCTTGTGTCGTTAATGAAGATGAATGTTGAGGTCAGCGTGGAGTTAGAGTGAAAGATGGATGTTGACATCCTTATCTTTTCTGCAGTGTGTCTCATTTCTTTACTGCCTGGCAGGTATCCTGGAGATCAGAACGGTGTCCGAGGGGCCCACACTGGCCATCAAAGCTGTAAAGAGCCAGTATTACATCTGCATGACCAAGGCTGGAAATCTGCAAGCCAAGGTAATACTTTTCATTCAGCGTTGAACTGACGTGTCAAGAGTCCTGAAACGTTGCAATAAAGGTTTGATGTGTTGTCATTGCAGAAGACCTACAGGAAAAACTGCGACTTTAAGGAGGGTTTCCTAGAGAACCACTACAATGCTTACTCCTCTGCAATGTGGACTGAAAAGGAAATGTTCATCGCGCTAAATCAGAGGGGCCGGCCAATGAAAGGGAAGAGGACCAGGAAGGCAAGCATAGCTTCTCACTTCATCCCGATGAAATGCTGGGAGGAGGAGAGGAGAGTGGAGTGAAGAAACTAAAGACTTTGTCCCAGAGTGTGTGACTCAGGTCACATTTATGTGTGTATATCATACCAGACACATGTAGTCTCATTACCAGCATCACTCTCCGCTCTCCTATTGAGTCGTATCAATAACTGCAAAACGAACGTATCATAAGCTACGACAATCTCCATCACACAAGATACTGAAACTGCAAACATGGACTGAAGTTATTTTGAAGTAAATACTATAAATTGTATTAAAACAGAAGTATTTTCTTACCAAATCATAAAAAAACCATCTACATGCAGTCTGGACTGTATTCCTTACAAATGATTTGCAATCAGGCTGCCGGATGAGGGGACGTATTTTATCAAAGAATAAAAGAAAAGAAAAGAAATGAAAGGTAGAGAAAAGGAAAGAAATAATTATTTAGAGGGGATAGTTGGTTTGACCAAAAAGTGCTGAAGCAAGCTGGGCTTGTCTTTACCTTCCACTGCACCAGATACATTCATACAGAGCTGACATAGTGCATGTAGTTAATGAAAATATGAATAAACAGCAAGTCAAGCTTATTGTGACAGATGAGTGTGTGTACGTGTGTGTGTGTGTGTGTGATTTTCTGCATGAACTCTGGTCAAGTACACTGTAGCTGCTCACTGACTCCCTTTTCATTGTCAATATTTCATCTTAAAACGCTGAAAGGTTTTGCTGCTGCTGAACAGACATGCAGATATGTATACAGAGCAAATATCGTAATGAGTTAGAATGATCCCTACACCAAAAGATATTTGTTTTTAAGGGTTTTTCTTTATATTCCTTTTAAGACATTCCTGTTGTACTGAGGTTGAAAAATACCCACAGATACAATATTTGGTACTCTACCGTAACAAAATATTACCAGAGTTTTGGCTGTGGCCCCCCAATTCCCTTCTTTGCACGAAGCCAACATGCTGAAGCAAAGCTTCACTGCGCATCTCTTTTCCCCTCCACTAGAGGGTAGAGTAAACCTCAAAATAAACTCATGTCCCCTCGCTTATGAAACTTCTTAAGTCGACTTGTCAACAGGACGTCAAAACTGAAATGAAAACACACAGCTCTCTGTCAGATGTTGTTTTGTTCATCTTCACAGCCACTTGTGCTTGGGTGAGACTGCATGTGAACTTTATGAACCGAGCCTTTATCCTGCCATAAACTACAATGACGTTAAGACTAGAAAGCTCTGGGGGAACTTGAAGACAGAGGTTTGTGTTGTATACTGTGATGACATTCAGCATTATTTATTCTGTTTATTAACGACAATAAAGACAAACATGGTATTTATTCTCAGCTTTTGCATGTCTGTAATATTCACTATGATATAGTCGTACTTAAACAAAGAGGTCGAATCTGTTATTTGCTGTGATTTCAGTGTTATGGTAAAATGACCCCGTTTCGGCAGCCTAATGTACTCTTTAATTCTGGACTTTGCATTATCCTGTTGAGAAAATCTATTACCAGTAAAGCAAACTCAATGTATCAAATTCAAATGCTTCCATTGTTCTTCGGATGATTATTTGCATGTTGTCAATAAATTTTGGGGAAAATGCTTGTGTCCCTGGACAATCCTGAGACAACAACACAGGTTCAACCAATCTGGTAAGACAGACCTACACAAAATACGCCACAAGGGGTACGATTATGAATTTATGATGGAAGATGCACCAAAGTGTACTTTATGTACAGTAAAAGTAGAGTCTTGTCGGTGTAAAAACTAATATTGCAGACTTACCGGCAGGCTGCCAACACATGCATTTAGTTATTTAAACACAAAAGTGGATTCCCCCCCAAAAAAGCTCACCGACACAGAGAGCACGCTTTGCCAGGGTTCACATCTGGCTTGGAAAACCCCTGTCAGATGGAGACAGTGAAATTGAGAGAGCAAGCCCATGAAATACGATTGACCCAAACAACATCTGAGCAAGGTGAGGGCTTCTGCCAAGTCACGCAAAGTTAGTCTTAGCAGATAATTTGTAACATGCTCAAAACGTAAACAGGTTTCAGGCTCAAGGCCGTGTATTCCCAGTAGGAAGGACGTGAGGCTGGAGCCGACCGACGGCAGCGAGATCCCTGCAACAGAAAGGATGCAGCACAGTCACACCAAATGCAAATTGTCACAACTTGCAATGTGTGAAAGAAAGGCGCTGACTGCGTTTGGACATTTTCGTCCTGAAACATCAATTATTTTTCATATTTGGATCCACAGTGCATAAATGGACAGCATGGTGAAACATATTGCTTTGTAAATCCACCTCTGAATAAGCGTGAACTCTTCAACAGTTTGTCTACACGGTTTTCATTCTGCGTCATTAATGATGAGACGGTGTTTATTCTTACCACCAAAACCAAACAATTAGCTCTGAGAAAATAGCAACATCTCTCCATAATCTACGTGGGTGCTGTCACCTTGTTTCAAAACCCGGCATAAAGAAATCTGCATGATTCTTTATTTTTCTGCGTGGTTAAAAAAAAAAAAAAAAAAAAGGCACATAGCTACTGTGCAATTTGATGAACCTCTGAGGATGAAAAATTGTTCTATAACAATGATTTACTCTTAATTATGAAGCTTCATAACAGCAGGATTGCATTTTTTGTGCAAGCATAAACACAGAAAACCACATGTGTCCCATATTAAAGGCTACATGCGCAGACAGGGGCAATATCTGCAAAGGCAGTGAGGTCTGAGTCTGGCTGTTAACAACGGAGCCGGGAAGACCCGACAAGACGAGAGCATAAAAAAACAAAACAAAACAACAAAAAAAAAACACAATGGGTAAGGACGAACAGAGTCTAAGGTTGAGAATTACACAGCTGAACTTGATACATCTCATAAACCTTTCCTTCCCGAAGGAAATCTGTTGATAGGGTATTCTGTGTTTGCACCCTTTTGCACGGAGACGCTAAAAAACTTTAGACCAGAGAGAAAAGTATCACTGCCATACTCTCATAACAGATGAGGACAGAGAACTGGAATAGATATTTGTACTTTCTGTTAAGTTAAGTCTGTATTTACGCAGCAGATCTAACTTTTGGAGATCTATCTATGCATCAATCCATGTCTTTTCTCCCTTTCATCTAAGATCAGATCGTGCCGACCTGAGACTTGAAGGAGCTGAATTGCCCTGGGAGTTCACACTCAGCTGTAAATGGCTCCAGTGTGAGTTGAATAAATGGCTCCAGTGTGAGTTGAATTTTATGGCCTGAAAAACGCAACAGAACTCTTCGGATGCCAGCCAATCCTGCTAATTTGTGTCAAAAACAGGGAACATTGGAATTAAGACCAACTTTGTGTCAAGAATTCAGCTACAGTTTTTGTTTTGGCATACAGGGACCTAAAAACTACCCAAATAACTAATAGTCCTGGAAAGCCTCCCCAAAACAACCCTGCAGAAAAGTGAACAATCATACTTCCATTGCATAGACAACAATTCTGCAAAGGGAAAGCACTAAAATTGCTCCACTAACCTTCTATTTCCTTCTCTGTTTCTCATCGAGTTATAATCCCTCCTTACCTGATAAGACCCTTCATCCTTATCCTGCTGCTGACCTGTAGACTAATGTCGCCTCCTTGACCCTTTGCTCTTCCTATTGTGACAATAAATATTTGTTTTTAACATGTGGAAAGCAACTATGAGAACAGCTTCTGCAGCAAAATTCAAGATGACTGAGTTTATTCCTGCCATTATTGGCCAGGCATGTGAAACAGGTAACGACATTAATGTTCCTGTCGACAAACTTAATATGAGTTGCTAGCATGGATTAAGCAGCCACAATTTAGCTGCTACGTGGTAGCTACATGGTTACCATAATATCCCGTGTTAAATTCCTTCTTACCTATTGATCTGTTTTGATATGGACACACGGAAATCAAACTTTGTTTAGTGAAGTCCAGAAATTATGATGGACTTCTTTATGAGCTCTTCTTTATTAAGCACTTTATTGTGATTAATAAAGTGCTTAAACTCCCTCAAGCTACCCTGGCTGGTTGCATCTGTCATTCTGTGTCACTGGTTGCACGAAACGGATGTTCATTTTCGAGTGCAGTAGGTTTTTCTTTCATGGACTCATAAAATCCTAGAGAAATGGTTGATTACATTCAGTTGAGTGTCTCTCATGGGTCATTTCTTTAAAAGCTGAAAAGGTTCACTGCAAATGAGTAACACATGTATTTGTATTTAGCAAAGTTACCATAACCGTAACTAGTCAGCGATCTGTCTGGCTTTAAATGACTCGTCAATGTTTATGGCTTTTATAAGGATTACTAAGTGTTTTTGTTCCAGAGCAGAAGAACAGAGAAGATGATGTGGGATATTGAGTCACGCCATCTTTACTGCGTGTTCCGGCAGCGCACACGTCTCACCACTGCTGGCAAGGTGAAAAAAACTAAGCGAATCGGTTTTAGATCTCACATGTTGCAGTTATTTTCAATATATCTGCAGGTAAATTGCTGCAATTACTGCAAAGAACTAGATGATATTGTTAAAATGTAACAACACACTGCAGGAGGAGGAAGAATATAAAAAGGGGTGCTTTTATAAAGCAGCAGTAAAACGGGAATAAGGTCAAATTTTATGTTAAAAATAATGAGTCAGATCATGTTTTACAATTTTCAAAACAGAAGTTAAAAGCCTTCTTTGTTTTTTTCCCCTGTCCCAGTATGGAAAATCACGGGCCCACTAAAATAATGCCCTGAAACAGCTGTGATAAATTACTTTATCATCATGCCTGAGACCATGACATGTATGGTAAATTTCAGCAACCCCTTTTTTGGAAACAGTTCATTCAAGCAACATCCCTCAAAGGACATTGCTGAAAGAGGTGGAAACATATAAACTATCAAATCTAGAACTGTTCAAGAGTTTAACATTCAAAATGAGTGGACTTCAAGACAAGTAATTCTTGAATTATCTGAACATCCTCAAAGATGCCAAAACTTATTTCTGATGCAGTCTGTAGATGTCGGAATGATGTCACTGTGAAAGTGGAGCAGTCCCTCTCTTGGCAAGTAAAAAAAAAACATGTTTCTTATTTGTGTCCCATTTAGATTCGGCTTGTGTTCCACTTACTTTTTTTGTTGTTGTTGTTGTTGTTTTAATTCGAGTAAGAGCTATGAAAGGGTAACATGCTTTTCATCTTAAAACCAGTGAATCTCTGGTGTTTGGCAAGTAGCTCTTCAAAAAGTTATAGACTGTTTTATAAAGCTATTATGGCAAAGACACCCAACCACAGTCTTTGAGCACCGGAAATCCATAAATGTCTGGCAAAGTGAAACGAGCATTTATATACTATAAAGACGAATGATGAACACGATGGATAATTGATGTTGAGGACAAAGTAAAGAGGGTTTTCTTTTTTTTTTTCTAACAACATAATGGGAATTCACAATTCCTGTCACAAAATGGCGAAAATTATGGACAACCCCAACCAGTGAAACCCTGGTGAAAACGTTGTTAAAGGGTTAACAGAGGAGTGACGTTATCAAGACATCCTCAAGGCAGATTTTCTGAAAGACCAGGAGTTTTTAAAGAGACAGAAGCCCAATTTCAAGGCGCTAACTTACAGTCATTTTCAAAGTCGTATTTGATGTGGGATATTTTTTAACAACTGAATGTAACATAGTTGCTTGATGGTGCTGTCAGAAGGCATTATATGCCTGAAAAATACACAACATTGTCCCTTTAAAAGAACAACATGTTTTTAAATGGGTCTGATGTGATATTCTGAATGTCATGTTTTCATGAGCTGTAACTGTAAGTGGAATATAATTTAAGGCTTGAAAACATCAGTCTGAGTGTAATTAATAAATAATTAATTCATGATTAATCACAAGTTACTGAAATAATGAATTTTTAAATTATTCTAATTAATTGAATGTGACTGTATCCCAGCTTAACTTGAAAAATAGCTTCTTCTGACGCACATTTTGCCTTCACAGCCAAAATGTGCTTAAAATTGCACGTCTCTGCAATAACTCATAGTTTCTTCACCATGTTGCTACAGGTTCAGAAAGTTGTCCCATCCATATGATATTTAATGCAGCTGTCACTTTGGTGCTTCAGTGTAAGATGAACATCAAGATATCCATCCATTATCCACCAGCAAAACGAATCTAACAAGGAAAAAAACTGTAAAACTCAAAAATACTTTTGCTAAACATTGTTTTATGTCCGTATTCCCGTATCCACATCAATTGTTGATGTTATCACTGACTTTGACAAATGGAGCCTCCCAGCTTTGATGTTTGCCAATCAAAGTTAATGAATTTGTCGTAACAAAAAGTACATGTGGTTAAACGCCAAAAAGTGATACATTTCTACTGAAAAGGGAAAAACGCGTTCACCCCTTTTTGCATGCAACATCTCCTTTGAGTCCATTGGGGGCGCTCGGTGAATCGGACTGCTTCCTTGTTGCTTGGCAACGGAGTTCTTGTATCCATTTCCGCCCTGCGACGCGGAGTTTCCGGCATGTGGGAAAGAAGCGGGCTGCTCACTGGTAGGCACGCTGGAACTGTCTGGCTCGGGGTTTTACCCCACCGGGGATGCCCGGCAGATGTTCTGCGACAGCTTTTGTTTCGCTCAGAGCTTTCCTTGAGCAACCAAGCCTTCGTGTCTGCTAACGGTCACCGCCTGGTGTGCGGGGAAGCTAGCAGCAGCTAGCATCACAAACCGATTGTAGCTGCGGCTTGTAACGGAAACAGATGTGCGGTGCATCTGTTGGTTCGTTTAAAACACTTGTCATCCCAACCACTGCGGGCTGGGAAGCCCTCACGAAAGCTGTGCTTTTGGAAATGCTCTGATCCAAAAGTCCAGGCATCGCCATGTGTCCCTCGTTAGACTTGCTTACATTCGTTTCTCCTGCTCTCAACACAGACAGAGGACAGAAGGTTCACCTGACTCCAAACCCGACGGCCGCCAAGACGAAGAGACAATCAGCGTTAATCACGTCTTCCAGAACGTCGCATGTACCACTAAAATATAAACATAGTGGTAAGTTCTGGTTCGGAAATCTTTTAGTAATTTTGGAATGTAATAATCATCAACAATCCGAGAATACAATTAAATAATAAGAATTTAAAAAGCGTGCACAAATAATTTATTCAATAAGCAATTAGCTAAAGGTGTTCCTTTGTTTTTAATTTTATTTGTTTTTATTTCATAAAAAGCACATGTATTTTTTTATACATTTCTTGTATTTTTAATTGTTACTGCAGCACCCCCAGGGATCTCACTGCTCATGAGTTAACTAGACAAATACTGTGAACCATTTGCAGTCTAAATAATAAATAACCGTAACACAGAAACCACGACATAATTGAGAAAATTCTGAAATAATTATTTATGCTTTAACATCTAATGACGTCACGTTTTGATTCAGTTTTACATTTAATTATTTAATCACTCCCTGATATAAATAATTTTGAGTAGCTTGGATTGAAAGTTTTATTTTAGTTATGGCACGCCCTTATTAGATTAGTATTTCTTGTATTTTGTGACATTTATTGCGAGCAGTAAATGCCACGTTCTGGCTTTGTTTTCAGAAGTTAATAGAAGAAAGCACAGTTTGGCAGGAGGCAGCTTATGTGTCTCCAGGGAATAGCTTTGCTAATTGTATCATATTTCTTTAACCAGTAACAGTCTGCTCATTTCAACTCATTTGTCTTAAACAATAATAATAATTCTGTTTGGACTTTGCCAAATAACTCCCATCTGGATAAATGTAATATTCACTTTATTCTGTCACTCTTTTTTTTTTTTTACATCATGCAACTACTATGTCAGTTGTTTGTTTGTTTTTCTTTTCCATAACAGTTAGTGATTGCAAAGTCGGGTCTACTCCAATACAAATACAGATTTGAAACGGCAACCATGAGCAGCCTGGATGGATACCAGCTATTTTATTCTAGTTGCCATGACAAACCAACCATCACCGGTGATTTATCAGACGTCCAGGAGCTCGCCAAAGAGCCTCTCCAGGGGCTGAAATTGGCATCACATGCAGTGCTGGACACAGCCCAGCAAAGAGGCAGGTTGAAGTGCTCTAAATGCGGAGGGTCGAGGATGTTCTTCTGCTACACCTGCTGCTCATTAGTTGGTGTCAACATGCAAGAAATTCCCGTAATCAAGGTCAGTAAGGTCCTAAAAAATACACTTAGTGGTCTTTCAACAGAGTCCCTCTGGACAATTTATTTAAAATGTTTCGCGATGTGATATTCTTTGATGCGACACCAGTGATGAACTTTCCCGTCGACCTAACTCTGTCATGTTGCTGCGCTTTGCTCAGCTCCCAGTGAAGATAGACATCATCAAGCATCCGAATGAAACGGACGGGAAGAGCACGGCAGTCCACGCCAAGATTCTCGCACCCAACGACGTCACAATGTACACCTACCCCTGCATTCCTGAGTTGGAAAAAGACAAGGTTAGTTGGGTTTCATTAAAGTTTTGCTCTTACGATGCTATTAGGAATCATTGAGCATTTAGGCTGAGAGGTCGAGATCTTACTATGTAATCTACAGAAAACTGCAGAGCTGCTACCCTGTGGGGATCATGAGAGTGTCAGCAGAAGTCATGTATTGTTGGTGGTCCTAAATGGATGTGGCTTAATAGAGTTTTTTCATATTTTCTGCATCATTTGAAGTGCAAAATAGTTTAAATGCATACAGCTGTTTTTCAGTCATTTTGTTTTTTTCTCTATTGATTCCATTCACTTTTTTCGGTGCTCTTGTGTCTAATTTGAAATAGCTAATTTTAGATTTGCCGTTTTAAAGGCTTTTAACTTTATTGTATGAATTTTATTCCCCCTTTCAGCTGAGTTGTACTCATGTTCTAACTTTTTCTCTTGCCGCTTCTCAAGTTTTGCTGTGCATAAATCAAGGCTCTGCACAATCAGAGATTTTACAAGCTCCTTTTTTCCTTTTTTTTTGTTGCGTTTTGTCAACATGGAAGTGATGCTATCCCACTTGGTGTCTGCTTTTATTTTTTTCCTAGGTAGCGTTGGTGTTTCCAGGCCCAGGGGCTGTTTCAGTTCAAGAAATGATCCAGTGTTTACGTGACGGGAGTAAAAACAGATCGGGGGACCCCTTTGAGGAACCCTGTCTAAAGAGGTTGAAAGGAGAAGCTCACACTGCCACAAACTCTTCTAAGGACTCGCAGTCGGGGACCCCAGATGAAGCTCAGAGCTCAGAGTCAAGGGTGTACCCTTTGCAGAGGGTGGTCTTCATCGACAGCACCTGGAACCAGACCAACAAGATCAGCACAGATGAAAGGCTTCAAGGTAGTCGTCAAAGTTATACTCCGATATTAGGGGAGTATCTTAGGTTACGTTCATGTTTTGATTATTTTATTTTTTTTCTTCTCTAGGTTTGCTTAAGGTGGAACTGAAGACGAGAAAAACTTGTTTTTGGCGGAGCCAGAAAGGCAAACCGGACACTTACCTTGCTACTATTGAGGCTATCTATTATTTCCTCAAGGACTTCCACCAGCACTGCCTGGGTCAGGAGTACACTGGAGAATATGATAATCTGCTGTTTTTCTACTCCTACCTGCATTCACTGATCAACAAAGCCAAAGCTTCTGCTGGAAAGTCCTGATGAAAGGTGTGTGGCAAGAACGTCAGCTGCATGTGACCGAGTGGGAGTCTAATTAACAGTTAATTGAAAAGCCTGTGTGTATTATTTGATCTGATTTTCCGTTGTTTGAACATTTTATTTTAGATGGAAGGCTGACATCAGCTTTCATGAGAATATGCAATAAAACCGAGATTTCACAATTTAGACATGCGAGTGTTTGAGTCGGTACATTTAAAAAGTGTCGTGGCGATCTGTAAAAAACATATCAAGTATGTGAAAACACTCACGGATTTGTTATCAATGTGAACAGAAACTAATGACGCTTTGTTTTAATTTATAGTTGCAAACAAATAATGCATCAGGATTTGAGCGTCAGTCATAACAAGCTCTGATCGTCAAGATCACAATCACTGCAACTTAAGTAATCAAAAGGTTCCTTGCTTTACTTTCAGTTACTGATAAACAGGTCAAATACTTCAATCACCAAACTTTTATGGGTTTTTTTTTATTCAAAAAACCCCATAAACTTATCACAATAAGTTTTATTATGATTTGGCATAATAAAACTTGACTTCATCAAATCCTTACTAGGTCAGAAGTTTTTCTCATTATGATCGTAAGATTTAGATTGTGACAGAAAGACTAGATCCACGACTACAAGTGGCTCAAATATGCTATCCAGTTAGGGGGTCAGAGTTCATCCTTAGAGAGAGGATGAAGAGCTGTCGTCCATTGGTCATCGGGGCACATGATCCATTGTGTCCTTCCAGGGCAGACTCAGAAGTTAACAGGAGGACTGTGCATCCCTTTTGACCTTCGGAATGCCCTGGAAAAAGTGTGAGTGTTGTAAAGAACGGCATTTCATTCTGGACCCAGGTGACCTGATCTTGGACAAGTGACAGACAGGCAAAAGAAAAACCTTGCTTTCCATCTTTAGTTATTATTAGAGGCACCTGGATCACCTTTCACTGGTTTGTTGTTTTATTGACATGTAGAGTGATATTTTCAAGCAAATCTACATTGAATTCTCAACTAACGTTTTCAGCTGTGGTGGAAGAAGCATCGTCTTTTAAGTGTTTTAGGTTAAGCTGAATGATGGCATAAACTCAGAAAGTCTTTCAAGAGTCTGCCAGGTAGAAAGCTCCAGTACCTGAGCGTGACCTCAGTGAAGAACCTTTTGGACTAAAAGATTACCACACTGCTGGCATTGCTTCTCTCATTCGTTTAAGTGCCTCTTAATCCTGCGCTGAATCACTGTCACATGCCCAAACAAACCTCACCCTCCTGCCCTCTGCCCGACACATACACAGAAGGCATTAACATGGAAATAATTGTTATTGTCGACCTAGCTGTACGTTTTGGTTAAACAATCATTGACATCAGCTATTATCAATGCTAATGCTGAAATATTGTTTCCAACCTTTTGTAGAGGTGAGCAAATCAATCAGCCAAACATCAAAGTCGGCCAGTTTTCCCTTTGATCTGTGATTGGCCGGCTCTGAGAGCTGAAATACTGAGAAACAGGTTTTTCTTTTTATGTACAATTACTACATCAGAACTAGGAACTCCCACTATGTTTGGCTTGTAAATGCGTTGACCAACTACATGTAAGTTTATGGCCTTTGCTGAGTTTAATTACAATCAGATG
Organism: Poeciliopsis prolifica; assembly: GCF_027474105.1. Lineage (NCBI taxonomy): Eukaryota > Metazoa > Chordata > Actinopteri > Cyprinodontiformes > Poeciliidae > Poeciliopsis > Poeciliopsis prolifica. The sequence goes on from NW_026562396.1 coordinate 5,331,038, forward strand.
AAAGTTAGGATACTTTGATGGATAAATGAGGATGATTGTAATTCCTTCATTTTAAATCTATGAAACACTTTATTTCTCTTTTATGGTGCAGTAATCCTCAGAAAAGATTAATCTTAGTCGGTCAGATGTGATAACGGAAATTCTGACTGGTTTGCTGCTTGACTTTGGCATTTTTGGTACCCTCATTTGTCATGTGAAGTCTGGCAATCTACTGCAGTTAGACTCAACAACAACAGCTGGTGACATATATACAGTCGGCACCAAAAGTATTCATCCTTCTGGTGAAGTATGCATTCTTAAAATCTGCACTAAAAATGTATACCTTCAAGATTTACGCCAGAGACTCTTGGATCAGACTCAACAAATGGAATCTCGTTTTGCTATGACGGTGTTAAATTTCGCAGGCAGCATTTGCACAAGAAAAACATTTTGGAACACATTTGAATATTTTATTTACAGTTCAGAATATATTTGTCCATGAGTTTTTATTTTTTTAGTCAAACATGAATTCTTGCCATCCAGACATGAAAACCAATATTTTACAAGCACACGCCCCTGTGTGTGCATTTGTTGACTTGCAATCTCCTGGGATTGCGTAAATTTAAATATGACCATGAAATTACAATGGAAATGTATTATGCTTTATTCTTTGCAGATCCAAAAAATCTCTAAAAATATCCAGATCCTTCAATCATTTCCTGTGAATGTGGATCTAATTTTTACAGAAAGAAAAGGATGAGTTGCAGCTAGTAGTAGACCTCTCTGATCTTTGCCTGCAGTGCGTCACATGTTTTCTTGGCATCTCCCAGCAACATTGATGTATTGGGTTTGTAGAATATGGGGTTGTCCACCGCCGCGTAGCCCACTCCCAGTGTGCGCTTCATCACTATGACCTGTAGGGAAAGCATAACATCAAGCCAGTTTTATAAGCAAGACGCCATATATATCCAGTAAGAGTTCAGAGAATATTCCCGAACAGACCTGTTTGGACTTCCACACTTCCAGCACAGGCATGCCGGCAATGATAGAGTTGGGATCTTCTTGTGCAGCGGAATTCACCGTGTCGTTTGCTCCGATGACCAGCGTCAAGTCCGTCTCTACGGGTCACCAACATTCACACTTTTAGCCACGAGATAGATAAAGGATAACGCTCCGCTCCCCATCTCACGCTGTCATAAACAAGAACCATGTGTACTCGACAGCGTGCTGGTTGCTAAGAAAACACCAACGGTTGTCCGAATAACATGGCATGTCTGAATATTAACACACACATGCGTGGCAGCTGCAAGTGTAAATGGAAATGTGGACGTGTTGAATACACAAAGGCTGATATTGTAATTTCATCCTATACTGTCCTGCCAAAGTGATAACCGTGCCTCAATAAATACTACGTTTCTGTCTGCGTAATTTATTTTTAAAAGCGTTTGCCTGGAAAGTCGTCATTGATCTCATCCATCTCCAGGACCACGTCATAGGGGACGCCAGCTTCAGCCAGCAGAACGTTGAGTTGGCCGGGCATGCGACCAGCCACGGGGTGGATACCAAACCTGTCAGAGACGCACAGATCAAAAAGTCTTCCGCTCCGATCAATCATCCTCCTGCTTTTACTGAGAATTAAAACACAGCCCTCGTTTCTTTCAAATGAGTAAATGTAGTCCTAAAGAAAGAAGCATAATTTGTTCATATTTCCTGTTCTTGCATTATCCCGTCATCTATCTTTTCCATTTTTAGTGCATATATCTGCTATGCAACCTGCTATTGCTGTCAAAACCTTGAGCAAACTCTTTGCATCCAATCGGATATGTTTTTGTTTTTTTTTCCTATATGTGTACACATGGAAAGGTGCCCAGTACAAACTGTTAACTTTAGAAGACTGAATAGATTTGCACCCTGCACCTTTTTGTAAAAAAAAAGAAAACAAACCTAACTTTCCTTCGCTCTCACAGTTAATGCACTGCTTTTACTAATCTATTGCATCAAATCCCAATAAAATGTTGGTATGTGAAATATAAACAGCCTTGAAAACGTCTGTATGAGACCAAGATCACTTTGAAAGATTGGAGGAAAGTTTGACTCCTCAGACAGGCAGTAACAAGCTGTCGCTGAACTTGATTAAGGCCAAAATAATGTTATTTGGAAACTCCAGAGCAAATACAGAAATAAAATACAGATAAATGAAGTAAACATTGAAAGGATCCAAATTTCTGAGAGCTATTGTTGATGAAACGGTCACTAGGAGAGCGAATGTTAGATATATACAGAATAAAGTATCAGAGAGCATTTTTATACTAACTAAAGTCAAGAAGTTGGTTAAACAGAAAACACTGCACATTCTTTACCGTTCCCTAATTTTACTCTCGCTCAGTTATTGCATAGAGACATAAAATTATCTTGCAGCCATTAAACTGTGAAAAAAAGCAGCAAGTATTTTCTTACAGTTAGATATCTGGTTAACACAAAATTATTTCTAAATTCTTAATTATTAACACTTACTAACTTTATAAATTATAGAGTGTGTATCTTATATGGGGCCCAAAATAATAAACGCTTACCAGAAAATGTTCAAAAACATGGGGTGGGGAGGTAACAGTGCAAAAAGGGTACAGAATTACTCACCTGACAGTCTTGCCTTGTTCTCTTAACATCTTCACCATGTCTGCTATTGGGTACTGGGCTTTGGCTGCACACAAACCCCAACCTAAACAAAAAAAATGGATAAAACATGAGTTAGGAAATCACATTCCTACGCTCTACACTACAAGAGCAAAATTTCTTAGTTCTGGGTTCTTGATACACATCAGCACTATTGTTCACAGTTGAATAGAAACACAATAGTCCAAAACCATCAATCATGTGTTCTTTATTAATTTCGCTCTCCTCTCCTCTCCATGTCCTCATCCTTATTCAAATCCCAGCAGTTCAATAAGTCTGAGATCAATCTCTCTGAGAAATTGCAGCCTGTGTATGATGGATGCGGGACCCCTGCGTGCAAAGAACCGTTTTGCCTCACCACTGTTTAACCCTGGTGGTCATGTTCCTAACAGAGTTCAGCATAGCCTCTTGTTAGGATTTTCTTCCCTGTTGTTGTTGTTCTGAAGGCAGTCACTCATGACCTGTACGGTAATTCCCCAGACAGCCAGAGCCTTCTGTTTCCTCACTGCCCTCCTTTGTTGTTGACAAGTCTAGAGCCTGGACCTAATAGTTGCTTCGACTTTTCCCTGTTACTGTAATCAAACCAGCGTGTTGGACCACACAGCTGTCCTCGCGTTGGTCCAGGGCCATTAGGCAACAACAGCAAGATGTGTTTCCAAGATTTTCAGAATGGTTGCTCTAGCTCAGGCTGCTAAACAACTTATTTGTCAGACAGATCTGGCTTTTCTTTTGTTAAGAGGAAGAAGAAGAAGAAAAAAAGCATGATCTGGTAATTATCTCAGCAATCATTTTTTTATGTTGGTTGACAGACGATTCCAGGATCAACTACTAAGTGCACTGCTCCCTCTTGTGGTACCTGACGTTTTCTTCCGTTGTCTCAAATGAATTAATCAGCACCATCAGTCACAGTCGCTGACGTTTCCAAAGGATTCCAGGTTTTTCATTATTGCCGTTTGGATGCATCTTTTGGCAGAGCGGTCAGTCTAAACCTTTTTTGTGTCAGGTAAATGAAACAAAAGGCAGATGTTCTTGCAGAGCCAGACTGTCTGAGCAGAACGGAGAATTCACTCTGTTCAGTCATGATATCATCCCACGCTGCAGCTGTGCCCCACCTGAAGCAAGATCAAAGTTAGACGTTGGTGTTTCCCAAAAGTCCTTGTCTTTTTTTGGAGTCTCTCTCTCTCTCTTTTTTTATTTGGAACGTTGCAATGTGGTTACATCTGTTTTGAGCTAATTTTTCAACAAAATTGTCCAAAAGAAGCAGAAACACTCCCACACGGGGACATGCGATACTTCTGAACTTGTTCAAAAAGAGTTTTATGAATATTTTTGTTTTTGCGCCACATGTTATGACGGTGTTTGATGCTGAGTTTTGGCATTATTTTTAACGTTTGTTCATAAAGTTTGTGTAACAGTGTGTCCACGATCTGTTTAGAAAGCAGACAAAATGTTACGACAGAATAGATGGCGAGTTATTCCCAGGTTACTCATCAAGAATTGCATAATTAAAACATGTGTAGCTTTTTTGATGCATATTTATTGGTATCCAAATCCTTCCATGAGTCTGTCTCATGGAACCTGAGATGGCGTTGTCCTACCATCACAAAGGCAAAAATGGAGGTTGAACTAACTGGAGTTGTTTGTCTTGTTAGGATGTGATCAAGATTGAGATTTTCCAAATCAAAGGACGAGTACATGAAAGACGGCCTAGCACCCACGAGTACGTACACCGGAGGATCTGTCATGCTGTGGGCCTTGTTATCCTCCAACGTGTTGGAGTGCAATACCAGGAGGTTGGGAAGTTGACTGAGAATGGGTAATCAATTTTTTTTCCTTTTTTAATGTGTGATGATCCAAATCAAAAGGTCAAATCAACGCATAAGTGACAGACACAAAATCAACTTTCTTCGAAGTCCGCCTCAGTTCTAAATACCATGGAAACTCTGCAGAGTGAGCTACAGAGAGGAGGTCATGAGATCATTCAGGAATCTGGGTGTTCTGGACAGAATGTGCAAAATGAGAATGGTGAAAAATCCTTCTCTCTGCTTGATCCGAACTTCGTGAAATGGAGAAAACTTATTGCTGCTCTCATGGACCAGAGAGTACAAAAACAGAAGGGAGGCAATAATGACTTTGTTAAGAGCAATTATTTCTTAACAGGAATTTTTCAGTGCACTAAAAACAGTTTTTGTTTCTTAAGATTTTCAGTGCAAGATACAAAAAAAAAGAAAAGAAAGAAAGCATGAGTATTTGAATGTTTTTCAGCATTTAGTGCCAATACTATTGCATTTCGATTGTGAAGTCTACCTGGTGTGATGATGACGGTGTTGGCCTCTTTGATTATGTCAACAGTTTGCTCCACGTTGACCTCGGTGTGGGTGCCGACGATCTCCATGGGCTTCCCGCCTAACGTGGAGGTGGTGCCGTACCCTCCCAGGATCACGTTGGGCAGCGAGCGGTTCATGGCCTTGGAGGAACGAAGGAACTCCGTCTCAGATTCTTACCTCAAGCGCAGCCTAAACAAAACACATCTACTCACCACACACATGATGTACGAAAGGATGGCGCCAGAGGAGCCGATCAGGGCTCCCACGATCGTCATGAGGTTGTTGTCTAGCAAAAAGCCCTCAGCACAGAGCGCCCATCCCGAGTAGCTGTTCAGCACAGTGATGACCACCGGCATGTCTGCCCCACCGATAGCTGCTGTGAGTGTTACGCCCTGGAAGAACATGGGAAAGGTGTGCACACTTCTGCTGCCACTCAGCTTCGGTAGAACCTCTTTGCAGTTCAAACGCACTTGGCATCCAGCAAAGTGAAGCGTCAAATTTCACCAGCTAAAACGTAACCGAATCCAGACCCATTTTTGGAACTTTTTTTTTTCTTTCTTCTGAAAATGTGTTTCCTCAGAACTGAATCTTTGCTGCCTCATCTGTTTGCGGCTCAGATGTTGCTGTAAATCTCACCATGACAGCCGAAAGCCCGGACACCCCCATCAGGCAGCCCATCCCGGTGCCGTAGCTGGAGCTGAGCATAAAGGGCACCATGCCTCCCATGGATGCCGCCATCAGACCGGCGTTCAACATGTGTCGACCAGGCAACAGCAGGGGGGCGGAGTTCAGGATGCCTACAGGCAAAGAACAATTATTTTCAAAAGCCAGAAATGATTGTCAATCGTTTGTAGGGATAATTGACTACATAAAACACAGAGCGCAATTAGTTTCAAGCGCCCCTTTGGAGATCCAGATGTCTCTGCGGATTACAATCTGTTACAAGACAGCAACTAATCCTGCAACCACAGCCACTGCCCTGTGGTCAACAAATCACATCTTACCAGAATGTTTCTCATGTGTTCCCCTTGATCACTTCACACAACAGTTTAAATAAAAGACTGCTGATAGCTGCACGCAAAGCCCTGACCTGGACTCCACAGAGGATTTGGCTTTAACCACTAGGAGACAATCAACGCAAGTGGACATATAAAGCTTTTCGGTTTCGGTGTCTTCTAAAGGTACTCGCTTGAACTTTTTCATCTTTTGTTAGTTTACAACCACAAACTGGTGTTTAGTGGGAACAATGCGGCAGACCAATATAAAGTGGATCAAAGCTGCATTATTTTTGCAAGTCATTGTATCTCGGTTGTCAGAACCTCGGTTTCAGTGTTTCATAAACTTCTAAGCTTGAGACCCACATTAACAAAGACCATCATGGAAAAACCATCCTTAAAAACATTATTTATAACGTTTTTTATGTAATTACTGGTTAAATAATGTGCAATTTAAATTCAACCTGAGGTCTGAAGACAAGCTCAGAAACCCAAAAGGTCTCCAATGCATTTGAATCTTGGAAAACCTGAACGTAGTTTTGGTTAGCAGCTCCAACCTTGCAGCTTTCCGTAGGCCACCAGAGATCCGCTGAAGGTGACGCCTCCAATGTAGGTGCCCAGGTAGGCCACGGTCTTCAGGACACCAGCTGCAGGGTGAGTTTCCAGGTGAGGGAACTCAATCATGTACTCGGCGACGCAGGTGAGGACAGCCGCGAGTCCCACCAGGCTGTGGAAGGCTGCCACCAGCTGTGGCAAGTCTGTGATTTCGATGCGCTTGGCGATGGTGAGGCCTGTGGTCGAGATGTAACATCAGCAAATTATTACTGTTGTTATTTAGATTATTTGAAAGCGAAGAAGAGCTAAATGTCATGAAGCAAACACCTGTTTTCTGCTACAATGCCAAAGTAAGCAAAAATAATCAGTTGGGTTTGCTGAAAAGAGATGTAGCTGCAGCTCTGATGCATGTGCATGCATGGTAAATTAAAGGGGCGCTATTTAAACAACAGCGCCCACTCTGCCTTGAGGAAGTCATCACAACATCACTTAACCCTTTAATGTTTTTTTTTTTTTTTACTTTACTCTGAAAATTAGCTCATATGATATCTTGATATTTCAGGTATCATTGCCTGGAAAATCAAGGGGATACCGTGATACAATTCATTTTGATGTTATTTATCATAACAGAATGTAAAGCTCAAAAAAAGCCAATTTTACATAATAGCGCCCCCTTGAGGATCAATAATTGTCTCACTGAACACTAAACCTAAAAGATAAAATCTTTCACAAAGACTCAAGTAGAGACTTGCAAACTTAACAAGATACATACTGACAGATATCTAAACTATGCTTCAAAAACCAATACCCATTGCTTTCTTTCTTCGTAGATTAATATGAAGAAACGCAGCATGTTTCTATATGGTCTAGATAGTGGAGAGCAATTCTACATTCAACAGTGCGTAAAAGAGAATAATCAGTGCCAGACAAAGGACTTTCCAACATCGCAGTGCTGTGTTAGAGCTATGACACAGAGATTAAAAATACATACCAAGGGTCCCCCCAGTGGCCATAACTAATGACATCTGAGACAGCAGCTCTGGTGACGGCTTTAGGGCGCCGATGGTGGCAGCAAGGCCCCCTGCTACTCCCATCATGCCCAGGGCGTTCCCCAATCGGGATGTGCCCTGGGCGGAGAGGCCTGCCAACGCCCCGACGCAGCACAAGCCTGAGCCCAGGTACATCATCTGAGGGAATTAAAGAAACGGAAAAAATAAATCAGTCACGTCATTAAAAAAAATCAACGACCAAAATAAGTATACTGAATTTATTTCCGTAAAGTTGTTTAAGACTTTATGAAAGAGTAAGTAGATTAGAGAATCTCCCGTCACCTGCTCTATGCTGTACCCAGCAGCCAGTGAAGCTCCGTATCCTCCAACGAAAGAAGCCCCAGGCAACAAGTAAAGGTAGTTGTATTCAGGAGGGTCAGTGGGACGTTTGAACATGTCCAGCATTCTCTGGGTGATGAGGAAACCACCTACACAGGCACAGCAAAAAAAAAAGCTAAAAAACATGGCAGGAATTTAGCTGCACAGCTAGTAAACCACATTCTCCTCTATTGTGTCCGTGACGACTGTCAGACCGGCAATGTTGATGGACGAAACAAAGGCGGCGGCCAAGGCGAGAGTCTCAGGCAGGCTAGAGGGTGTGAGACCTCCACCCATCAGCACCAGACCTCCTACTGCGGTCAGACCTGAGAGGCAGAACGGGCAGCATGAATAACGGCAGCAAAGAGCCACACAAAGCACCAGACTGTACACTGACCCCCTGACCTGAGATGGCGTTGGTGACAGACATGAGAGGCGAGTGCAGAGCGGGGGTCACCCCCCAAACGGTGTGGTATCCCACAATCCCAGCCAAACCAAACGTTGTGACCATCTGAGTGAAAGCTGCGTTTGGGGAGATGATGCCCAGAGCCAGACAGGTGGACACACCTGATATTAAGACAAACAGCAGAGAAGCATCATTGACATATGAGCATCTTCTTAGATTTTCTTAAGCTTGGAACCCTCAAACTGCGCTCTTTAGATAGATTACCCGAAACAGAAGAAAGTGCGACTGCTGAGTTACCATGTCATTCATTTTCAATCTTTCTTTGATATATTCTCATACTATTTTTTAGAGCTACTGAGATTTTAAACATTAACAGCTGTAAAGCACTTGTAATGTGCCCATAAAAAACAAAACAAAAAGAACACAAGTACAGGATTAATAATCAGGCCTCAACCAGACAAAAAAACTTGCATGTTCTGTTCAGTTTTTATAGATATCCTAAGGGCAAATTTGTTTACAACAGGTATCATATTTAACAGCAACAGAAAACATCCACTGCCAGTACAGGACAACTACAAATATCAAGAGAAATAATGGATCATCTGAAATCAGAGCGCATAATAGTCAAAACTAACAAGAATGTAAAATGTGTATTATTTAAACAAACCTATAAAGTGGTCTAGTCTGAGTACTGCAGTCTAAACCAGGGAGTCTAAAGTCAGCAATGGCAGGAATGAAAGAAACCCTACCGCACCAGGTTCTGATCTTGGAGATCCTAAAGCGGCGGCCAGATGGAAGAAGATGAAACTCGCACTAAAGTGGATGTTGTGCATTGTTAACGATCAGTTCTCACAGCTTGGAGTGTGTTCTGGAGCTGGGCTTGCTTCACTCCAATTACATTGCTTGCCACATTAGTGAGCCTCATCAACCAGTTTTTTACTAGACAAGGTAAGGAAACCAAACAAAGCCACGCAACAATAAAAATGGGGCAGAATCAATAAAACACTGATAAAATAGAGTCACTAATAAATTACAAACTTTAAAAGAACCCAGTTTACTTAAAAAAAAAGGCGCTGTGGGACCTATTTACTCCCTGCATCCATTTTTGATTAAAAGCCCAGCTTATTATCAATAAGAGTAGATACTCGATTACGATTTCAGCTTCTTGTGAATGACAGTGATGCTCAACTGGGATTCATGGAAGTCAGTGATCGTGTCTTTAGTTGTGGATGCATTAATTGACATGCATTAATTGCACCATGTTGTAAAGACCTCCACAATGGCACCATTCTCAGTTTCACTGTTGTTTAAAAGAGTTATAACAGAGTCATCAGCAAATTTCAAAGTGCGCCTGTTCTCATGCGTGCTCCTACAGGAACTGCACAAAGAATAAACAGCACTGAAGAAAGAATACCACCCTGCAAACAGGAAGGATAAGGGTGACAGCTCACCATTAATTTTCACACATTATGACCGGTCTGACAGAGAGTCTAACAACCAGCCTACAAGATTTGGATTCAGATGAAACGCTGACAAAAGTTCATTCGCAAGAAGATATTGCTGGCTAGTATTAAATGCAGATGGAAAATCAACAAACAACAGCCTTGGATGTGTTTGTGCTCCACCAAAAGGTTTATTAAAAACAGAGTTACGTCCTGCACACGAGCGAACTGACCTAAAGTGGCCAGCGGCCTGTTTCAGAACGCCCTTTTCCTTCATCCTCTCAAAGCCTTCGTCACCAAGGAGTTTTGCAACAGGAACAATTGTTGCATGTTTCCACACGTTACAATCTGCTGCTGAAGAGACTGATTAGAAATTATTTTCAAAATTTCACTAAGTTGTAGAGCATAGCGCTCTGTCATTTCTGAAAGAGCAAGAATACGCAAAACACTATGGCAGCTACACAAAGTGTGTTACTGTCTCAGGAACATGTACAATATAATACTTTTGAAAAATTACATTTTTCCTTTCGTCTCTGTTTGTGGTGTATTTTGATACACTGTTACAGCACCGCATATAGTATTTTTGTGTGGATGAGGATGTTTCTGCAAATTACCCCATTAACTATTTTTTAAATCAATAGAGAAGGAAAAACTCTGTTTTTTGAGCAACTTTGCTTTTTTTTGTCTCTTAATGTGAGAAACAACAGTAAGGTTAATTTTTAAAATGTTGTGTTGGGACTAAGGCTGCAGTACTTTGCTAGAACTCTGATACATTTCAAATCAAAACTAGGAACATTTGATGACACACTGATAAATATCTTGAGCATATGCGATCATGTAGAATATGAGCCTTTTTATTTATGTTTAGAGCATAACGTCCTGAACGTATCTCTTCTGTCTGGCATGTAATCGATTCACTCCAATGACTCACATGGCATTGGAGTCATTGCCTTTGAAAAACTGAGTTTTTCATTTTCAAAGATTCTTCTTTTTCTATTTCTGTAAAAAGGCAAAATAATTTAACCATTATTCCAATCAAAATCTGTAAAGAGGACAATCACCATCAAACTCATGCCAAGTGACACGCCTCCAACAAAACGACTGACAGTCTATAAAAGCATCCATTTGAGTAGGAATATAGATTTGTAACATCAACGATTGTCACTTTGCATTGCATGTTGGTAAGAAACAGCAGTTCTGCTTCACATTTAAGCACCTCAAATACACACAATGCATGTTCTTTTGTTTCTTAATTTTTCTTAAAGTTTGATCTAAAGCTGTGTTAATTCGACATCTATGGAGGATAAAGGAATAAGCAGAGACTTAGACAATAGAACAAATTTCTGTTGCGTTCAACCTTTCCTCAAACTTGATCTTATCTGAAGATGTACCTCAGAATGGAGTGGAGCTAAAACATCCACAACAACAAATGCACAGCTGAATCCCCTGAATCTGACGCTTTGTGTCTGACCTGCAGTGTAGACCCCGGCAGAGGTCAATGTGCGGTTAAAAGGCGAAACCGTTGCAGCTTTTTCGGCCTCCAACTCAGCCACGGTTTTCTGTTTCACAGGGGCCGGCGGGGTCGTTTTAGGCAGCGGAGACGGGAACATGTTGTGACCTTCCTGTACAGGCAGAGGGGGAGAAAAAGACACACAAATACACCCCAGTGAGCACAAGAAGAAAGATCCATGAGGTATACATGTTAGACAGGGAATTCAATATTTGTGTGATTTGCATTTTGGAACATCTGGGAGTCCTGCAGCAGGAGATTACACTAAGCAAACAGCACTCATTGACCAGTTAGCAAGGGTTTTGAAGATGAATGTACTTTAGAAAGTACATCCACAGAAAGACTTGACTCATGCATACGTCCACCAGCAGTAAGTCGATATGCCCTTCTGAGCTCGCATGATTTCATTGCTACAGACATTGTGTCCAAACCAAAATTCCTGAAAATGTTTCCAGTTTGAGCCTTACCCAGATGGAACTGGGATTTTGTTTGTTTTTTGTCCTGGAGCTTGACTTGACAAGATGTGATAGCTCCTGCTGAGAGGGAGCGGAGGACGCCAGCAGAGACTTTTACAGCAAATCAAAACCAACCTTCATCACAAGAGTCCCACGGATGACATGGTCGATTGTTCCATAGTCAAATTCCTCGCGGGGCTCGTAGTGGAAGTTCTCCTTGTCTGGACTGATGGCTTTCAGCAGCTTCAGGACATTGTTGGAGTACAGAGTGCTGGCCTGTGTGGGCATGCGGCTGGGCAGGTCGGTGTAGCCTATGTGAGTGACTCCCTGGTTGAAACGGAAAACCTTCTTAATCTGTGAATTTTTCTCTGGGGTGAGCAGGGTGGGGAACATTTTTATTGCTGTGTTTTAAAACACAGGCAGAAACCTGACCTTGTAGACGTACAGATCTCCTGGCTTGGTGGTCTCTATGTTTCCTCCAGTTTCTGCAGCCAGGTCCACCACCACGGAGCCGTCCCTCATTGACTCGACAAACTCTTTCTTAATCAACACGGGGGCCTTTTTTCCTGCATGATCGGAGAAAAACAACAAATTGTAAACTAAGCTGAATTTGAACCAAACTATTTTAAGCTAATTTTCACTAAACTGGAAGTTTTGGACATGAAATTAAATGGGCTGACACAGTTAGTTCCCATTTTTGAAGCAGAACCCAAAAAAAGAAAACCAAAGCAAGGACTTTGATAAATAAAGTCATCCGTTAGAAAGGCCAAGTCAAAGTCCGGACACTAAATCCACCCGAGAAATTTTTGAAAGACCTTCAACACGACTGTTAATGCATGCTTTGCATCCAATGAGTCTGAAGTTAGAGATATTCTCCAAAGAAAAAGGCCTAAATATTCAGTCCAATATGTGCAAAGCCAGTGGAGACAAACTGTACCCTGCAGCTGTAAATATAACGAAAGGTAATTCTCCAAAGTACTGACTTGGGTGGTCAAACACTAAAGCAGGCCGCATATTTTAGATTTTGATTTGCAGAAAAGTTTAATAAATATGTATTCTTTTTCTTTCAAGAGATACACATGCTTCTGCAGCAAGCTGTAAATAGCTCTTTCGACATACTTTTTCACCAGTCAGCATCGGAGCTGAGTATTTTATCTCCGAGCCGAGCTTTGCGAGTTGTTTATTAGCAAATTGGTTCATCCATCTTCCTGACATGCAGATCCCTGTAATCCATCTTGCAAAGTTTTGCTCATGCAGAAACTTTTGCACGGATGTTGGGGACCCTCCAAAGATTGAATAAACTTCAAGTCAGTTACCATGTTTGGATAAAACCGTGTGGAAATAAAGCCTTAGAACAGCATGTTAACCTTGAAATCCATCAACAAAATCAGCAACAAGTCATTTCCGTTTTTTTTTTTTTTTTTCATTCTTCTTCTTTGACAATCAACTTAAAAAAACATACTGGATGCATGCACACATCCAAACAAGAAACAGTAGGCAGTTTATCTTAACTTTAAACACATGAAGATAAAGACAAATGGTTGAAGGTTTCATTGTTACCGACCTGGGATCAGGGCAGTGCTGATGACGATGTCGACCTCTTTACACTGCTTGGCGAACAGGGCCATCTCAGCCTCAATGAACTCCTTTGACATCTCCTTGGCGTAACCTCCGACCCCTTCGCCAGCCTCTTTGATGTCTACTTCCAAAGGCTCTGCCCCAAATGACTTGAACTGCTCAAGCGCTGCTGGCCTGACAGGAAACAAACAGTCAGCTTTTCGTCAAGATCACTAACCATCATCACCGAGTCTGCCGGTCTGAAACACAGGGCGTCGTTTTCGTTTCATCTCATACCTGGTGTCAAAGCCTCTCACGATGGCTCCCATTGACTTGGCTGCCCCTGCTGCTGCTAAACCAGCCACCCCACCTCCAATAACCAGGACCTGAGAACAGCAGAAACAGCAAGAGAAGGATCAGTTCATGGTTTTTAATGTGTCCGTAAAAAGAAAACGCCAAAGGTGGACAGAAGCCTCTCATTTCAGAAAAAAAAACAAGTTCAGTTGAGGGTTACCTTTGCTGGAGGGACTTTTCCTGCAGCTGTGATTTGACCGGTGAAGAACCGGCCAAAGTGGTTGGCAGCCAGAACCACAGCTTTATATCTGCCAAAATAACACATTTAACAAAACCACATTCTTTGTTGCCAAAAGCAAATTTTCTTATGCTTACAGTATATGACAGAAAGTATGAGTCCATTCCTATTGATATGAAATAAGATATGACACCGTGTCTAATTTAATGCTTTTGCAATTATTTGCAGGTCAAGTAAATTTGCTGTCAACATACATAAAACTAAAACTGCAGAATTAAAATAAGTAATAACAATCTTGACTTTTGTGTCTTCAGAATTAGGCTGTTTATTTTAGGCCTGATTTTTCATTTTGTTTTTAAATGGCACTGTTCTCATTTATTAGGGCCCCTATTAGGGTTACTTCTGTAAACTGATTATAACTGGAAGGCTTTCTGTTTTTATGAAAACAAAAGCGACTTTCAGGGTGTCCATATCTGTTGATATTTATATTTGCACTGCCACTGCTGAGCACAGGTCAGATATAGGATATAGGTCGTATATATTGGTGTTCACAGAACTTTTTGACTGCTTCTAGGCCAAAATTTAACAACTCATCGTAATGGAAGTCAAATATTTGCGATAAACTGATCGTCATTTCATAACTACACATGTCCAGCTGACTGAAGGGATTTTTTTATTTGTATCTCAGGGTGTTAAGATGAAATGTATAAAATAAGTTGCTCCTGATTTTACATTTATTTACTCTCAATTAGTAAATATTTATTAAGTTGAGATGGATGAGCTTAGTAAATAGATCCACTCATCTGAGCACATGACACACATCAGCAAGCAGTCTAGCAACAGTTATTACCTCTTATATGTTTGTTTGTCTGTACATACATGAATCTCCATGTTTATCTAGATATTTCCTTACCCGGCGATGTTGGCCATGGAGCTGAGAGCATCGTATCCCTGAGCGATGGTAACTCTGGGCACCTGGTCCATGGCCAGCACGGTGCTCTGCCTCTCTGACAGCTTCTTCATCAGGTCTGGATTCTGAGCCGGATAGATGAAGCTCACCAAAGTGGACTTGGGTTTCAGGAGATCTGCTTCAGTTAAACTGGGAGCTCGAACCTGGAAAAGAAAGGGAATAAATGAGAGGCAGTGTAGATTACTAAGGGACGATGTTAAGAGGAACAGAAGGGACATGTGGAACCTTGAGGACCAAATCTGAGCCGAGAGCTCCCTTGACGTCGGTGATGGTAGCCCCCGCATCCTTGTACTGCTGGTCAGAGAACTTGGCTTCATCTCCGGCTCCACTCTCCACTTGCACCTTGAAGCCCTGCTTGACCAGAGCCTGAACCCCAGCGGGTGACAACGCCACCCGACGTTCATTCAAAACTGTTTCTTTAGGAACACCGACCACTAGATCTTTGTAGGGCACCCCTAAATGAACACACAGCGAGTGAGAGTTAGGCCCGCCTTTCTTCAGAGGAACTCAAAAAGCATTTTTAGATGAATATTTAAAGTTGTGATCCCAATATTACAAGTTTGCATGCACTGGCTTAAGAGAGCCAGCGTGAGTCTGCAGCTGACATTGTGTGGCCGGGGAACAATATTATGTTGCACATTCCTTTGTCCATACATGGCTTGGTGACCTCGCCACCATGGTGACATAAGTAGCAGGTGATTGGCTCTGATCCACTATGCTCACAGAGAGGCCTCCGCTCCTACAGAAACACTCAGAACTTTAACTTTAAAGCTTACAATAACCCCTAAAACCGCCACAAACACTCTTTGGTGTCTCCACAGTGACGTTACAGCAAAAACATGCATCTCTCCAGGAAACCTGTCAGGCACCAGTGAGGATTCAACATGTCACCTTTAACTGACCTACAAGTTAGCAGCGCCCACAAGTCAGCAAGTGAAACAACTGCCTGCTTTCCCTATTTTGGGAACATCTCAGCTAACCTTCTGAAAGCATTTTATGATCTAAGCAGTCTTCCACTTCTCTGGGTCACAAAAAGGCAACTTTGAGCATTGAAACCTTAAACTGGAGATGAAAAAAATTCAAATCAAGAGAGATTGTGTCTGATCAGAGTAGTTCCTACCTCTAGAAGCGTTTTGGTCCCATAATACAGAAAAAGTCCTAAAATGCCTCCTCCCAAGTATTTTCTGATGAAGCCTCCTCTGGGACAAAACCAGGTAGGAGCTGGAGATGCAGCGCAGGAGAGTTGACATGGCTCCCTCAAACACAAACAAGCAGATAGATTATTCTGTGTTAAGGCTGCTTCTTCATCGGCTGTCAGACACCAGAGGACATCCTGATTCCCTCCAGAAGGTCCCGATTCCCCCAGTCACACACTCAGGCCGCCTGTGCTGCAAGGCCTACAGGCAGCAGGGTGACATTTCAACTCTGCAGGACACAACACACACACATTCACTCACTCGCTCTCTCTCTCAAGGCCTAGAGTTGATTACATGCAACGTCCCAGTTCGCGAGATCTGGAATTGTGACGACAGAGAGACGCAAAGGCTCAGTGGAGTCACAGAGACGGTTGAGTAAAAACGCAGGACTCCATTCACAATTTAAAATGGGGAAAATGACATTCTCATATTTTATAACAATGTGTAATTTATAGTGGGGGTTCAACTTGTTCTGAAAACGGTTTCCCTTAGCACTGCAAAGTAATTGAATTAAACTATCATTTGGTTTCTGAAAATCAGAAGCGAGAAGGTGGATCAGTATTCTCAGGAAGTAACAACATTACATCTGACCACTCAGGTAGTAGGTAAAACTCATTGCTCTATGTAGCTACAAATTAAAAGATGCCTCAACAGGCTAAAAATCCAGTGAAATCATCACCAGTTAACGCCACAAGTCAAATAATTATACTTCCTCTCAATTTAATATTTGAACATGACATCAGTTTTACATTTGAAAGTTCAACACACAATTATCTAGAATCTAGATTCAATGTATTCTCTTTTCTGTGCACTAGATGGCAACAGAGTACTAGAGAAACAAAAATTACTCTCAGAATGTGCTGGACGGCTATGACTTTTTGCTTTCACATCAAGCTGGTGTATAAACAAAAATATATTATATTATATTATATTATATTATATTATATTATATTATATTATATTATATTATATTATATTATATTATATTATATTATACAGAATAGTAAACCAGATTTGCTTGTGTAGTTTATGCAATCTGATAATTTGTGGTCTTTTCAATAAGGATCTCTGAAGGAGAGCCACATTGTTTCACTAAATGCATATAGTTAGAGTTTCAATTCATCTTTTTTCACCATCGATTTTTGTTTATCGCTCAATGCAAAATTTTTCTGTTCATTTATTTCAGAGTCAATGCTCATGTTTTCAGTTACAGTTATATTTTTCAAGCCCATATGTATTTTCAGTCATCTTTTTGGCCTCATAACATTTGCCCGACATGACTAAATAGCGGTGGGTCGTCTTCGCTGAAAGATGTTTGAGCCTGTGCGGTATCCGTAGTTTCCCTGTAATGCGACAAGTACGCTAGCACGCGCGTTTTCGCCGGAGAAACGCCGTCCGACGTAACACGTATTGAAAGGTTTTTATTGGCCATCTTTTTTTAACAGACACCACGCGAATTTTGTAAATACAGTACAACTCAGCTAATGTAATAATCGCTTTAGCTTATTAAATGTAGCTGCCATTTTCTTATTGAAGACACCACTGGTTGGTGTAAGGCGTTACCGAGTGTGTCGGTGTAATTCAGCTTCTACTTCACATTAATGGACGCCATTAAATGAAGTTTTTATTTCCTAAGTGCGCGCTGCTGCATCTGAGGCTCTCAGCTCTGTTTAGTGTCATCATGTGGCTTTAATGGACAATGGAGTCTCTTCGGCTGCTGTCGGTGGATCCCTCTGACCGGGGTTCTCAGAGATGCAGGCTGGGCCCGGGTCTCATGTCGTCGTTGGGTCTGAGGCTGGGCTCCCCTCTGCTAGTGTCTCTTCCCGGGGGAAGCTGCCTGTGCGCCGCCTGGCCCCGTCCCGACCTGGCGGAGGGCTTCCTGCAGATGGACCTGAAGTGTTTCACTCCCAGCCTGATTTCTGGGCTCCCCGCTCACCTGAGCGTGGACACGGCTCAGCTCAGCCCCGTGCCCTGCACCAAACTGAAGTGTGTTAAAGTGACTGTGGTGGTTCAGAGTCTGGACTTTAAGAAAACCACAAACTCCAGCCTGGTTCACGAGCTTGTGAAGGACATGTTGACGGGCG
Organism: Poeciliopsis prolifica; assembly: GCF_027474105.1. Taxonomy (NCBI): domain Eukaryota; kingdom Metazoa; phylum Chordata; class Actinopteri; order Cyprinodontiformes; family Poeciliidae; genus Poeciliopsis; species Poeciliopsis prolifica. The sequence continues at coordinate 5,349,086 of NW_026562396.1, forward strand.
TTTATGTCCATAAAGAGTTTGTGATCAACTTGCAGGATTTTAATACAGACATAAGATATGTTGTTGTGCACGGCATCAGTCCAGAGTCTGCAGCTGCTGGAGTCATCACCTCTAAAACTGGTTTAGAAATAGCTCAGATCCAGACAGTCCAGCATTACAAGAGTCGAATGCAGGACCAGCACATCCCCACCCTGGGAGGACTGGAGGAGGTCAGTCTCTACTTACTGTTATCACCCCAATCCACAAGGTTGACTCCAACATGTGTTTTTCTTCTGCTGCAGGTGAGTGCATCCCTGAGAGAGATGCTGCAGCTGCCCCTCCTTTATCCCAACACCTTGACCTCGCTGGGGGTGTCCTGCCCCAGAGGAGTGCTCCTGGTGGGACCTCCCGGAGTTGGGAAGACCGGGTTGGTCCATAGGGTGGTCATGGAGGTGGGAGCCAGCCTGGTGGTGGTCAGAGGACCAGAGGTAGGAGCTGCTGTGCACATTGTCATTTTCAGTGAGTAATTTTGCAAAGTCAGTGACTGGGGAACGTTTCAACTGGAAATTACTTTGTTGTCATTTTGGTTCTTAAAAAGGTTTCAAGAGATACAAATCAAATATCTTGCATTCTCTGTTTGTTTCAAGACAAAGTAAATGGTTAAACTACTATATTGTCAAAGAATAACTATTCCAGAGTGAGTCTTCAAAATAAACTCAACTGTACAAATATATTTGAGCTTCTTTTGTGTTTTATGAAAATAATAATTAAAAAAATACGAACAAAAAGCTGCTTCTTTAATTTTTTTCATTACATCCCTTGATTCTGATTTGTCAAATTCAGTTTGAGTCAGACTCCACTTTCTATATTCATCTCATCTGATATCAAATAGATTGTAGTTTTACTTGCAGTGTTTTTTGAAATGATAGCAGTAAAAAGGTGAATATTCTTTGTAATGAGCACTACAAGACCACAAATAGATTTAGCTGGTATGATTGTCATGTTTTTTCTGATGTTTTTAAAAATTATTTAAAATAAATGTTTATAGAGATCATGAATCAATGGCATTCAAGGTTATTAGGCCATGAGAATGACACGAGATCGACATGTGGTGCATAAGTGCAGCTGAGTCACAGCAGCGGTCTCCTTTGTCAGGTTGTCGGGTCACGGCCGGGTGAGAGCGAGGAGACGCTGCGGGCTGTGTTTGATCGTGCCCGGTCTGCAGCAGAAGAGGGCCCCTGCGTGTTGTTTTTGGACGAGCTGGACTCTCTGTTTCCAAGGAGAAGCGGCTCCTCTGCGCCGGAGAACCGGCTGGTGGCTCAGCTTCTCACGCTGATGGATGGGATGAGTCGGTCCGACCGCTTCCTCATCGTCGGAGCCACCAACAGGCCAGACAGTTTAGACCCGGCGCTGCGTAGGCCTGGGAGGTTTGACAGAGAGGTGCGGCGTTTTAATTTATATAGCCCTGTATGTAGCATGAACGACAGCTGCTACATGCAAAGCAAAACCAGTAAAACCAGAGTTTTCATTTGTCCTCTTTATAAGGTGGTCATCGGTGCTCCAACTCTGCTGCAGAGAAAGGCCATCCTGTCTGTTCTGTGTGAGAGAATGCCCGTGGGCCCCACCGTGAACATTGCAGAGCTTGCTCAGATAACGACAGGATATGTCGGAGCAGACCTGAGTGCACTGTGCAGGGAGGCTGCCATGCACGCTCTGAGGGAGAATGTAAAGGTAAATGCAGAGAAAATGAGTGATCATTTTTAAATTTATTATTTGCCCAGATATGATCATTGCAGCTTACTGCAGCGGTTTCAGTGACACTGAGCACAGCAGCAAACCTAAAACAGAATGGCTGAAAATGAAAAGAATCAATTTACTGGAATGGTCCAAAGTCCAGACCTCAACAGTGGCTGAAGTCTTACGGTGGAACCATAAAGAGAGCAATGCAAAAACAAATGCATGTAAAACTCATTAAACTGAAGGAATGTTTTGAAGAAACCTAAACAACTTTGCAACACTGTGAGAGAGTGATGAAGTCAGACAGACACTGGCTACTAAGAATTATTGCTGTGAAAGCTCTTGAATTGTGGAACACAGTTTGTAGGACTGTGTTCCGTGCAGACAAAATGTCAAATCTTTGTTTTTATCCAACGTTTGGATCAGGAACAATTTATGAGTTTAGTGTTCTGTGATTCAGTAACTCTGTTTTCTGCAGGGTTCAGGGGAGCAGGTGGTGGATATGAAGCACTTCCAAGAGGCCCTAAAGTTGGTGGGCCCGTCCTGCCTGAGAGGCAGCCTGGGCAGGACGGAGCTCTCCCCGGTACTTTGGGAGCAAATCGGAGGCCTGGAGGAAGTCAAAACCAAACTAAGACAGGTAGGCTAACTAGGGGTGGGTGATGTGGACTTATCTTATGGTGCTGTTGTGATAACAATATTTTTTTTTATCATAATCCATTTATTACTTCTTTTTTACATAACCATATGGCTGAGACTGGAGGGCTCAGCAATCATAGTGCCACAAACACAAATATTGTTCTTGAAATAGGCTTATTCAGGATGCCACTTACTTATATATAAATGTGATTTATATCACTACACTACAATGCAGTGTAGTGATATAATTTAATCATATTTAAATTTAGAATTGACTGATATTTATTGATGCATGTCACTTGTAGAACAGTGGAGAAAATAAAAAAAATAACATTCCCGATTACCATCAGTAACTGAAATTTATTATGATAAGAAATTTGATCCACCCATTTTCTACCACCCTTGTCCCTAGTGGGGTTGGGATGAAGCTGGTGCTTATCTCCAGCTAACGTTCCGGGCAAGAGGCGGGGTTCACCCTGGACAGGTCGCCAGTCTGTCGCAGGGCAACACAGAGACAGACGGAACATGCAACCATGCACACACACACTCACACCTTGGGAGAATTTAACTTAGAGAGACCAGTTAACCTGACAGTCATGTTTTTGGACTGTGGGAGGAAGTTGGAGAACATGCAAACTCCGTGCAGAAAGACTTCGTGCCAGGAATCGAACCCAGGCAACAGTGATACCAACTGCGCCACTGTGCAGCCCTGATAAATGTATTATGGTAAATTGATCTGATAAGCAGTATGATAAATTTCCACCACTAAGGCTGACTGAGCAGTGGGGCTGGATTTATAGAGCTAGAAAGAGAAAGTATGATGACATGGTTTCATTCAAAGCATAGTTAAGTGATTTTTCTCTTTAATTCTCTACCACAGAGCATTGAGTGGCCTATGAGACACCCTGAGGCGTTTCTCCGTCTGGGTCTGTGTCGGCCACGCGGCGTCCTCCTGTATGGACCTCCAGGATGTGCAAAGACGACGCTTGTCAAAGCTGCTGCCACCTCGTCCCGCTCTGCCTTCCTGTCTGTCAGCGGTGCTGACCTGTACTCTCCGTACGTTGGAGACTCTGAGAAAGCTTTAGCTCAGGTACCTTCTATTAGTTTTCTGAAATATGCAGAGAGCAGATCATTTTTATTTCTTCTTTGTTCCATCTTTCAAACCATTGCATCTGTCTTCACGTGCAGCTGTTCCGGCAGGCCCGCGCCTGCGCGCCCTGCATTCTGTTCCTCGACGAGATCGACTCGTTGATCGGTTCGCGGTCCGACGTCGGGACTCCTAACAGTGTACAGACCCGGCTGCTCTCTGTGCTGCTGAATGAGATGGATGGGATCGGCCTGAAGACGGTGGAGAGGAGGGGAGCAGATAAGGTCCTGCAGGCAGAGGGAGTGGAGCAGAGTCACACAGATGATGAGGTCACATGTTGCTGACATCACACAACTTCTCATCTTCACACCCTGACTTTAATAATAAGCTGTTTTTTTATTATTTCTTTTAACAGCTGGACTGTCAGGAGGTTTGTAACAAAGATGTGATGGTTGTAGCTGCCACAAACAGACCCAGCTGCATCGACAGCGCCCTCCTCAGACCCGGCAGGCTGGACCACATCATTTACGTTCCACCCCCTGATCTGCAGGTTTGATTTTACTTCGTAGAGTGCTTACTCTACATTACCTTGTTAAATTTAATCATAGTTATGCAGTGTTTTTTTTATTTATTAAACTCTCCAGTTTAATAGAAGCTTAGGCTGTTTTAACATGAAGCAATAAAGAGAGACAGAATAATTTTTACACAATAATGCGTAACAGCAACTGAGTCCTTTAATGTCAAGTCTCGTGGTGCATTGATTTGTGTTACCTGTGTTAAGGCTCGACTCGCCATCCTAAAAGTTTGCACAAAGTCTATGCCTGTGGATTCACGCGTCTGTCTGGAGGAGCTGGCTGCAAAGACAAAGCTTTACTCTGGAGCTGACCTGGAAAACCTGTGTAAGGAAGTAAGTGTGTCCAAAGTGGCTTTTTTGTTGACAGTTAAAAAACATACCAACAAAGATATATTTTTATATGTATATAATATTTTTATTTTTTTGCTTTTTAGGCTGCTCTGCTGGCATTGCTGGAGGAGAACATGGAAGCTTCAACCATCCAGCAGACACATTTTCTTCGTTCCATCAGTAAAATGAGTCCTTCTCTCACTGCTCAGCAGATTAGTTCATATTTAATACCTCACCAGTGATGTATTTTTATACAAAATATCAGTTTTAAAATAAATATCATGACATGTAACTTCTACTGTCTTTTTTTTTTATCTCATAAGCTTTTCAATGACATTATTTAGGCTATTTTTAACACTCATATGTTCAACTGTATTTCAGCTTTGAAGTCTGACCACTGGAGCATTTGTTATTATCAAATAGATGCTATGTCCTTCCGCTATATATTACAATACAGAAAGAACCATATACTTTCCATTTACCTCATAAATCCTCTCTCTCAGCCCTACATTTTCTTTAGAAAACTAAAGGGTCCATCCAGATTATGACAACTGTGATGCCTTAGTAAATGATCTTATACTGAAAATAAGTTGCATTAATAAGTTGGAAAATAAGTTCATATGTAGCAAATAGTATCATTAAATTCTTGCTAAGAATGGTTAAAGTGTTTTTAACCATTAATAATACTATACTATTATGTTCTATAATACTATAATGTTCAAAGTGAGTATTTGTTTTCGATCAATGCTGTTGTTATGAGCTTCATACTTTTGTTTGGTTTCTCTTCAATGTGTCCAGCAAATTACTTGAATTTCCTCAAGAAACGCAAGAATTATAATGACAAATGTCAGTAAATTTTCAAATTGAGAATATGTTTTCATACGTTTGTACTGTTTGCTCTCAAAAAGTCTGTTTTCTTCTGAACACAATCGGTATAAGCGGCATCCGCGATAACCGATATTTTTTACTTCGTATCGGATCTTTGTCAGTTTGCATTTGTAGGAATATGACCGAGTGAGCGCTGTCACCATCAAAACTATCTTTGAAATGTTCTCTGGTAACCGTGACAACGAGAATTTGGGCAGTTAGGAGAAAGTAAACGCTCACGGGCTCCATCTGAACGCTTTGTATTTCGGAAAACTTTCATTTCGTAGGTATTTACCTGTTTGGGTGGCACTTACGCAGGTGTTGTCTTTTGTGGATGATGATGTGTACAACAGCGTACATATCACGTAACTTTAAGATGTGGTAATTAGCTAGTCGCATTTTTCCTCCTGTATTTCAGTTACAAAAAACGTTCATAAAATATTTTTGGAGTCCTTATTATCCGTTAGCTATTGAGCGCTCTTTGTAAAGTTACGCAGCTAAAAAACAAACAAAAAACAATAATTTGCTCTATTTAGCTCGTCGTAACAAAAAAAAAAGTGCCTGTTCAAGTCCGCCACCACCGGAGTTCAGAGACGCGAAACCCCGAGCTTTTATTTTGATATTCCACTTCCGCTTACCGATAAGTCCATTTGCATATTAGCTAAGTGTTTAGCTAGCAACTTCACTATTTTGTGAGCAAGCAAAATATTTGTGAGTTTGAAAACATTGTTTGGAAAATAAGTATATAGTTTGGAATTAAATGTATAAAGTCAGTCCTTTCGAATTAATTATTTAGTTTGGAACTCATACAATTATAAATGTTGGAATGGCGTGGTGAAAATATGTCAGAAAAACGAAGACCCACATTTTTTTTCTCTGGCAGGCCAAATACAGCGAATTATTGCTGTTAAATTTTTATTGCGTAGCTTTACGAACGGCACTCTACAGTTGGCTGACACATGTGGTAAGGAAAGTACATAAACCAGCAAGTGAACAGCATGCCATTTTCGCAATAGGTGTTTTAAGGATTTTGACAAAATGTCCGGATTCTTCCGGTTGATGATGAAGAGGAAGGAGGTAAGATGTTTGCTTTATACACTTTTGGCAAGGCTCGAACTGCTTGATCAGGTGTGGCTGGTTTGTTTCTTGTTTCAGGTGATTCCTATTGTGGGAATAATGGCTTATTCTGCGATAGGATCATCATCAGTTGCCATCTATTTTCTGTTCCACAAGAATGATGTGATGTGAGTTTTTTTTATTATTATTTTTTTTTTACTCTTTTTGAAGAAATTTTGTCAATTAGGGCTGAGTCATTAAATCCGCTGTTTAAATTTGCTGTGTAGTTTGAACAGGTCTTCAAATCCAGAACCTTGGGATCAAGTGGACCCTACAAAACCTCAAAAGGTGTATTTTAATTTTTGTAAACAAGCATTGCCTTCCACCCAACTTCTGAGATGTGCTGCCTCACTATCACTGTGGCATCAGAGTCAGTCCTCCAAATATTCATGGTAACAGTGGTAAATACCTTAAATGAAGTGGCTCTCTTTTTTTTTCCTAAAATTTTGTTGCAGTTTGTCACCATCAATCAGAAGTGGGAACCAGTGGAGACTCTGGAATTGGTGAAGTCCATGACCAAATGAGAACGAGGAGAAAGCATAATTTCTGAAGTTGTTTTTTTGTTATTTGGTCTCAAGCTGTTCATGTTCATGTTTTTTCTTTTGTACTTTAACAGTTTAATTTTACTGTCGGATGCCTGAGCTGTATCAAAATATGTATTGCTGTCTGAATATAAAAAGGCATAACCCCGGACTATTGCGCTCTATATTTTCAATAAAGCCGAGCTTTTTTGTGGCTTAGAGGAGCGGATGGTTTCTGTCTTGATATAATGCTCTCCTGACTAAAGCTAAAGTTACCACTCTGATCAGAAGTTTTTATATACATTAGTCATCATAATCCAGAGTATGATTTGTTCTTTGTTGTTTCAGTTTAAACACAAAACCTGGGGGGAAATTGCATTGTGTTTTTGTTTTGTTTTTCCATTTTTGTATTGGTATGTCATCTGGTTTTGGTGACTACAGGAGTCTCTTAGGCTACCGTTGTTGATGACCTTGTGAAAGACGCACTGAGGAGTGTTTGTATCCATGAGGAGTTTGCAATAAACCTGAAGGATTTTAATGCACTAGTTGGTGGTGTCCTGTCCCAGAGGCGTGGGACCTCCTGGAGTTGGGAACTCCGTGCTGGTTCACTTTGTGGTCATGGAGGTAGGAACATTTTAATTTTTACTGATTAATTTTGTCAAGTCAGTGATTGGGACACATTTTCCAGGCACTGACTTAAAAAAATGATATTGAATGTGCTGGTTAGACATTGTTATTTTAGTACTCAAAAGAGTTTCAAGAGATGCAAAACAAATATCCTGTATTTCATGACAAATGACTAACTTCTTATGTTCAAAAATAAATACTCCTGAGTGAGACTTTAAAAATCACAAGAGATTTGTATGGATATATTTGAGTTTCTTTCATGGTTTTTGAAAGTAAATGAAATAACTAAAGATCAAGAAGTTGTTCTTTAAGTATTTCATTTTCTCATTACATCGCTTCCTTCTGATGTGACGAAATCTAGTTTGAAAACTACTTTCTATATTCATTGTATCTGATGTAAGAGATTATAGTTTACATTGTTACTTGAAATGAAAACAATAGAAAGGTGAAGTCTTCTAATGAACTTAACTGGTGTTATTTTCATATTTCTGCTAATGTTCACGTTCTGGTGTATCCCTGAGTAACAGCAGTGTTCTTCTATGTCAGGCTACAAACAAATCAGTTTTAAAATAAATGTTATGTTGATGTAACTTTTACTGTGTCATTTTGTTGTCTCATAGCATTTGCCATGACACAATTTTTGCTGTTTTTAGCAAATCATCTAGCGCTATCTTTCAGTTTTCAAGTGTGACCACTAGAGGGCCCTGCACACTTGTATTTTGTATCTAATAGATGCTTTGCCCTTCAGTTGTACATTACAATACAGGAAGCATCATGTGTCTACGTGCCTGTCACCTCGTAAACCCTTGCGTACTGTCCTACATCAGTTTGTCTCCTGCTGTGCAGGACTCAGACTTCAGGAAGCTCTGAAGCAGCAGGTAAGACATGTTGCACCGAGCTGCCTTTGGGACGTCGCCTCTTCCCTTAGGAAAGTAGAGACTCAGACTGAGGATGTACACAACAACAAGTGAAAACCAAACTATTTTCTCTGCAGGTGTTTTGAGTATTTTGGAAACATGTCTGGATTCCTCCAGTTGTTGAAGAAGAGGAAGGAGGTAAGACGTTTGCTTTTTTTACTAGTTTTATTTGTGCAGCCGGGCTGCTTCTAGTGAAGCTCAGATCTGGTTGTAATGCTTCTTGTCTGTCTGTTTCAGCTGATCCCTCTGGTGGGATTCATGGCGTTCGCAGCAACAGGAGCCACATCTGCTTCCCTCTACTTTCTGTTCAACAAAACCGATGTGATGTGAGTTTTTCCTCTCGTTTTTAGCTCACGCTTGATTAAATTACATCAATTAGAGCTGACAGAGTATAATCTGTTATTTTTTTTTTCTGTACAGTTTAAACAAGACAGAAAACCCAGAACCATGGGAAAGAGTGGACCCATCAAAGCCCCAAAAGGTGTGTTTTAGTTTTATTTAAGCTTTATAAGATTCCATATTGCTATATTAATTTTGACGAGGGTTTCAGTTCTCTTTATTGCGGCATGTAAACAAGCACCGCCTTCTTCCCTGCTGCTGATAGACAGTGCTGAGTCACTATCACTTGTCCCAACTGCCTTCTGTGACATCAGAGCCAATCCTGGTAATAGCCAAAGGATAACTATAACAAAGGCTCTTCTCTCTTTTTTTTCTGTCTGTAACATTTTACTGCAGCTAATCACCATCAATCAGCAATGGAAACCAGTGGAAACTCTGGAAATGGTGAAGTCCATGACCAAATAAAGAAAGAAGAGCCAGTATCATCTCTGAAGACGTTGAGTCTTGACCACTTGCCAGGCCCCCTCATCAGTCTAGCAGAATCCTTTCTGCACAAACTGGGACGCTTTGACACTCAGTGTGCGGAAACGCTTCTGCTCAACTGGTGGGGTCTCACTCTGCTCTGTAGCGGCAACACGAGGACATCTAATCACATCGACAGAAAAAAGAAATGTCTGAGATTAGGACGGGTCATTTGTTTTTGTTTTTTGTCTTTTTGCCTAGCCAGAGCTGGAGAGATTAATTTTTACTTTATCAGCTGTGGTTCGACTTCATTGGTGTCTAAATATAAAAAGACACAAGCCCAGAGTACTGTACTGCATATTGTCAATAAAGTTGAGCTTTTTTGTGCCTTAGAAGACCAGATGGTTTCTGTTTCCATGTAATGCACTCATGATTAAAGGTAACGTTCCAGGTCTGGTCAGAAGTTACTATGAAGTAGTCCTCAACAGGAATGTTATTTTAATTTGGGGCATTTTGATTTATGCTATTCTGTTCATGTTGAACTCATTAAACAACGAAAGGAATTTTAAAAATGCACAACTTTAAATTCTTTGCCGAACTTGTCTTGGCGAATCGATGTTATTATATTTATGGCTTCGAGCAAATGCATACAACCTATTCAATATTTAATTAAATGCCCCTCAGAAAGTTGAAGAGAAATGTGAGCTTTGTAGCCATCAACAGAATTCTGTCAGAATATTTAATGTTCTTACTGGAATTGGTCGATTTGAGTTATCGCACTGTCAATGTGACGAACGAGGTATAACTCATTATGCTGTGCGGCAGTGGAACAACTACACATTGCGGTGTTTAGGAATATTATTGTTATTATGTACATTGAAAGTGATGTCAAAATGACAATATCTTTGTTCATCGCGATAATTTCGGAGACAGTTTATTGTCTTGCAAAATGTGTTACCCTGACTAAAGACTTCCCAGGAGTTCTGCACTTCAGTTCTTGTAAAACATGAAATGTCCCGGACAGACAGAACTTTGTTGTTGTGCTTGTCCTGCCCAAGGCTTTGACCAGTTTTCTTTCATATTAGGGTTAAAACCTGTTCACTGTTGGCCGTTTTAACAGAAAATTGATCCCAAGCAGCGCTCAAAAGTGGTTTTGCAATAAAGCTGGCTAAAATTAAGCTCGATTGTCCTGCACTCAGCCTTTTTGAAAAATTGTAGTTTATGCCTGAAACCCTGAACCAACCTTTTTAAATTAACTAGCACTTCTGATAGAAAGAGAGGTCAAATATCCAGCAAAAATTATGCAATGGTTTTTTTTGTGGCTACCAAAAGTATCGGGACATTGCTTTTAACCACATGCATATATTCACAGGTGGCAGTTTAGCTCCGATTCTACAGACAGTCGATACGTTCAAACCTGTTCACCCTCGACTTTTGGTTGCATGACCTCTCAACAAATGCCTCAGATTCATATCCATACTCATGATGACTGCACATAAACTGTGGGATTACACTACGCACAAACCCTTCTGCTCGGTCTTAGTTCAGAAATGTTTAGCCTCCGTGAAGGGGTGCAGCCTTTTCCACTTCAGTCACAGTGACTCGTCAAAAACAGGAAAACGAATGGGTGTTACCCACAGCTGGATGTTTTTCCATAATAAAACACGGGAGCCGACAGCAACACAGCACCTTTTAATTTAAACAGCTAGATATATTTCCTCAAACAGCCTTTTTAATTAAACAGTTGAATGTACAAGTGTCTTTCTGAAGGACACCTGTTCTGTCCCAGACAGAAAATCAAAATGAACCTGTTAACCCAAAACACTGGATGTGAACACTTGGTGCAGAGGTATCGTAAATACTTGCATACCTCTGGAAGGATTCCTCAACCGATGTATGCTGCTAGTAAACAATAGTTTTTTTTAGGGGAAATATGACTGAAGGTAGATTTGTTGCTTAAAGTGACAGCAGCAACAAACAGCTTTCACACTCTGGTGTGTGAAAAATCCAAATCTACCTATGGCCATTTAAGAAGGGCGATCAATACAGCCCTGCAGAAAAGAATCCCCACTGTGTTCAGGAATAATTAACTGGAAACTCATTTTCCTTTTTTCTTGTTTTGGACTAATTCCAACAGTTTTTCCTCAGAGCAACATTCTTTGCCCTTTTATAGATGCTTTGTGAGGTTAAACTAGCTGTATGCCAGTTAAAGCCTCAGAGTGATGGCGCACACGTGATAACGTTCAACCGTTCCTTCAAGAGTTTGCGACCATAAATAGGTTTTGAAACTGGATGCCACACACGCCTGGAAGCCAGTTTGCTCTGAAATGGACTAAAACATAAGCAATTTTCACCCTTTTTGATCCTTTATGCGGTTTGTGTAAGGGCATATACGTTCAAGGAGTTTAATCGTGTTTGGCCTGACATGGCGAGAACATGTCAGGTTGACAGAGTGTATGAAAAATGAAAACAGGCAAACGCAATAGGTCGGGGTGTCGGGGACTGGGCCGGGGGCGTGGTACGCATTCTTATGCTCTCGTCCCTGCAGCCTTGCTGGTTTGGCAAGTGCTGGAGGTCTGTGGATGGCTCGAGGGTTGTCCGGCGGCCTTGATCTTGGTGTGGTGCTGTTTGTGTGGTTTGTTCGGACCATGACCCACAGAGGTGCGTTCTTAGGTGCTGAGTGTTGCTTTCTGCTGTTTTAACTATTCTAGCAAATTTGAAACGTTGTCATCTTGAGATATCCTTTATGTAGAAAAACTCTGCCCTGTTATATGTAACGTGCATGGCCGACTAATTTATATAAATATCTAATCCAAAACTACAATCAAATTAAGTTTGCAAAATGCTTTCTTTCTAAAGAAGTCTGGCTTTTGCAACAAGTCATTGACTTTACAGCAATCCCTCAAATGACGCAGAGATTGCGTTGAGTCGGGTGCCTTGCAGCATCTCTCAGCAAGCACGTCAACAAGCAGCAAGAAAACACTCCCCCTTGTTTTCAGGAAAAGTCGAGCTGCTCCCAGATTAACTGATGGAAACTTATTTTTATCTTGCTCACATCTGAGGAACAGAACTGCCCTCTGCAGGAATGACCTACATACATAACTAGGATTTAGGCAGTGAATTTCCTTGCAAATAAAGGTCGGAATTACATATATGATATGTGGATAAATCAGAGGTTTTTTTTCCTACTTTCAGAAGAAAATAATGCAAAAAATATATATAGTTTTGCCAGCAATATCTGTACTGCTTAGTTAGTGATGGCAACAAGGTGGGAAAGAATCAACTCTCTGAAGCGTCTTGACGATCATGTTGAAAAAGTGAGAATGGATATTTGCTCTGATTGGCTCGTTTTCAAGATCAATATCAAATACAAGAACTAAAAGCTCACTGTTACTTTGATTCTTCTGTCACAGATCTCCAGATTTCATTCAGACGACAGTGGTTAGCAGAAAACTGTGCCGGTAAGGCAGGCTGTAAAGTAATAACCGCGCCACCTAAGCAACTAATCTGCTTAGTTTATGGCTGGATGGGCAAACAGAGTTCGCATTATGTTTCAGAGAGGCAACACTCATATCAGAGAGCGAATAATCAGAAAGTGTCTGTGCTAGAAAGTCGCCCTTGGCTGTGTCTGGCATCCACAGCCTGCAGTTCAGTTGGATATTCATGGTGTTGAATTGGCGTCTCATGACTTATTAAACAAAAGGAGACAATGCACGGAGAAGAAGGTGGAGCTTTTATTTCCTGCTCTGCAACCAGGAAGTGTTTTTCCTTTTGTTTGGTTCCACCTGCATTAGAGGTGCTGCCGTCTCTGTGTCACCCCCGCACAAGTTGTCGACCTTTTTGCACCGTCACGCTGCCTCATGAGTTTTCAGCAGTGAAATTTGATGGCTTTGGATAGACGAGCTCCGGCTTGCCCAGGCATCTGCATGGCTGAGAGGCTACAAAAACGAGCCTCAGACACAGAGAGCTTTATCGCTGTCACAATTTCATTCATCAAGCTGTGTTCGACACACAAGTCATTTACAGAAACAATGAGTCAGGAAGGGCTCAGCGCTGCAGACGTGCAGACGTACGTGACATTATGGCACACACACACACACACACTGAACACCACAGGTCATGTGACCAGCGAGTGAAAAACATTAACCTCAGCTGTAATTGAATATCAAACATGAAACTTCTTTTGCCTCACCTGTTTGTTCACGTCATATTATTGAAAGTTATTTTGTGCCGCTCGTTTAGGACAGATTTCCACGCTTTCCAGTGGAACCTACTCAGACAGGATAAAAACAAGCTGCGTGTTAGAGGAGGCAGAAAGGCAGGGGAGACGGAGGGAAACCGTTTCCTTCTACAACAGAGTTAACCGCTGTTTGAACATTTTATAGCACTTATGTTGCCTGGAAACTGACACCGTCTTGTCAGTTGTAAGCTTTTTTATATATTTGAGATTTACACATTAACTTTGATTGGTGGGCAACGTCGCGGCTATCACAGGATCATCTTTCATGTGGTCTGATGTGCTCTTCAAGTAGATTCACATTAGAGAAAACACAAAGTTTCTCTAATTCACAGGCCTCTCGATACTTGACTACCTGCACTTGCACTGGCCAGCCACACACCTTTAAAAGTCACTTTTTTCCTTCAGCACTGCCTTGCATTTCCTGTGGAAACAGCATCAGCAAACTCTCCTCAGAGGCCTTGGGCCTCGTTGACAGGAGAACATCAAGCCGTTGCTACAAATTTCTCCGCCACAGATACATGATGCACCATGTCTTGTTCTACCACTTCCCAAAGGTGCCTATTATAACTGGGGTCTGCTGACCTTGGAATGTCATCGTAGCGATTTCAATTGTGGCCTCGGTTTTCCTGTTAAAAGCAAAGAGGCCTGCTGCTGAAATCCACCTGCTTCAAAGTTGACCTGTGTTCAGGGATTATATTTTGCATACCTTGGTTGATGCCTCATCTTAAGCCATGATTCTCACACTACTGATGGCAATCCTATAAAAATGTACATAGTCCACCAGCCTCTCAAACACTTTGACCAGGTCGTCTGTAAACAACCATGTGATTGAATTTCCTACCCCACACTGATTCCCACGTTGACCTCCGTGTTTCTAGTCCCTGCCATCTGATTGGCTGGTTTGTCCGTGTTGATGAGCCTAATACAGAGCAGGTGAATGTATATTTTATTACTCGCTAACAGACGATTTTGCTTCATGCACTTAATCACATTTCGGCTTCAAACGTTGTCATTTACAAATTCAGCAAATGCGCGACCCCTAGTGTTGGAAAAATGAACCACATATAAATAAAAAAAAAAGGATCAAAAGCTTTCATCCAATCCTGATCAGATTTGCTGTGGTCACTTTTGAGTAGAATATGAGTAGAATACATAAACAACCACAGTTTATGCAAGATGCAGCTTTGTTAGACATTTTACAGACTTTTTTATGGATGGAAAAGTTAATGTCCCTTCAACCAACTAATGGTTTTGATATCCTTTACAATAACAGTTTAGTCTCTGAGTCTCAAACTTTCAGATATGTCTTTCATTGAGGCAGAGGACTTTTGGCCCGCCTTTCTGAACAAAATTCTTTTATATTAACCATCTTCTTCGGGATGGAGTTGGGAGGTTTCCTGCCCCAAGTGGAGGAGTTTAAGTGTCTTGGGATCTGGTGCATGAATGAGGGAGAGACGGATTGGCACCGCGTATGATCTGTCGTGGTGAAGAGAGAGATGAGTGAAAAAGCAAAGCTCTCAATTTACCGGTCGATCGACATTCCTACCCTCATCTGTCATGACCAAAAAAACAAGGTCACGGATGCAAGAGGGCGAAATGGGTTTTCTCCACAGGGTGTCTGGGCTCTCCCTTAGAGACAGGGTGAGAAGCTTGGTCATCCAGGAGGGACTCAGAGCAGAACCACTGCTCCTTCATGTCGAGAGGAGTCGGCTGAGGTGGCTCGGGCGTCTAGTTAGGATGCCGCCTGGACGTCTCTCTGGGGAGGAGAACGGGCACGTCCCACCAGGAGGAGGTCCGAGACATGCTGGAGGGACCATGTTTCTCAGCTGGCCTGTGAACACCTTGGGATTCCCCCAGAGGAACTGAAACAAGTGGCTGGGGGGAGGGAAATCTGGGCCTCCCTTCTTAAGCTGCTAATCCTGCAACCCTGGTTTAAAAATCAGCCTCTGTCCTCTTCTGCTCTGATGTGAGAGATTTGATTGACAGACCAACCAGGTCAGGTCTGAACGTTTACCAATATTCACCTCACTGTTGCCAACTCAGCCACTTTCTTGCTACATTTAGCAACATTTCAGACAAAAAAAATTCATATCAACCAAAATCAAAATCAGCAGGTCAGGATTTTTAGAAATCAGGAACCAGGGATCGGCCAGAAAACTGCAGTCGGTGCAGCTCTACACACATATGTGTGACATTCTTTGATTAAATAAATTTCTCTTACGCGTAACTCCAATACCTAAAACTTTAATTTATACCAGGTGAGTCTTTCACCCCTGAGAATGTGGACCGGTTCTGGTACTGGACTGATTCTGAGCCTTCAAATGATTTTAACAGAAGTTTCACAAAACTTAGAAGTTGATGTGACAATAACATTTCCCCAACTACAGCACAGAGCAGCTCTTCGATGTAGCAGCCATGTAGCCTGACGTAGCAACATTTTGCTAGACGATATCAAACATTGAGAAGTTTTAATTACTGTCATCAAACATGCCATTTTGGAGCCAAAATGAAAATAAATACAGATATTGAATGTGTGTATGTTAAGAGTGTGTGTCAAGTCTTGTTTGAGTGCAAAACCTGACTGTGATTAATTCTGAAACACTTGGCCGCTGCTTTCCTTTATTATAAGAAACACAGTACAAATAACACAACTGAAAACTTTATTAAACCAAAACTGTGGTCTTGCTTTTAATACTATTTTTGGGGTAGTGGAGATTTAGCTTTACATTGTCTCAACTCTTCCGAAAACGCCATAAATAGCAAATACAGCGCACGTCATTCCTTGTGCTCACCATTCACCATTGATTTTCTTTACAGAGACAGAAATCTGCCTGGTAACAGACTTCAGGTGAACACATTTGATGAGGTGTAAATTTGACAAAGTAGAAATGATAATAAAAAAAAGTGAGGGGCTGAAACACAAGTCTCATAACCCTTGAAAAGGTTTAGCGTGCATGCACTGAGGCCAGCTACAAAATCAAATGAAAATAGCTGATATCCACGCTATTACAATAAGATCATAGCATTCAGCTTCAACGCATTAGAATAAAGTAACACCTTTAAATAACCAAACATCATTTGAAACAAAGCAAAATTCTTTCAATACAAATAAAAATCACCCGTTGCAATAGGCTTTATTGGTGAATTAAGGTCAAGTTTTCAGATTATTCTCTGCATAAGAGATCATTTTCCACCCAATGAGAGCAATGCAGGCACGGGGCATTAGATCCCCCAGAGGCTGCAGTCCTCCTCCAATTAGAAATGTGCATCTGTTGTCGTTCCGCTGACTGCGCTTAGGCACCGCCGTTTCTCCCCAATCCATGTCTCTATACTGTAGCTCTTGCAATGGCACCGAGCAGCACCGAGACATCCCGGCCCCTCCGTGTGTGCTCACCCCTGCCTCCACTGAATCGGACCGCGTACGTCAGTGAAACAGAGACTCTCAGACGCTGGGCTGCTGACACTGTGCACAGTTACGTACTGTCCTCTGTCTGTGAGTCTGGACCTGCACCGTGCATCTGGTGAGGCCGTAGGTGTGAAGCAGCAGGTGGCGTGCCTTGGCCTGGACGTCTTCCCAGTTGTTGGCACTAGAGGGAGCTGTGCACACAGGGGGGAATATGATTACAGCTAGCTCGGCTGTGGATTTCATGTTTCAACAAAGTGATTTCAAAACAGTCAGTCTTCTGCAGTGTGAAATATCTACTACTAGATTCCCAAGTTAAGTGAAAATCTTTAGAGACCAAGAAGTCAGGCAAGTCAACTTTAAATTCCAAGCTAATTATAGTTTCATTTTTGAGAACAGAGTATAAGGAGTCTCACACAGACTCATTCCCTCACTTTATTTTTAGCCTATCCAGACCAAATGACAAAAATAATCATGCCACAGTTTGTTTTAACATATAAAAGATTTCTCTCCTAAACAACAGCAGCTGAATCCACAGAATACCTTTGCAACGAAAACAACTGTTACCGCTGGAGGTATTCTGATGATTCAGTTGTTGTACAATAATGTTGCACAGAAAGATAAGCTGGAACAAAAGAAAAGCCTGTTCTTGTTCTCTGGTCGATCCAGCATGTGCCGACTGTACAACAATAATCACTTTCACTCCTTCATAAGGCTGATGTCTACTTGAGTAAGCAAGATGGGGCTAAAAACATTTCAATTTGCAGCTAATGGAAAACTTTGAAGTGTTCAACTAAAATACATTCAGATGCAAATAGTGAAGCGCTTAAGTGTGTTTATTATCCATGAACCTGCTGGTTGTTGGATGAGACACTGGAGGGACGTTTTATGAGATGAAATAAGGAACATCAGATGGTCTGTTAATGGCTGAAGTTTACAGGGTTTTCTACAGTGTTACATCTGATAACAGCATGTATCAGCACACTAAGCACCAATCCTGTTGTAAAATCAGAATGTACATAATTATTAAACCAAAGGCCAAAGATAAGAACAAACTCCAGAGGCCATGGCGACACTTGGCACAAAGCCTTTCAGGTCACTGACACGTCATCTACTGTCATGTCAGCAGCCAACCAACATCAAGTACATATGCTGAGAAAATCTTTACGTTTTCAATTTAAACAAAGGACTTTGATCTGGCATGCTGAGCAGTAAACTGGAGCTGAATTGCCTGAAATCTTTCCATTTCATCCCATGTTTATTGTAGATACTTACTGAGTTGCAAGTGCACCAGCGCTGCGGTCTTGTCAGCCGTCAGAGCCCAGACATTCAGCTCGTCGACAGACTGGACGTCCTCCAGCTTCAGGAGGTCCTCTTTGATTCGCTGAGTGTCCAAATGTCTGGGAGCACCTGGAGCACGGGAAAATGATCACCAGAGCTCCCGCTGTAACTTATTCATAAAAGCTAACCAAAGTAAGCTCGGGGAAAATGAACCTGGCCTTACCTTCCAGCACAATGACTATCGTGTCTCGAATGATGCGGACTGTGGTGAAGAGGACCAGAACTGAGAAAATGTAGGTGCATATGGGGTCCGCCAGCTTCAGCTCCGGCTGTGAAGTCAGACATTTGCGTTGAGTCAGATCAGTTGTTTTGCAACTCACTGTTAGCAATCATTACATGCAGGTAAAGCTCAGCAAGACTGTCATCAAAAACTGAATTTAAATCATTTATTAATTTAAGAAAAATATCCTTAACATACAGTGATATCGCTGTAGCGCTGATATCTGTTAATTTTGATGATAACGGCAAATAGCAAATTAAATCCACTCAATTTTCTGAGAAACTGACATTTCTGCAAGTTTGAATGAGTGGCATTTAGGACTTTAAGAGGAATTTAGGACTGCTATGGTTTAAATTCAAGGCATACACAAATTACCATAAAATTATCTAAGAATTTCAAAGCTATGCGTTACATGTTACTCTGGGACTCAGCTTGCCGGTAAAAAAAAAAACAGGCTTCAAACTTTTTCAAAACTTTTTGCTCTCTGCATAAATTGTGTTTAATTAAACTAATGCACTAAAACCAGTTTTAGATGACAATAAAAGCAGGAAGATGCATGCAGGCGTGTTATGACTTGTTTGGGTTCATCAACCACAACGCTGCTTGAATGCTGTTTGAGCAATATGTAAACAGGGACAGATGGATTAACAAGGAGGCTCCAAACTAGGGCAACACGCTGTTACTTTATGAATGATGGATTGCACCATAATGTTGCTCAGTACTGTTAACCTAACTCTGCTATAAGAAAAGAAGTGAAAAAAAATCTGCAAAAGATTTTACATAATCCGAATTATGACTTCAGGAGGAATATTGGAACTGGCGATTTCACCTTGAAGCGGACGATATAAGCAGCTATGAGCACACCGACGCTCTGGAGGAGATCTCCCAGAGCGTGGATGAAGGCCGCTCTAACGGCGAGGCTGCCGCTGGGCCTCTGCTGACCCGGCCCGGCAGAGTGTGAACCCGAGGGAGCAGCCGGACCGTGGGAATGACCGTGACCGTGAGAGTGGAGGTGGCCTCCCTGGTTTAACAGAAAACCCATTCTGAAAAGACAAAGAGACATTAAATCACACGTCTGACCAAATCACTAAGCCGACTCTGTAAACACTGACTTACAGGTCAACACCTGAAGTCTGTGCAGTAAAGGCAGCAGCACTTTGGACTGAACTTATAAGGTATTTTTCTGCATCTCATAGATTTGTTTGTTCTTTTTCGGTAGAAATGGCCATGCTTACATAAGATTAACCGCCACCCCTACAGCTGCAGTGATGAGCATGACGTCCCCATCTATGTCAAAGTCCTGATGCACAGTCCGCAGGACGGCCTCGTACAGCAGGATGGTCGTCAGGATGTAGATGAGCAGCACACTGAGGACCGCCGACACCACCTCTACAACGACCACACACAATCGGACGTCAGCTCAGAAACACACGCTTATTAAACGCTGACTTAACCATATTACACTTCTCTTTTAACAATGTTACAGTAACGATTAAAAAAAAAAGAGCAGAAATTTTCTTGCAACTCAATCTCACACAATGGCTTTTGATCTGCGACTGTACCATCCAGTTTAACATGTGTGTTTAATAATAATAATTCTAAAAAAATATACATTTTTCTGAATTTTTCCATATTTTTCTCACATTTCTCATCATTTTTATTTTTTCCTTTGAGGAAATTAAACAGTAAACTGCTGTTGTACCACAAAAAAACAACAACTTAATTATGACGTATTAATGTGAAACACATAAAAAATCTGACCTTTGTAATATTTCTAAAGAAATAATCGTACTTGAAATTATTAACAAGTCTCTATAGGGTTTATACAGACCCAATCATTCAGCCAGCATATTGCCTCCATTGTTACAGATGAAATAAAAGAGATTGGATTCTTATCTGCTTTGAGCACAGCTGAAAATACACTTCTCCAAATTATTACTCAGCAGGAAAAGTAACATGAAATGCCACAGCGGGAGCAGCTGCAAATGGAAAGTGACAGGAAAAAAACCCCAAAAGAAAAACAAATCGGCTTGGCTGCCTGTGCAACTCACCAAGGCGATGTAGTCCAAAGGTGAATCTCTTGGTGGGCGGCTTGGTGGAGAGCCACAGGGCCAGCAGAGAAAACAAGATACCAACCACATCTGCTAGCATGTGCACAGCATCAGTCATTATTGCTAAACTGTTCGACACGTAACCACCTGGGGGGAAAAATGGAGGAAAATGAGAGATGTTTACGACTGGCTATCTAAAAATCATTCGTACGTCCTAGCTAAATTAGTTTGGTGCTGTTCAGTGTAATGGGAATTATTTTAAAGATAATAAGAAGGTGACGGCCAGTAGGGGATAAAAGAAAGGACTTACACAGAGAAAGACAGAAAAAAAAGACGGGAAGGGAAAAAAAATTGAGGACGGAGAGAAGAGAGAACGGACACAGAGGCAAGACACAACAGAAAGGAAAGAAAACATAAAGAACGAGAGGGAGAATGGACGAAACAAGTAAGGTCAAGAAGAAGGAAGAAAGATTAAAGAAGGAGATGAGGAAGAAAGGAGATAAGGTGAGAAGGAGTTAAGAAGTGTTGAGGACAGAAAGGAAGGTAGAAGGACGCAACGAAGGACAGCTAACGGGAAAATTGAAGGAAGTATAAAAATGGAGCGAGGACAGGGAGGGAGTTCCTGCCTGGGAACCCGCCAAATACACACTCTACTGAAGTTAAAACAAGTCTGCCGCTACTGTATGGTGAGACAATCTCAGATCTGATTGAAACAACAAATTAAAGTTCAAACTCCCGCATGAGACAGGTGTATGCTCTTCTTTCATAGAGGTTAATGTTTGATGAAGATACCCGAGGCGGCTTTCCCAGCTAGTTTATTAGCTGCTGAAAAGGTAAACAAACACCTGATTAATTTCAAAGGTTGCTTACGGGAGATTTATCCCTTTAGCAGTTCACTGGGTTTAGTTTTCCAGGAATAAATCACCGTTTGACCAGCAGCAATAAAAAAAAATTTAATAAAAGCTCCAGTAACTCCAGGCAGCCCCATCATAATTACTGCATAACAGATAGATACAATTTATTTCAGCTGAGCACAAGAACAAGATAAATGTTTCAGAGATAATTTTGTTCTCTTCTTGCTGCATCTCATTTCTGCCCTCAGCCCTGTGCTTTATAAGTAACATCTGTGGGCAAGGTGGGAAATACAAGGGACTCTAGATATTTTAAACTTTTTAGGGACACACTTGGAGACAAAGCAATCTTCTTTTTTTTAGCACAGTAACCAGCATTATGTGAATATTGAAGGGTTCCAATATAACCCTTCTGGTATGCTTATTATTCAGGCATTAGAAAACGGACTGGAGTCAAACATTTTCCACTTCAAACATTTAACTGCTACAATTAAAAGTTTGTGTAATCGCATGCAGTTCCCAGGAAGCCAAAAAATAAGTAAATAGGAAGAATAACAGTTATTTCTCCATTTACAAAGCATAATCATAAGAGCAAAACTATTGCTGAGCTCAGCTTCATCGCCAGGTGTTTGCTAATTGCTGCTGGCTAGTCTGAAGGAGCCGAGTGGCAGAGGTGCGAGGGAGGACTGCTCTTTGGGGCAGAAGCTTGAAAAGTGCAGGTCAGAGGGGGCGCTACACCTCAAAGAATGCGGTGCTAGGTCCGCCCAGGCGTTTTGCAAAGCTGAATGATCGACATGGAGATTAGAGGGTTTCTCAAACACGCATGAAAGACTCAAGGCAACGAGGAGATAACATCACGACATGACGTACAGCTCACACATGATGCCGGCTGAAGGGTTGATGGCTGCTTATTTGACACATCCAGGCATATTAAGTCATATTATGTCCATGCAATTGGAAACAGTGAGAATAGATGATGCATCTGCTTCATGAGGGAGTGTCTCGTTTCACAGTGGGATATTTTAACCACTGAGGGATGAGTGGGAGGGGTAGTGCTCGGGGCAGCACTGGTGAATGTGATTCACAGTGGGGCCAGCTGCTACTCTTGAGGCACTTCCCTTTCAACTGGGTGCATTTTCATCTCCAGAGTTTGTTTAGTTGCAGAGATAAAGTCAAAGGATTTGCACACAAAAGGAAGGTGGTTAAACAAGCATACAGAGATCGTTTAAGTATAAAAAGTAGAAAAGACAATCATAATGTTTGGATATTTTAATCATTTAAATTGAAAGCCACTTTTTTCCATTGTGGTCCTTACCTATAATTTCCCCCGTCATGAACAGGAAGTACAGTACAGCTGCGATGATGAGCCTCTTCATCACCCTCCTGTGTCTGATCCTCTCCCTCTTCCTGCTGCAGTTGTCACACGGGTCCATGTTCAAACCAGGGCTGCCCAGAGTGGACGAGGAGTCCAGCAGGGAGTCATCATCATCTTCTGCTTCGTCTCCCCCACCACCAGGCGGGACCACCACGGTGCTCACCGCCACCCCGTTGGACGGAGCCCCGGCCGAGTAGTCGGACATCTCTCCGGAGACGACCACCCTCAGCTTGTTGAACTTGGGGGCCTCGTCATCTTCCACCAGCTCGTCGGAGAAGTCAAAGGGAGCCGAGTCGCTCAGGCTCCAGTCGCTGCGATCCCTCCTGAAGGCGGACCGCACCTTATCGAAGAGCTTACCTCCTGACATGTCGAATGATTACCGGGGCTCAGCGTGTCGATAGCTCTGTGTTTAAGTCCCTGTGCTCTTGGGCAATCACTCACATCTTTATAAGGGAGCGCGGTGGTAAAGCTGCATGTCTGCCCCGACCTGTTAAAAAGGAAAGTGATGTCAAACACAGACAGTTTCATGCTGGAGAAACATGAAACAGACGCTTCGTGTTTCTACAACTGAGCAGGTCAAACAAGCAAACAAAAGAAGCAGCCGCTGTTTACAAAACTTCAATAAAGAAACATCAATAATTCTTCTCTGTGCCTTTAACAGAGAACGTTCACCTGCCCTCGTAAAAGCAGCACTGGCCAAACAGTAACAAGCTAGCAAGCAGATGTTAGCTTTCCCGTCACTTTCAGACTGAAGGGCAGCGCCTGTGACGTGACAGGTTGTTAACAAACACTCGAGAAAGACTTACTGATAGAAGAGTGTTCAGCAGGACCCGCTTACTCCGCTGTCATGATAGTAGTTGAGCAAACAACGCCAGAGCCCTGGAACCACCTTAGCTCCGCACTGAAACACAGGGAACTTTGCTTCTGTTGGGTTGGACATAGTCCTGGGATTTCCGGCTCTTTTCTGGGATCCATATCAATTGGATAAGTTCACCGGAAAGAATCGTTATCGTGCAGAGTAGAATTGCCCAGTATAGATTGGTTTCCTCACGATTGTGGTTTTTTTTATTGTAACATAGCGGGTCTCTAATCTTTTAAACCACTAAAAGTGTTTTTACACTTCAAGTCTGATGCTCAGAGTTTTCCAACTTCCACAACAATTTAGGCCAGACTAGCTTGCATATTGCATAGGAGTTTTTTTTTTTTGTTGTTGTTGTTTAATTGATTTTAGGCAATGAGGTGATTTTATAGCCGTAAATACAAAACTAGTTACACCTTTTCAAAAGAAACAAAACGAGTTAGAAAGGAAAGACCCATCGCATGAATCGGTTCCAATCGTTCCTGTAAATGAGTCGTCAAAGGGAGCCGGATCCGTCGCGCTGGCACCCTTCGGAACGTGATCACGTGATGACGCAGAGGTCACATGACGATGTCTCATGCTACAACAAATCGCAAATATCCGAATTTGTCTGTTTTCCTGCGGGCCTAACACGCGACCCGACAGCTTCCGTTCAGCCGGAGCCGAACCAGGAACCCGCCCGGCCGAGGTAGTTTTCAGTTTTCAGCCTCTGGTCCAGTGAGGACTGTCGTGTTCCTGCCATTTAAAGAAGCTCAATGAGCTAGCCGCTGCATTTCTTTGTGACTCATATGCAGGCGTTTGACTTATTTCAGGTCAAGCTGCCCGCTCGACGCTACTCGGTTGGTGGGTCAACCGAGTAGCTGCAGATGGAGGTGGAGGGGATGGGTGATGAAGGACATTCGTCCCAGAACGAACTTCCAGGTACACGGACAGTGAAAACATGTCTCTGCACAACCCGTGTCCGTCCATTGTCCGGGGCCTGCGTGCCTCTGCGCGGTGCGACACAGTTGCAGCTTTGTTTCACAGCACAAAGCGGTTTGCTTGCACGAATAGAGAGGAAAGCTTCAGGAAGACGGCAGGTATTTTGTCAGGTTGCCACGTGTTTAGTTTGGTCAGAGCAAAGCACTGAGCTACATTCCAAGGAAGATTACAACTACAAGAGACCTGCCGAGGAACAAACTAATACCTCTGTTGTCCAAATCCCTGCTCAGATTTGAGTTTCCTGTATTTCAGCGTCTGACACTTGCAAATAAACATTGAGTTTGAAGGTAATAGATTTGCACTGATCTGACTGGAGCTACAGAATTGCAATGCTTTGGAAAAAATATTCAAAGTTTTGTTCGCATCCTTCCACATGTTTGCTGCTGTGCCCTCGCAGCTGGTGGCAAACTGTGAACAAGGACTCTTGTGACTCTCCCCAAAAAACTACCTTTCTGTCTATTTTCCTTTAAGAGCAGAACCAATTGAGTTCACCGCAAATAGTTGCCCTGTCAGCAGCATCTCCCATCCGAGCTGCGGGTCTCTGAAGGTCCCCCAAAGTTACCACAAGGCAGCTGGATTAATATTAAAATCAGATCACTCACACGAGTGGAATTAAGATGCCTCTCCACATTTTGATAAAGAACAGACAAAGACAACTTTTATCAGCTCACACATTCAGAATAGTTGTGAATTGGTGTTATGGATCTCTTTTGATGCCGCTCATGTGAAACACTTTTCAGTTGTGGTGGATGATGGAGAAAGAATCTTAATTGGATCTTTTTTTTTCCAGGAGAACTCCAAATAAATGTTTTAAAATTGTTTTAGCATCAACTGCATAGTCTAATATTTAATTTCATGAAAAATGTGTTGAATTCTTATGTTAAAACAAAAATATTAGTAAAAGGGTTGCCTTCCAGATTGTAAGAATGTCGTAAGAAGGTTATGACCACCTAAGCCTCACTAACTGTATGAGTATACGTCTGCATGATGTTGTTTGAGCTCTCTGAACTTGCTTGACAGATCTCGGGGCAACGCAGCAGCTGCCAGCGGATCTGCGAAGCTCCACGCCTGCAGAGAACGTCTGCGTGAGTCAGAAAGCAGTGGACAAACTCACTGAGGGTTTCCTCTCCCACTACCTACCAGATCTGCAGAACTCTAAACGGGCCCTGCAGGAGCTCACGTACGTCTCTGCATTTTCTGTGCTTTGATGGTTTCGCTCCTGTTCGTAGTGCAGAGAAAAAGTATACAAGAATATGCAAAACATGTTTTGATGTGCACAGCATTCAGTTGTCTTGATTGATAATTTGCACAAGAAACAAACAAGAGTCATGCAAAACATAAAATACAGATCAGCTTTCTGTTGTCGGTGCTTATTGTTAGTTTCTGTGCAAAGTGATGAAACTATAATCATGTCACATTAAAACATGTTGATTTTCTATTCTGTGTTTATTTGATCTGGATTTTTTCTAAACAAAAGAAAAGAGACTCAGTACTTCAGAGTGATCAATCTGTTGTAAATCCCCTTTCGACTCAACCCAGAACTTTCCATTTCTTCATTTTCAGCCATTTCTTGTTCCTTGGGGCTTTTTCAGCTTTAGCTATTAATAAATGGTTTCACCCTGAGTTCTTATTGGCCTCTGAAACATGACATGTTCATGGTAAAGTCTGTAATAGTTAGCTGAACATTTCCCAAACCATGACACCTCTTACACCATGCTTTTCATTTCCTTCTAAAAGAACCTCATGGTTTGGGTTCAGTGAACTTGTCTTTGTTTCGTCGTACCATGTTTTCTGTACAGTGCAGCGGCTGATTTCAATTTTTTATTTGTGACCTCTTTAGGTTGCTTGGCAGACATAGAAGTCTATTTCTATTTTCATCTCACCCTGCTAAACCCTACTCATCCAGTCATCAAAATTTGCCGCATCTGGTCACTTTTTTTATGCTTCTGATACAACTTTAATCGATAAAAACTTCTCTTGCTTCTCCTTTGAACGATTCTGTGTTTATTTCCTCTTTCCAACCAGACAAAATCAGCTGATACTGTTGGACACACTGGATCAAGAAGTCACCAAGTTCAGAGAGTGCAACACCTTGCTGGACCTCAACTCGCTGGTGTGAGACTTAAAAAAAAAAAACTAAAAAAAATCTTTTTCTGGACTCTGTGGATCAGAACGGAGGACTAACCCGTTTTGTCTTCTTCAGTTTACAGAGGCCAAAATTTACCAGAACAAGCTGGTGAACATAAGAAAAGAGATGATCATGCTTCATGAAAAGACAACTAAGCTAAAGGTACTGTCGCCGCGAAAAGAGATCTAAACGGGCGTTGACTGCATGTTGGGTAAGTGTTTGGTGTTGTTGGATTTTCAGAAAAGGGCTCTGAAGCTGCAGCAGCAGAAGCAGAAGGAGCTGCTGGAGAAGGAGCAGCAGCGTGAGCGGGAGCTGGAGAGGGAGAGGCAGCTGATCGCCAAACCGGCTAAAAGAACGTAGAGATGTTGAAGAACCGCTCTTTGGGGCTCGCATGTCTTACTCCGTTTACTACATATCGCCGATCAATGACACAGACCTGTAACCATTTTCCAAAGGGCTCATTGGACAGTCGGAGAGGCAGCGCGCGGTTTCAATACGTTTCAATACAGATCTTGTGAGAATCTGTTGAGGAACTTGGAGAAGCTCCTCCGCATCTCCTGCTTAATCAAATTTATTTCCAAACAAATTTATCTACACTATATACACGCAATATCTGTACATAAATAAAGTTGTTCTCATGACATCCTGGGGATAACGTTATGCCACTTTAAGCTGCGGTTCTCTAAAAGTCTTGAGAGTTTTGATTTTACTTCCCTCGTCATTTCCATTTTAAACATGTTGCAGCCGACTTCCTCCTTGTTCAGCCTAGTTTGTCACAGTTCCAGTTCGTTTGGACTCACTCTGACTGTTCGGGCAGATTTAGCTGTGTATCTATTTGCTTTAGTTGTGTGACGTATCGATAGAAGCACTCATGTCTTGCTCGAATGGCCTGTTCTCTCATTTTTTTTCAAGACATTTATGGATTCTTGAGCAAAAGTCCCTTCATATTCTCAAACCTAAAAAGAAATGGAAAGGAAATTCCTCAAGGAGATTTCTGTTAACAAATTTGTTTGGGTGCCAACATTTAGGAGAATGGTGTTTTGTTTTTTGTTTTTTTATTACTACAGAAAGGTTGGGTTTGTCAAAAAATAAAATATTACATCATTGTGCTGCAATGAAAGGTAGGTTTATGTTAATACTTTTTCCAGCTGTTTATCAGTATGGATTCATATATTGGCCTTTTTACATTTACTAAACGCCTTGTTTCTTTGGTATGTTGTGGAAAATATTTACACTCCCTTCTGAATTTACTGCTTGTCCAGCAGGAGAAACAGTTTTGAACAGATCAGGAGGTTTAAATATAAAACAATATTCACCGAGGCATTTGGAAAATTTCAGTTCAGACCTCCTTAAATCTGCGGCGCACTTTGGAAAATGGTTTCCTGAATGAAACACTTAATGTGGTGCTTAGTAAATAGGAAAAGTAAAAAGCTTGCAGAACCTCGATTTCGGTTGTTCCTGTCTGACTCAGCCAAGGACACCATAAACCAAAGACCTGAACTACGTCATCCAATGCTGTTTGACTTCTGACGATGCGTATGTTTGTGAAGCAGAACAAATCATCCCTGACTCTTTGACAGATGATAATCTGGGAGAACTTCTGCATCTGCTGTGTTTTGTCAAAGTGTCTAATATGCGTTGTACTATGGGCCGAAAGCCCCGTTAGTATTGAATGTTACAGAAGAAATGTGTTGTGCAAATGTATTTTTTTTTTTCTGCACTAAATCTGACTGTGGGTTGTGTACTATGACAATAGATGGTAAAATGTACCAAACTGTAAACGTCACTTCCAAATCATATGTATTTTTTTTTTTTTTGTAAAGGCCTTCTATGCACTAGTTTTGTTTTTGTTTGAAATTCTAGGGTTTGTAGAGTTAATAATAAAAGCAACATAATCACTAGTTTGGTGAGATTTTTCTCTGGTTGTTGAATAATTTACGGTGTTTGTCAAAAATAGAAATTAAATTATCAAAAGTCTTTTTTTTGGTTGTTCGTTCTGAGAGACAGAACTCATGTTATAGTTTCATTAAACACAGATTGATATATTTTAAGCCTGCATGTAATAAAAACCCAAAATGACAATATTGCATACTTTAGTCCAAAGAACTGAAAAGTGGCCGGCAGCACTAACTCTGTAGTTTATACAGCTAGTGGACCAACGGCAGCAGATGACCCCAAATAATCACATTGTATGGAAAGTCAATGTTGGACCTCAAGCAGCCCCTTCAGACTGAGACTTTTAATTGTAAACAGAATGAAAATTATGCTTTTGTCTGAAAATAGCGTGTTAGATGCTTTTTCCGTCCTCCGCCCAGGTGAGACACTTGACTGTGTCCTGGATGTGTGGTGATTCTTGAACCTCTGACTCCAGCTGCTGTCCACTGCAGCCTTCTCAATCTCCCCTCTTGGATTATATTTATTTCATCATCCTTTTTCAATTTTTGTGATCCTTATGACTTGTGCACAGTTTTTTTTCTAGCAAACATCCACAGTCAGTTTTCCATTCACATGTTGAACTTGGCAGTTTCCCCCCACGGTCACGTTTCCCATAACACCACCGAAACCTAATATTTCGGTAATATCAGTTCTGCTGGTCTCAATGAATATTTAAGTGTCTGAGAAGTCATTTTTGTTTTCTTAAATGTAAACTCTGAGCTGTAATGCTGATTTTAGCTCACTAGGTGGCAGCAGAGAACCGCTCCTCTCTTTGCCCAAACATGCTCATGAAGCAGAAGTCAATGCTGCACGCTTGAGGCAATGCACTGTTATAACTTGGTTAACATGCATCCCCTTAACATGTTGCGCTTCATCAGACTAACTTGTTTTTTCTTATTGGATGTTTTTTTTTTCTTAAGATCCAAACACAGGTAAAAAATAAATAAAAATTGACCAGTCACAAAACTGGACTTTGTTGACAGAGAAAGCAGGTTAGACTCTTGCTCTCAGTGTCTGCCACACCCACTTCCATTTCACATAAATCTCCAGTTTTATCCTCAGCTACTACAGCAGGAAGCTGAGTCAAAGCCCACAAGACTCTAAAATGCCCCCGCTTGGTTTGTCTTGGACTGTAACACTGGGTGGACATTAATGGGGAATTCTGAGGTCGGGGCAATTTGGCATCTCGCTGACAAAAGGAATGAGTAGAAAACACAGTTCTGAGGGCAACTGTGCAAATCTTTATTGTTTTTTTTTTTTTTTTTACATTCCAGCGTTTGAGGAAAAGTTATATTTTGTGACAAAAACAATCAGTGGAAGTTAGAAACAGTATGTGACATGTAGAACTTGGGTTTTTAGTCTTTTTTATTTTAGACATTTGGTGAATTGAGTTAATTAAATCTGGACTCTTAACGTCTTCAAATGGCTAAATAACAACCTGATGCAATTTCAACATCACAGAGTCCAAATAAGCCCTCAGCAGACATCCAACTTGCATCGCACCAAATTTTGATATTTCCTCGCTGCCCCTTTCTGGTGCTCCTTAATTATTATGGATGAACGTGTCTGTTGAAATTTTCAGGGTGAAGTCCCTGCGGGTTCAAATATGGGGACCAGCAGTGGTCTCAGTAAGGTCACTTCTGGCCTCTGTGTCATCTGAGACGGAGGTCAGATTTTTCATTCTGGAGCTTTTACTCTAGATAGGAATGAATCCGGTCCAGAACCAATAGAGTTGGCCTGATAACTTTTGGGTCAGTCAAAATTAGAAGGTTCATAATCAGAACAAAAGAAAATCTTTTTCTTCTCAATTTAAGTCTTCCTCAAACTTTCTTTACTCCTGACATTTGTCAAGTGAAAGTCAATTAAAAACAACAACAACATAAACTAAAACAATAATACCTTGATAAGAACAGAACCTGTTCCGTTAAACTAAACAGGTTATTTAAAACTGACTCTGTTCGTCTAGCAGATGGAGGCATTAAAGCTTCTTGGGGGAGACGGCTCGCAGGCACATTGTTTTCGGAGGCAAGGCCAGTGTTGTCTCTGAGCGTTTGATTGGAGAGCCGTCTCTACTTTTAGAAAGTTACCCGTCAGGGAAAACACAGCCTCCCCTCACCAAAGCCGCAGGCGAGTCACAGAGAGACGGAGCAGAAGAAACAGATGATGTTGTAGCCTTCCAGTCTGAGTAAACAGTGATTCAGATGGGTGAGGAGTGGGAGGCTGTGGTCTGCTGGAGACTGGCAGCTCCAGGCCTCTCCCAGACCCTCCACAACAGGATATGGTCCTCGGGGCCCACACTAAGATGCGTGGTATTATTATTCTCACCAGGTTTTACCATTTGGTTTGAGTGGTGGACGTTGAGCACGGTTTGTCACATGTGAAAGGTTTGGCATGCAGTGCTGGAAAACACATGGCCTGTGGTGTTTTTGTCCAAAGCGACGGTGAATTAGGTGATTTTTCCCTTCTGCACCATGCCTTATGTAACGGTTCAGAGTCAGATCAGGATGAGTGGGTAGTGTGGCAATGAAGACGTTTGTAATTAGGCTTCTGTGACGCAGCAGATGGCACAGAGCAGCTATTTAAACAGTTCACCACGTAACCAAAGCAACTTTCCAAAGCAGCAATTTCACATTTGAATTCAGAGAGATATTTTCTCCCTCACTTACGGAATAACCGAATAACCTACTGCCATTGGAAAAACTAAACATTTCAACTTCCTGCATGTTGATAAAGGAAGGAGCAGCCATTTGCTGTATTGATCAAACGAGACCACATCTGCAAAACAAGACGTTTTGGAAACTTGGTGATTTGGAGCACGCCACTGTTGATTACATAATGGTATAGAGAAAAGGCAGCCATGAGCTCAGACATGCAATTTCTTTCTCACATCATTCTTGGGAGAGTTGTAGGAGCATTTCCAAACAACTTGAAATACGTCATTTTAAAAATTATTATTCTCAAAAAGAAAAGCGTTTTAAACGGCTGCACATCTTTCCAGGGGGGAATTTCCTGGTACATTCATCCCAAAGTTAGACTAAGCAGTGTACATGCAACAACAACAAAGACATGCATTTTGGGCTCCAAAGTCAATTGTACAATTCAGAGCCAGCAGGGCTTGTTCTGATAGGTTGCCAGGTGAAAAACTCTGCAATGAAAACAATGCCAGGCTCTGGAAAACTTAACCACAAGACATTAAAACTGTGTTTTATCTTTTTTTTTTTTACATGTTTTTTTTTTTTAGTAAAAATGTAAAACATTTTACATGTTTTTAATATGCAACACATTTAAATGAAATAAATAAATAACTAAATATTGCAATGTGGCATCAAAGTCCACAACTTGCCATAATCTAAATCCATTTTTAGGGTAAATTTAACCCATATTCACACAAAAAAAGGCTTAAATTCCAGTGGCCCATTCTTATGTCCTAAGGTTTAACTTCTTGGCTGACGTGTTTCAACGTTTTCATAAAAATCTGTCTTCTCGTGATGCAACAGATTTTGAGAAGCGCGGCAAGATATCCACAGAGCATGATGCTGCCACCACTCCAGGGACGGTGTTCAGACATTTCATGTCAGACAGTGCAAGAACAAAACGCTGCGTGGCCTTTTTAGGCAGTAAATGCTTTCAACGTTGATCGGTCATTGCTTTGTGAGATACAACAGCAAATATTGTGCAGCCATAAAGCATAAAGTCCAAAAGGTGACCTCCGTGGCTGTAAGTCGCACTGCATTTCCTGCCAGTTCTACATGCCATTATTGCTATTTTGAATCTGAATGAATGCCTCTTTCAGAACGCTGAGGCTGCAACAACAACAGCACTGCAGTGTGGTCAGTTTAATATCTAACGCCATATTGGGGCTACGCAGCGTGCTGTTGTGTCTGCGCTGCGGTCAAAATCTCCCCAGACTGTGTCCGCTCAGAATAAACGCAGACGGAGGGGGTGAACCGCAGCAGATGTTTTCACTCCAGCCTCGCACAGGTGAAGTGTTGAGACCTGCTCAGCTCCACTGCCAAGGAGGTCCACAGAGACTCACACTTTCAAAACAAGTCTCTGCAGAAATGTTTATTTGTCACGAAACATTTTTATGGGCGGAAAAAAAAAAAGAGGCTCCTGTAAGACTGCTGTAAAAGGGATAAATATAGGAAAAACTGGTATGCAAATGAGAAGCTGTGGCTGAGAGGGTGGTTTGACCAAATAAATGAGCTCTGTCCCTGTTGTTTTCTCTGGTAGGAATTATGTTAAAGGGTACACTGAGATACTGTCAGCAGGACAGGGATATTGTTTTGAGACAGACGGCCACAGAGTTGCAGTCACCTCTGCTGCCAGGATGGTTAGCGGTTGCAGGGCTGTGTCCCGTCTGACCTGTGTGAGGTGGCGATGTGATAATCCAAACCGTAACTGTATGGAGTTAGAGGTCTGAGGCCAGGATTTATAGGGTTGTTTAGATGCTCTATTTGAGTCAGCCGCATCGCAGACGGTCGCTTCCTCCGCTTTTTGGACAGACCGAGGGGAAGTGCGTTGCAGATGGACGCAAAATCAGACAGACACACACACACACACACACACAGGCAGGAGGAAAGGCAGCAAACAAGATCCAGTCAGGGCCAGTACTCATCACCCGCAGTGTGGTGGTTTGGTGTGGTCCAGAAAAAATGCAGGGATTGTCATTGTCCACTCATGCAGCAAAAAAAGAAAAATGTTTCCTTATTAAGATTTGAATGTGAGCCCAATGAGATTCATTCTTTCTGTAAACAAGCCACTTCATAGTTTAAAAAAAGAAACATCTCCAGGTGGCAATTTGTGCCACCAGAAAGGTAAAACCAAGTACAAGTGAATCATCAGGTCTCCTTTTCCCCTGCAGGAGTCACTGTTATATAACTACTAATCTGAAGTGCCCAAGTCTAGACTGTCAAGCTTCAAGTAACACCCATTTTAAAATGACTTAGCTGCTGCTTGAGGAAAATTAACCCCCCGCCCCATAAATGTTCAGAGCTGGTGTTAATTCTGGAGTTGGCGCTTTACAAGTAGCTGTTAAGCTTTGACTTATATGAGGATGTGGGTGCAATTGAAATCTAAAACAGAACAACAAAGAGAACAAGAAGATATTAGCCTGAAGCACAAATTAAAGCGTGCAGCTTTAAACGTTTCTTTTTTGTGTGTGTTTTTTTTTTTTTTTTTTTGGTCCGAGCTCCAAAAGTGCAAGTTAGGCAGATATTTTGAGCTTGAAACCAAAGTAGGCTTTCCGAGAAAGATTCACCTATTCATTACGTGTGAGGCCATTTTGATGCAAAGCAAACATGGCTGCACACTTTTTCTTTGGGGTATATAAGCCTCTAATCTTCTGATGAGATGGAGGGCACTCTTTAATCAACATGTATTCATGAAACGTTCACAGTAGCCAAAGTGTGCTTCACAGTCAAAAGGAAAGAAACAAAACACTCACTCGAAACCGGAAGAAAATGAAAGCATCTAAAATCAAATAAGAACATGTACGAATATGGAAGATGCGTAATCAGCGCACACAAAATGTGCTGGAAAACAGTGGAAACAAATCCCAGTATTTATACCTCGATGTTGGTATTTTTGACTCCAAGAGTTGATTTTACAAGCTGCAAGAAACCTTTGTTTTTTGTTTTTTTTTTACAAGAAGAAGTACTTTTTTATTCCAGAGCATTTTTTTTAAATAGACAAGTTCTTTCCAACAATGTACAATAAATCTGATGCTTGTGCACAATAAAAAAAAGAACAATGTGAACTGTAACCGTAAAAACTAAAGCCTCAGAGTTTGAAAAACCTAACATTTGAGTTCCTGCCAAAACTTTGGGACACCAGAGGGAAAAAAAACAAAACAGAGCCAGGATAAATTTAAGAAAACATTCGTATGAAGTAAATACATACATCAAGACACACCAGATAGAAATATACGGTAATTGGAATTCTAAGTTTTTAAGAAAAGGCCCTGAGCTGCCAAATACAAATTTTGAAATGTTTACTTATCCCCATGCCGTTCCCATCATTTTTATGTGTGGTATTATCCAGAAGTTATAAATGGGTAAAAATAGTTGGAGGGCTGTCGATGCCTTTATGCCTCCATTTGAAGAATTGGAGCAACTGGGTGAAACACAAAAGTCCAGTGTGGTTTTTACTGTTACTGAGTTACAGTCTGTCTCAAGTCCTGATGCCAGAGAAACCATTTCCACTGCGCTGTGGTGTGTGAATTATGCAGGGCGCGCGTGTGTGTGCTTGTTTGTCCGCACATGCACGCAAAAATCTGAAGACTCAAAAGACATGTCGGACGGAAAGCTCTAAAAATATCAGCTTGCCTTGAGCAGCATGGCACAAGGATAAGTAGAACCTTCACTGCACTGAGAAAATGACCTCAAATATAGGCCAGCGGACGCTTTCCAACAAACAATATGCAGACCTCTGACCCACTTCCATACATGCCTGGCTGCATTACATAATGTGTTTCCATGGAGGCACCAGGGAAGGAAAAAGTGAAATTAATTTGACTCTGAGGGTCACGCCCACTGTCCACATAGTTCTAGATTTCTGTGGAAGTTCAACTTAGATTTGCACTTAGATTACTACAACAGCCAATACTGGCAAACACAATGCAATATCCTTAAAGTTGTAACTAAAATCTTCAAATAGGCAGCAAATGCCTATTTGAAGGCATTTTTTTGTAGCATTTTTGTAGTAGAAACCAAAATAAAAATCCATACACTGGCTATTAAAGTCAATTCAACCTCATCAAAATTATTGAGAAACACTTGCAGAACTAAAAGGAGTCATGTTCTTGATTGTTCCCTCAGACTACAGAGCAAAACAATCCTTCATGGATATCTCTGGCAATTTTGGTAAAGTGCACCATCCCTTTTGAAATAAACACTTCCACAAATCCTATTCTGTGCCATTTCAAGTCCAAGTAAATGAGTTTGCGAAGAAAAAAAAAAAAAGTCTAAAGCCTCAAAACTGGACAATATCTTTGATAGGATTGTTATGCTTTTTGGCAAATGAAGCCTTATGATGGGCATCAGTTCAAAACCAAATAACTGGTTCTTTACCCTGTAGAGAATTTAACTAGTCAATATCAGCAGGACACACATTTTACTCATTTCTGCACAATTACATCACTTGTAATCTGCTTTAAGTGCAGTTAGGGAAATATGCCCCACCCACCTTCACCCCCCACGTCTGAATTTTGAGTGTACTCCACTTCTAGTCAGGAGGCTGACTCATGACGTCACTTATCACCCGCGCCAGCTGCGGCGCAGATAGATACATCATGTTCTTATTATGACCCTGTTGACGTCGGACTTGGCAACTTTTAGGGGCCTCGGATGAGAGATTTTGTAACTTCAGGTCTTTGAGAACAAACTGTTTCAGGTAGAAGAAGAAGAAACACAAAGTTTTGGCAGAAGAATCATTTATTGATACATGCAGCATAGTGGAACCATGTCTTCAACATTTCCATCATCTCTCTTAGGAGTGTAGGTGGTAACAAAGCAATAAATACGAAAAGATGAAAAGTCATGCCAACGTTGTATGATGTAAAACTTCGTGTATAAAAAAAAAAAAGAAAAAAAAAGTTCTTGACAGTTAAAAACTGCCAGGCAAAAAGTAAAAATAATTAAGGCAAGACGGTCCTCTGGTTGCACTCTGATTACATAATTTTCTTAGCCGATCAGTTGACCTGAAACAGAACAACAAATCAGCAACTCATGTGGATTATGTGACTTCACCTCAAGACAGTCAAATGATTTTAGTACCTTTGTTTAGAGAGATTTCTGGATTTTGTTCAGGATGTCACCATAGACGAAGTTGAACAGCTGCTCCTTAGTCAAGGTTCCATCGAGCTGCACTGTAAAAAACGAAACACAGACTGTATTATATACTTGCACATCCACAGGCTGTCCAATCTTTTCAATAAACCCATACTTACAGACATCAACACCTGACTCTTCCATCATTTGTGTGTGTTTCTCATACATGGGCCAGACGTGGCCGTCGAACAGGCCAGGTGGGTCAGGCACCTTGTAGTTCCTCGAGCTGCACAGATAACAAAAAAAAAAAAAATTCAAAACAAGCTAAAATGATAAAGATTTCAAAACCAAAAGTTTCGCACTACAGGAGAGCACTTACCACCTCCTCTTTTTGCATTCTTCGTAGGGGATGGACATAAAGTAACGCTGGTTAAACACGTCAATCAAAGGCCTGCAGACACAGAAGCCGATTAGTATTTCTAAGCAAAGGTCAAGCTAATTATTTCAGGCGCATATGGTTGAGGACTTACTGATAGGTGTAAAGCAGAAAGCCCTCCACAATAAGGATGTGAGTCTCCTCGTCCTTGCTGCGATCAGACTTCGGCATAATCTCAGTGTCCAGGGTGTTATTAACGCCATGAGACTTTTCAAACTTCACTGGATTGTCCAGCCATGCGTAGATGGTGCTCATCATGGCGTCCATGTCCAGGGCAGTGATGACTAAACAGAGAGGCAGGTGGGAAGGAAAAGAGAGGTGTATGGAAAAATAGTAGAGTGAGTAAAAACAATATTTGAGTTTTTTTTTTGTTTTTGTTTGGGTTCTGTTTTTTTTTTTTGGTTTTAAATTGCATGCAGGTTACAAATGAGACAGCGTTACAGTATTTAAGCAAAAAACACACAGAAGCGCCCACAAAAAGAACACCCTTTCATAAAAACCCAGGCTTACCATCATACTGCTTAAAGCCATCTTCACCAACTTCAATCTGATCTTGGGGCTGAAACATACATTGATAAGATGTACCCAGGTACATTCTGCTAGGCCTGCACTATGCTACATGGAAGTTGAATAGTTTATACTGCATCTACGAATGCAAGTGGGCAAGGAGAGACAAACCATTGACTTGCGTTACTCAGACTGATCCCTGAGGTTGACTAGTAGCTACACAGTCCAAGAGGCGTTTGTGGGAACGGGGCTCACCTTGAAGAAGTCATCCTGGTGTACCACACAGCAGTTGGGAAGGGCCTGGATCAGCCGCTTGGTGAGGGTGGTCTTCCCCCCGTTGGTGACGCTGCGTGCGACAAAGAGGTGAAAATAAGACATTTACGCAAAACATGGCAAAGATGCATTTTATTGAAGAGGTTTCTGAAAGAGAATCATTTGCAGTGCGTCGTAAAATGAAGTGTTGCAGGGAATGGATGAGCCATCCGTTACTTTGTTATAGCAGTTAGCTTCTGCTTACAAATGAAACGCGAGCAAGTAATAATAATAATAATAATGATAATAATAATGCTTAACTATTGAGTTAGCAATATATTCCATAAGAAATTACATCCAACATTAAAACGTAAGTCAAGTATCTCATCGGATGCAATGACTACGCAGCCCCACGTGCGCCGTCCTTTTAAGGCCTCGCTAGCCTAGCCTAGCCTAGCCTAGCATCTTGACTCACCCGCCAATGCCGATGATGTACTTCATGATGCGGGATGGTAAAAGCTTGAGTCAGTCGTTCAGAGTCAATAAGAACCAGGTCAGAGGCACAATGATTCGACGGGAAGAAAGCTTAAAAGAGAAAGGCTGCAGCAGGAAACGTCAACTACTCGATTCCTCCATGGTACTTGAGTTTAGAGAGTAGGGTAAGAGCTGAGACGAGCTGTCACTCGGACCGCGGTCTTCCACCGAGAGAGAACCTCGTTGTTCCGTTGCTTCCACACATACTGAAAAAGGTCTCGCGATTGGATATTTAAACACTTTGAGATTTGCCGGGCAACCAATCACGAGCGAGGGTCCTCGTAGGTCATACTGGCTCCGCCCACCCAAAAAAACAAACAAACCACAGCTCGGTTGAGGGAGGAAAAAGAAAAAAGGAATAACACAAATATAGATGAATACTTAAAAAAAATAAAAGGAAAAACAATAAGCTCGTGTTTTTCGACATCTTAATTCTTTCTGAAGTTTTCATTTATGTTTAGTGGGCGCAGAAGAGGCTTGGGGAGCTGGGGAATACAAGTGCTTCTGAGAGAGACGAGTCCAGCCAGTCTCACTAAATGCTTCTGCAATGTCTTTCGTATAAGGCAAAACATTTATGAAGACAATTTTGGAAAGAAGGCCAAACAACAGATACACAAAGTTGACAGATTCTTGTCAGTAACTGGGAAATTGTTGTACTTCCTTGAATAGGTAGAAGACAGCAGACACCTTCAAAATGGTAAAATCTAATATGTGTAACTACTAAAAAATAAATTTAATAGAAGTGTTTGAGTGTTCACAGAGTATATCAACATATACATTCATTGGAAGAAATACATTATTATTTTTATTAATTTTATTTTATAGTGTTCTTACATCAAGTCATAATAGATGTGATTCAGTTCAGTTCAAAAATACTTTATTAATCCCAAATAGATTTAGTTTAACCTAAAGAGGACAAGACATCTATAGTTTGTGCATCGTCTTAATCTAATAAAGCGCAATTTTCCGTTTTAGCTTTGTCTTGTAATGACTGTGCATTCAGTGAGTTTATACCATTGAGGACAGATTGAAATACGTTTTTTAATCTGGGAAAGACCAGATCCTTTTTTATTGCATCTTGGCTCAACAAAGAATTGACATAACATTTGAAATATTTCATTAATTATTTTCTTATCACTTCCTTTTAATGAGCATGACTTGTAAGAAGGGGAGTAGAGGAGGAGATATTTTCCTCCATTGCGTATCAGGTTAAATGACGCCTCTTAGAATACTGTATTTTATTTGTATTTGTATTTTTATTTCAATGGTTGCACTTGACAACTTGCAATCAAAACGAAGACAAAGTTCACCAAGAACCAAGACTTAACATTCATTTGATTACCCCAAAATGAGTTCATCAAGAGGACTTTAGATGTTAGAGGGTGCTGATCATGCTCCTGAATGATTGGATCAGATTCTGACTGACAAATCTCAAACTAAACCCGGTGCATCACATGAGCTGACCAAAGATAAGTGAATCAGTCTGCAGTAAACGTTTCCATCATCAGTAAGTCATAAGAAGCCTTTTCATCTAAATCACGTCTCCTTTCCAAACCACCATGACAGGATGAACATCGTCACCTTTGCCAATGTGACTGAGTGACTCTTGGCAGTGAGAGGTTAACAAGTGGAGTTAATTCAGATTTTCACGCACATGTTAAAGATGATACAAGTGTACAAAGGTTGTGTTTTTGTCTTTCAAAGAATTTGCATAGAGCCCTTGCCACTCCCAGACACAACTCCTTGCAGCAAGTAATTTACCATACTGTACCCTGACCTTCATTTGACAGTTTATCCAACTATCTTCCTGGAAGACTCACATGCTTCAAGTTAGATTTGTCCTTTAAGCATTACCAACGCTTTTTCATGCAAGTTCACTGTGTATACTGCATATTCCAAATTTATCTGGAATTTATCTGGGATAAATTTATCCCAGATAAATTCCAGGATTGAAAACTGCTATGCTTGAAAACTGCTTTGCTTTTTTATCACATCATTTAATTTGTAAATACAATAAATTAAAAAGTCAGTGCACGATCCATTCTACTTCTATATCTATATCCAACCAGATTTTGCCAGCAGTGCCTCACAAAAGCATTCAGGCTTCAAGCTTTTTCCTAATTTGTCTCATTGCAGCCACAAGCTTCCATGTTTTCATTCAATAGATCAACACAAAGTAGTGAACAGTTGTGAAGTGGGAACAAAATTATTCAAATACTGGCAATATTTTCACAGATGAAAGGGTAGAAAGTGTGGCACTTGTACTTAGCCTCATTTACACTGACACACCTAAACAAAACCCAGCGCAAACAGAAGCTGCTTAATCAGGGGAACAGATTCCACATATATCAATCAAGTGTAAAGGCATAGCTGTGTGCTGTTCAATCGATCATCAGCTGGCAGACGTGAAAACCTACCAAGACTTGGCAAGGAGAGCCAACAAGAAGTCCTTTGAGCAGGTGACAGCATCATGCTGTGGACTGATCAGACTCAACAAGAAGACAGATAAAACTAAATGCTGGTAAATCCTGGAAGAAGGCCTTTTAGAAACTTCAAAAGACGGAAACTACGTTTCAGAAACTGGCCTGGGAACATAAAGAGCGTTTCTTTAGTGCGTCACGGCTCTTGCTGTGCTAATCTAATCGGTGAGGACATGATCTCGAAATGTGACGCAGTTTCACGTGAGTTATTCACCATCATTGATTTTTTTTGTCAGTGTTGTTGTATGCAGCAATGATAGTAGCTGAGCCCTCCAAACCATCTTTAAGTAAGACGGAGGTTGGAACCACAAATGTTTTCATTCCTAGAAAACCTTGAGCTTATTAAACAAAATACCAATCATTTTAGTGAGGAAATCGTACTCTGGATGAAACAGGCAAAGGTTTGGAAATAATGTGTAATGAACTACTGCACCTCTTCGTGAGCATCACGTACAAGATGCCAGACACAAAACAAACAAGCGTCTCTGAACACATTCCTGTTACTGACGTTTGCTTCACCAGCATGCAACTTACTGCTCTCTCTTTTGTAAGGAAACTTCCAGTCTCATGACAGTTTCCTGAGGTTACACCAAAATGCTGCCTATATGCTGGGGTTTACACCCTCAGCAGCCCTCAACTATGAAGATGAAGGGGCCAAATGTGGGATTCAGCTCAGCCTGTAGGATTTCTTTTTACAGTTTTGCATCCTTTCATTCTGACAATATGCAGCAGACTGAGTGTGGAGTTTAGAGGTACATTGATTTAATAATCCAAAAAGGTTTAAAAATGTATTTCATCTCTGACTACAAAGTTGAACACCAACTTCTCTGCAATAATTTGCATAAATCAAGTTTTTCTTTTCAGACCGCCAAAAAAAAAAAATATGTACAGTATCTAAAAGATGTGTTGTGTTGGTATGTAGTAGCCTTTTGAATGTAAAGTTTCTGAGATACAGTTGAATTTGATCAAACAAAGCAATGGTTAAATCTGAAAGAAAAAAGAAAAACATGAGAGTGCATGTTTGAGAGCATCCTTATACTGCATTCGGGGGCTTGTTCGACTGATTTTGTCACACAATTCCTGTTCACGTGAGCATGATACATATTTGCCTCTCTGCATTCAGTGTGGCAAGTCTCTGCGTCACTGTGACGGACTGGTGACCAGTCCAGGATGAACACCGTCCCCCAAGAAGGTAGGCAGCATCCTCCATCTCCAATACGCCCAACTCTGTAAGGAGTATTAAATGGAGCTTTGCAGAAACATTCATGCTTACTCAAAATGACAGACACGAACTGAACTGCTTTGTTTAGTTTGTGTCTGAATGTAAAATGCTGACACATTTTCCAGTCAGTAAAATGCAGCGCAAAAATTCCCAGCGGCATGTCGAATTGTTTTGAAACATGTGAAACACCATGCTGCAGGCTCTAATATGTCTCAGCAAAATGAATAACACTGTGCATGTGTTTGATAAGAAAATTATTGCACGGGATGAACATCTACAACCGTGTAAGACAAAAAAAAATGTTTCATATCAACCCATTAAGTAGTTTCAGGCTATTTTACCTTTGATCTGTTTCGGGGACTTTTATTAATTGATTTGTAAGAGTGAAATCATACACACTGTATATGTTTCCCATTTCTGTCTAAAGAAATTGGTCATAACTTGCTTTGCATTGATTACATACAACAATAAGAAGTCTAAGTTTCTTCTGAACTTAGACTTCTAAGTTCAGATGGAGGAATAGGGGGATTTTCAACTGCGTCAGTACAAGTTTATGGAATACAATTAAAGTGTGAGTTATGGACAAATGTCCATATAAATGAGATGACACACTTATGCAGTTTCACGATCCTTCACTATCTATTCCTTGAACTCCAGGCGCTGTGAAGCCACAAGACATTTCTACAAAGACAGTCCTCTCTAAATGGTTTAAGGCTTCCTGTGAAACTTTAAGAAATCTTTTTTATTCTGTGCCAACAGAGGTACGTGTTTTCCAGCCGCTGTTATATAAGAGACAACTGCTTATGTTTGAGAGTGGTACAGCTCTGTGAGTAATCAGCTTTGATTTGTTTTGAAGGGACACTTTTTGGTTTTTTTTACTTGAATATCAAATTAGTGTCATGCTGGACTCGCCCTGATATAAATGCCTCATAAACTTTGGTATGTTACGTAAAATTACTTCGTCATACCCCAAATTTAGCAGAATTGAAGCTTGAAACAAAAAGTTAAGTTGTTGTTTAGGTCAATTTAATTCAGTTCAGTTTATTTCAGTGGTGCTAATTCACAACAAACATAAATGCTTTCACTTTTACAAGAAAAACAGATCCACAACATAGAACTATCCACTCTAATAACATGCAGTTGATTGATTAAAATTTATTTATTCCAGCTGGACAAAACTTGGCAGTCAAATTGACTAATTATGCCTGCTGGTAAAAAGTTTTCCATGTAGGGAAATCCAGCCAACTGCAGTCAATTAATGTAGACTAATTAAACATGAATGTAACCTTTTACTTATGAAGACTGTAGAGTTTTAAAATGAGTGAGCCATCTTGAAGATTTTTACTTGCTTTAGACTTTTTCAGCTTCTGTTTTTGTTTAATTCTTCTCCAACATCTGACCGCCATCTGCTGGCTGCTGTGTGAGGTTTTCCTTTTTATGATCAGCCTCAATGTCAGTCTAACGGAGAGCACATCGTTAAATAAAGGTTTGGATGTGTTCTAAATAGAAATTGAAGAAAAAAAGAATTGCTCTTATTTTACACATAAGTAGGAAGGAAATTGAATATTTACAACATCATGAGAGCAACACTAAAACAGCAAAGGAACCCAAAATATAAGCAGCAATCAATCAAAATCTTGTAGCTCAACCAAAGGGAGAATGAGAAAGTTTTGGAAGAATATTTGCACCAAAATAGGGATCATAGCAATTAAATGGATGGACCTTGGAAAACAACTGGATTGAATATTGAATCACAAGGCATTAAGCAAAAACTTTTGTACAATGACAATACCTACATCAAATACAAACACAATTTTACAGATCAATTAAGTGGGGAATATTAACAATTTGGCAACACAGTCAGCAAAAAGTTAAATTGACAGAATTCAAAGGAGAACTGGTGATTTCAGAAATGCTGAAATCCCCTGCAATGTACATGAAGGGATGATGACAAAACCTTTCCAATGGCAAGCACATACTGGCCTTAATACATGGAGAGAGAACAAATCGATCATGTGACATTGTGGTTTTGTGACAACCAAGAAAATAAACACAAGCAGCAGGACTCCATGGAGATCTGCTGATAAAGACAACACAGGGTTCTTCTTCTAAAACAATGTTCATTCCGCTTACATGGTAAATTGCTGCTTCGTGTTGGACTGGACTGTGAACACACCGCCTTCGGGCATTAACACTTTCTACTGACAGAAACCTAACATATACACTTACAGCTTAAATAAATGCAAACAAACATACGAACTCACTGTATTCTGTTCATAAGGCCAGTTAGTAATAAAAACTAAATTGGCCAAGCCTTTAATTAATTTGTAATTTGTTTGTATTCACTCCTGGCCACAAGGTGGGGCTACTGCGCCGTTCAGTTGCTTGCCGACCAATGTGGACTAAACAAAGGAGGAGGAAGAAGAAGAGCAGAAGCAGGCGAGGACAACAACTTTTGGAGAAGATGGAAGACACTCAACCTCGACAAGTAATGAAATATACTTGCAGTTAACATAATTTTGTACCTCAAGAGCAGCATGCGTCTCTGCCGAGTTAGCGTCAGTCAGTAGCTAGACAAATATTACTCCAATCAAATGCATTTGTACCAAGTGGTGGTTCCTTATTGTACTGCTAGCTCCTCGACCTAGCTACTGTAAATGTGTTTGTATCATTACATCATCACAATTAATCAAATAACATCCTATTTTTACCGTCCAGGCATTTCGCGTTTCGTTCAAAGCACTTTGTGGTCACCAGGTTTTGCCAATTGCAAACGTAGACGCGACATTTTGAACTAAATGACGCTTTTCTATATCTTTTTCCTAAGCTTCACGTCACCATCCAGAGAGGAATGACCTTCCCTATCCTGGAGAAATGCATGACCTGCTGCTTCCCAGGCCTGTATCACTGTCCCTTTTGCACGCCGGCCTTCTTCAAGCCTGCGAAGCGCTCCAAAGTCATGCTCCATTTAGAGTATCACCTAAAAAGAGCCTGTCATGTTGGAGGTGACCTGCTGCTTT
Source organism: Poeciliopsis prolifica (assembly GCF_027474105.1). NCBI lineage: Eukaryota > Metazoa > Chordata > Actinopteri > Cyprinodontiformes > Poeciliidae > Poeciliopsis > Poeciliopsis prolifica. The sequence continues at coordinate 5,393,882 of NW_026562396.1, forward strand.
TTTGTTTTTTGCTTTTTTCATTTTCAAGGGAGCGAATGAACAGATGTCACAGTACTTTATCCACGCTCTCTTTTGTCGGTCTGTTTTTCAGAGTACACGATCCATAAATGTGGACTGGACTGCGCCAAACGACCTCATTACCATTGTCTGTTCTGCATAGCCATGCTGGGAAGCAAGCACGACTTCAACAAACACATCGAGTTCTGCCAAGAGATGCAGAAGAACCAAGACAACCCACAGGATGGAGCTTCATTAGTTAACAGAGCCAAAATGCTGGCTGATGGAGAGAAAGCCTCATTTTTCATGGTAAGAAAACTGATAGACATTTAACGTAGCCAACAAACCCTCTGGGAACTTCTGATTAACTTAATCCAACTCCTAAGGTGTTGCATTCAATGTTTGTCAGTATCACTTTATAAAAGAAACTGAAAAATACAAGAGTTATTTGAAGGAAGTTTTGTAGATAACACCTGACTTTTGGTGTGGATGTCTCTGCAGGAGGCCCATGATAGCGAGAGTGAAGACATGGCTCTGGATTCTCTGAGCAGAGCGGAGCAGGAAGGGCGCAGCAACTTGTTGGGCATGGCGATCGGCGACGATGCTGCGGAGAAAGAGGGAGCGTTTGGTCAGCTGGCCGTGACCAAACGGGACAAAATGTTGCAAGTGAACTTGGACAAACCTCAGGACTGTGACGAGTTCTACTTCATGAACCTGGTGAAAATGTTCAAAAAGTTGAGTCCAGGAAAGAAGACCGAGGTCAGGATGAAAATAGAGAGGGTTCTGTTTGAAGCAGAGTTCGTATAGAAGTTTGACATTTCTTGTTGATCTCGAGGAGAAGACATGAGTTAGCTTCATCACTGCACATGATTGGAGTCATTGGATCTGTTATACTGAATATTTTGCTTCTAACAGTGTTTTTTTTATTGGCCCAGGCTACTTCCTCCTAAACATTTTGCTGTCAAAACCAGTTATTCACTGGAGTACTTGCTGAGGCTCATTCTGGTAGCAAAACCTGCAAAATCTCAGCAGTCGAGGCAAAAATCGTAACTACTTCCATGTGCAAACACTTTACGGCATTTCGTACATACGCTGCCAAAGCGAGATTTGCATTTCAAAGCCTTTTCAAATTTTATGTCACTTTAGGCTTATAAAAACATCAAGATTGTAATGCTTTGAATGGGAATAACTTCAGAATACACACGGGTTTCGAAACCTGGCAGCATCAAGTGTGGAGGGAGATTTTCTTACACTAAGCACCTCTTTGCACTCCAAAGAGGTTACAGATCATGGCTAAATTTTTCCTAGTGTAAAATGTCACACTTGTGCGAGGTGAAAACTCGTAACAGGAGATATAAGGCCTGTACTGTTCACTGCAGAGATGGTCCTTAATCGAATATTTGTGCACTAGAGACTGAAGATCGACGCTCAGATACTCAGTTGCAGGACAAATCTATTACTGCTGTTCCTTTAAGGGCTGCACCAGTTATCAAGCAGCTGTGTGTCCAACCTGAATGTTTTTCATTCAAAATAACTTCCTATCATGACTTAACTCAGACCATGTTCAATGTTTTAACCTTAGGTGTTTCTCTGTCACTGTTGCACATCAAAGATTGTATTGACTTAAAAATGGCTATACAATGGATTTATTCATAATTCTAAAAATCTTTTCATACCATAAAGATAACCAAATGTGTGAATTTGTTTTTTACTTTTCATTTAATGTTTTGTTTTTTTTAGATTTGTATGATTGGATTAGCTTTTTTTTTTGGAATTGCCTTACAAAATTAGAAAAATCTGCAGAACATCAAGTCTAACTCTTTATACACACATAGAGGGATGATTAACTTTCTGCACAGTGAAAACTTGCATTAAACACATGCAGGACTGACTTAACTTCTGTTAAGATTAGTTCATTTCGAGGTTAGTTTTTGAGGCAATGAATGTAAAAGAAGATACAAGTGAAACTCCTGAAATAAATTGCTAAGTTTCACTTGGCTGCCTTGGTTTCAGAGTTGCTTTTTGGTTATGAGCCCCTGACACTGCTGAGATCCTAAGGAAGCAGCCTCCATCACTCCATGGTGTTTTACTCTGGATGTCCTTCGCAATTGGATTCAAATCGCCTGGCAATGACAGTCTGGTGACACATTTCAAAACACATGCACAGCACACACTGAAGAGATTTTGTTTAACATTTATTAACAATCTTAGTTCCGGACCAACAAGACTGAACAATCTTTTTTGTTGTTGTTTTTGAATATTTTCCACATATTTCGTGTTTGTTGTACAAATCAAAGCAGTTACAAATTGAAAATTATATAAATGACTTAAAAACCATTAAGCTACCAGTTGAGCTACATAATGTTGGATATTTTCTTTTTCTGGGGCAAAAATACTTGCACTGTGTTTCACAAGTCCTCAATTATTTTTGCACGTTTTGCATAAGTCGCAGATCGCCAAAATGGAGCCAAGCATTTGTTCTCTGCATACTGTTAAAAAACATGTTAAATCCTTTCAGGCTGTAAATCACCCAAATGAAAGACATATATATATATATATTATAACTAATCAAATAAGTGCTTTGTAATTCACCAAAGGCTGGAATGACAATTAATGTAGCCATGTAAACATAAAAAAGTCACTAATGAGAAAGTGCTATAAGTGTTAATGTCCAAGCTATTAGGGAGACGTCGTCTCCGCAGAGCGTCAACATGATGAGATCCACGTTCCGTGGAAGAAACGGGACGAGGAAAGATCAGCGGTTTAGTCATCGCAGCCCAGCAGCTCCATGCGTAGAGTGATGCGCTCGTGCCATTCCCAGGGAACGACTCGGACGTACTGAGCGTAGAACGGCGGCTCGAACACGTTCTTCTTGTGAGTGTTGTTGTCGATGTTTCCCTGGAAAATCTGCAGGTAAGAGTTCAAACCAAACTTTTAAGCATAAAGCAAAGGTTTTGAGGTAAACGTAAGAATTATGATCAACCTGAAACAGACGTTTCATAAAAGAAAAGAAATCCGAAAAGAAAATATTTTTTATCTAGATTTAACTATATTTAGTCATAGCAATAATTAAGAAGCTTAAAGCAGCTGAAACAGTTTGCTTTTTTCCTATTTCTTCACATATATTTGCCAGAGGTGAGAGATTTACAGAACAAAATTGCGTTGCAGAAAAACATTTCAAGTATTTATGCCTGTCCGACCTGATCACTGCCGGTGTTGCCATCTTTAACCATACGCCAAGACTCTCCGTCATTGCTGTATGCAACTTTAAACTCTGAAACAAACTGCACCACCCCGAAGTCCTTCGCACCCTGAGTGATGATGCCTGTGAGCTGTTTAGTTTTACCGAGATCCACCTAAGGAGCGAGCAGAAAGAAACACAGTAAGATTTTTCAGATTAAACTGGATCCAAAGACACCGATCATCAATCAAACATCGATCGCTGGATTTTTTTATTAACCTGGATCCACTCGGAGCGATTGTTTTGAGCGGGAGACCAGGCGTTCGTCTTCCCCGCCTTGTCCAGCCGGGCGAACTGAGGGTGCCAGGTGAAGGTATCGATCCCCCACGTGCGGTAAGTGCTAGAGGCTGAAAGCTGATCATCTGAGATGAGTCGAGATTTCATTCCCAGGGGCTCGGAGCAACCTGCCGTGTTTGAATAAACTGTGAATCCGAAGCAAAATGAAAAAAAAAAAAAAAAAACGAGATGGGGAAGGGGGAGTTGGGAAAACAAAGTGAAAGAGCAGAAAAGAGAGGGAAAAGAAAGTGAATACACCCAGGAGAAAAGAAGAATCAACTTTCTCCAACTTTTAAAGGACCCGCCGCAGATGATTTCAACCAATTTGACACCAGGCCGTTATCAAAACAAAGCAGGAATCAAAAGAGGTAAAGAGAGAGTAGCAAAACGCAGGTAATGAAGAGAACAAAATTCCTAAAACCTGTTCACATCAACTGTTTTCCCAAAAAGATTTTCAGTCATCGCAGTTTTACACCATCTTCATGGGTCCACATTTTACAAAGCAGATCAGATCATTGATAACAGCTTGAAATACGTATCCGCTTCCTGGTTGTTTACCATTTAGCTCACAGCCCACCAGCTCCATACGCAGCGTGCAGGCCTTGCGACAGACGACGGGGATGATGCGTATGTACTGCGCCACGATAGGTGGGTCAAAAATGTTGGTCTTAGTGCTGTCGTTGTCAACGTTCCCCACAAAAACCTGCAGCCCACAAACACAAGAAAGAATTGCGTTCACTGAAGGAAATGAGAAATGAAAGGTAGTTTTGTGAAACGAAGTCACCCCCTGACCTTGTCTCTTCGTATGCCGTCTCCTTTGTAGGTGACGTAGCTGATTCCGTCCAGGCTGCTGGCCACTTTGAAGGCCTTGATGTATTCTGCCGCGCCCATGCGGCTGGCTCCCTGGGTGATGATGCCCGTCAGACGCATCTTCTTCTGCATGTTGATCTGAAGATAAACAGTGATTACACCGAAGGCTCATCGTCCCATGCCTAAAAGCCGTCACCTTCACTTCTCTCACCTCAATCCAGGGGTTCCTGTCATGGCTGGCTGACGTCCAGGCATTGACGATGCCTTGGTTGTTGAGTCGGGCCAACTCGGGGCCCCAGCGTTGCAAACCCAGAACACCATAGTGCACAGAGGACGCAGAGATCTGGGACTCAACGATGGCTCCTCCTTCCATACCCAGCAGGGTAATACAACCTAGGATGAAAACATCAACTTAGCTTCACAAATTATATTTCTCTTCCTCAGAGCTAATGTTTGATTAATTATTTTTTTTTTTTTTTTTTTTTTTACGCAGAAAGTGTAACTGGTGAGCATACGTAGCTGGCACTGCTTCCCGACATACGGTGATGGGCATTGGCAGGTGTAGTCACCGTCGAGATCCCGGCAGGTTCCTCCATTTCTACAGGGATCTTTGGCACAGTCGTTCACATCTGGGAAAAACAAAAAACAAAAAAGAACACAGCAAGGAAATAGTCAACACAGAACAACTATAATTGTAGAGATCTAATGCAGTGAGTGGATAGGACAAGTGGACACATCATCATCATTCCCTCCCATGATTATAACTGGAATAAGTGATGGTGGGAGTCATTTGCAAATCAAACGTGAAAGTAAATTGGTAAATGAGATGTTTAGGGTTTTTGTACCATCACACAGGAGTTCAGCCCCAGTAGAAACATGTTTGCAGTTACATCCTGTGCCCAAATTTCGACATAGTGCACCCTAATCTCCACAAGATGGCACTCTGACACAGCAAATAAGGCAACCAGAGGATCGATGACGCCACAAAACTGTCTGGAGGCTGTTGTTTACATCTTCTTCTGAGCCGGTGGTGGGTAAACAAACAGGTGTTCTGGTCACATGTTTCAGGAAAGCAGCTCACAGGTCAGAACAACCCAAACAACCCTTGCTACAGACAGACGGGCCAGTGGCACATGAGTGACTTCAGCCAATACAGAAAGATTACGCTGACCTGGAAGCCTGAATGTCTGGACTGAGAACCCATTCCAACCAAACCAGGTCGTTGTACCTCTCGTTGTTCACAATGGATCTGCTCCAAACTAAAACAGTCTACTGAGTCTGTTAAATGATGCATGCAGGCGTGTTTTATGAAAGTAAAATTACCGTCTACTTATGCTTCATGTCTTGAGCTCTACTTCTATTGGTTGTTTATGCCTTGGATGTGGGACTACGTCCAAGGTTGGCAAGTAATTCTCACAAAAAGATGCGTGAGTAAAACTGGTTGTTGGACTGTTGGCTGAACTTGACTCTTCCAAAAGCACATAACGCTAACTATTATTTTGTTTTGACTATTTACTAGTAACGGCAGTCATGGCAAAGGAACAATAAACAATGCGTAAAGTACAAAGAGCTGGAAATGTTTATATTCTTACTGTACAAATGCATCCTAAGGCAAAAAAAATCTAACAAACAAAACAAAAAAAGCGCTGTGGTAAGAAATTGAAAATGTTTATTCAACTATTATTAATTCAAGCTGTGATGCTGGAGAACTCCAGTCTGTTCTCTACAACATTGTCCAGCCTTTACTTTAAAGTTGATTGGTTATTAATAAACCCTACTTTCTGTAGGAGTCTTAATTTCTAGATGAATCAACACTGGAACTCACAAGATTGCACTAATGTGGCCAATTAAATAGTACGAAGACAAATATGATCTTTAAACTGAAATTAATTTGCTAAAAAAGTGAAAAGTACGTGGCAGTAACACTTTCTGCACGTTGAAATTCAACATTTCCTTTTATCACCATGGGGCAGTTGTGTTGGATGTTAACCAGGATGTAAAACTGCAAAGTCCTGGTCTACGCGTTTCGTATCTCGGTGTGGTATTCTGGGAGAGCCCTGCAGAGGACAGTGAGGGGAGCGGAGGTCATCAGAGTGCCCCGGCCCTCTGTCTAGATCTATTTCAAAGAAACTTTCAAACTTTTGGAACCACTGCCAGGCAAATGTTACAGCAACACCATAAAATAACAACGGTTTCTTCTATGCTCTTAGGTATGCAGTACGATAAAAGTCCGATGACATTTTATTCATGTTGCTGGCAAGGTCTACCAATATTAAAACCAAATATTAACTGAAACTGCCCCCATTCACCCTGGTTTTACAGGATTTCAAACTAAAGCAGACAATGTGTTGATGTAAAGCCAGGTGACTGTTTTGGTCTTATTCCTAAGAGGATTGGTCACAACTTAGAAACAAATGCGTGAGTCGCTGCGACATCACTGGCTCAGGGCGGCTTACATGTATTACAAATGATCTGGGTGAGAAACAAACACCAAAATAGGTTAGCGTATGGCGCCTTGTAAAACTATTTATATCCCTTAAACCTATTCACGATTTATTACAACTACACACCCGAGCAAGTCAGACACATCTCGTGTCTGACATTTCTGCCTGTTGTTCTTTCCGAAATAGCTCCAGTAGAATTAGACTGAATGGGAGGCTATTCCAATAAACCATACTATTGCAGCTCTGACTGTATATCCAGGGTTGTTATCCTGTTCAAAACTGAATCTCCCCCCACTCATTTGCAGCCTCTAATGTTTTGGCTTCATCCTTCTTCCCTGAAAAACCAATAAACACACCATGCTGAAGTCTTTGCCATGTTATATGATGTGTTTTGATTGTTCGTTTACTTTAAAACTTTGAAATGAGTGCTGTTTTGAATGATAGCTAGGGGGGAAAAGGTTACTTTTATTTTCTGTTAGGAGTTCAACAGTCCCACTCTGCCATAAAGTCCAGATTCATGGAAAACATGAGTAACAATTGTGCTCTGCAGACTCTCCCAACTCAGCTGTGAACCCTTTCAGCTGCTTTCTTCATTATTATTCAACCTTTTTCTGGGTATAAAATAAAGAATAAGTAGTTCCACAGTTTTGAGTTTTTCCTTCATGTGTGTTTTCAAAGTATCCCTTTTTTTTTTTTTTGCAAAAATAAAACATCTGTTTCCACTATAAGTGCATGGCAAGTTGGTAATTGAAATTCTTCATGTGTTTGGGTCGAGCTTCAGCACAAATAGATGAAGTGTTGACCCTGAGAGGAGGACATCTGAATGCTAAGAGACTTTGAGTGGGCTTTCACTGATTAGCCAAACAAAAACACCACAGATTCCACTGAATGAGACCCTTTCATGCATCTCCTGAGCAGGCACATCTCTTTCACTGCTGACTTTGTGGAAGTACTCCGTGAAGATCTCAATGAGCGCCAATGTGCAGCCTTCGTTTTATACTGCACTATTTCCATTTTATTTTTTGCACCAAAAGTTAATATTCATTTCACTTGGATTGCAAGTTTTTCTTTTTTTTTTTTATCACAAATGCTGTTCAGTGTCTTCCTAAAAAAATAAAAGAGGTTCCATGCCTCTTATGTGAAAAAAACCCCTTCAATTACCTTAAATGAAAGCAAAAAACAACTCTGGAGTTGTAATGCCGATCTGAAGTAGCGAGCAAAGGAAAGGGAGCTGCAACTTACTAATCTGGCAGTGCGTTCCTTCAAAGCCGGGCTGGCACTTGCAGATGTACTCGTTGAAAACGTCCCCTCGTCTGGTCGGAGCGATGACCTCGCAGGAGCCGTCGTTCCTACACGGGTTAGGACTGCACGGTCCTGGAGGAAGTACAACGGGTGAAATCTCTTAAGTCTTTCATCACACACATCTTCACGAGCAGAACTTGCCTTCTCTACTCTACCTGTCTCCGTCAGGTTACAGGTGTCCCCACCAAAGCCGTCTGCACAGATGCAGATGAAAGGATCCTCTCCTACTCCCGTCACGCATGTCGCTCCATTGTGGCAGGCGTTCACCTCGCAGTAGTCGCCTGAACACGAGAAGGAGAACGGACAATGTGAGGAGAAAACATTTAGCAAACGATGAGAAAGTAAAAAATTACAGCATGTGCTGCTGGCTGCTCTACAGAGTCAGAGAACTGGAGTTTCTAGTTTTGGTGCGTTTATTAAAGAGAAACAAATGTGACATTTTACCACTTATAACTATAATTCTATTGCTTGCATGATGTTCTTGCTATGAAGTCGCTATCGTCTAAGTTTGCTGTAACCTGCCCGCAAAACAACAACAAAAAGCCTCAGGACCAGAACTATGAATGTTAAGAAATGGTGTCTGACTCATTTAATAATGCAGAAACATCTCAAATAAGCCGCAAGTGTTGCTATTCTTAGAAATACTTTTTAAGCAACCTCGCCTGATCTCAAATTGGCCAAAAGATTTTCCCATGACGATGGATTTAGTGAAAGTTTTGACATGCCAATACTCATCGCAGCCGATTGTGATTAATTTATGTGAAATGCATAATAAAAGAAGACAATAAAAAAAGCCCCGATGACATAATTTTCAGCCTTTCTGTCACAGGGAGTGTTTAATTAAATACTATGAGCAGAGGCAACACAATGCCACGTGCAACAGAGCAGTCACTGCAAAACATTGTATGATGTTTTAAAACTAAAAGCAAAATAATTACGGAGTTGAAATCTTTAGCTGATTTCTGTCACCAGGCAATTTCTCGATTCATCTTTAAATTTTTGTAGCCAGTGTGCGTTTCGATTCCGACATCCTTTCATTGAAGTTCAGATTAAGTGATTTACAAACAGTCAGAAACATCTTTGGTCACAAAGTTTGTGCATAGACACAACCACAGAAGGAATTTGACTTCCAGAGATTGGTCACTTCATTTATATTTCCTTGAAATGACAAAACTGATACAGAAACAAGAGTGTCTGATTTGTGGCCTTTTGCACAAAAAAAGTGTATGTGATTTTTCTATTGTTATGGAAAAATTGCATGTACGCACTGAAAAGGCAAGAAAAACGTTTCAAAGCTCGACACTTTGAGTCTACAAGACACCACAACGACAACATGTATTTTCAACTGATTAAATAAAAAATACACACTTTAAATTATACATAAAAATTACAACAGACAAAAATGTGTAGACAGGTAAGAATAAATAATCAGAACTTTTAGATATTTAAATATTTGTAAATAGTTTAGTTGGCCTCTGTGGACCCGTCAGAGACAACCGACTATGTTTATCCTTGGGATTAGGATCCAGTGGGATTAGTTGGGTTGGACAGAAGCATCCAGTTCTTTCAGGACTCTGAGCAGTTACACAACATTTCAGTGCAGCGGCTCAGGAGAAGCTGAGGAAACACCTGACCAACATGTGGCTGATGAGCAAGTGCGCATTTGAGAGCACGACGGCGAAAGAGGTCGATTTTGTTCAAGTAAGCCAAAGCACCTGGTGGCCGCAAAGCTGACTAGCACATTGTAATTCCCTCAGGTCAGCGGCACATCCGCAGGCTGGCCAGAAGTTAGGCGAGTGGACAGCTGGCCCCTGCTTGTTCCAGACAGGAGCACAGATGGTGTCATTTCCTGCACCATCTGCACAACCTCCGACACCAGAAAGCGTTCACAGAAATGTAAACACTACAAAATAAAATGGCAAAACAGGAAATTATTTTTGTTTGTGCATGTCTTTGCCAATGGAAAGTGTCTTGGGTCACTCTTTATTTGTTTCTATTTAGCATACAAACGTTTAGACGTTCTTTCTGATGCTACTTCTGTAGTGCTCTTCAAGGTTTTTCCTGAACTTCTTTGGCTGCTGAATACAAGGAATGTCATTGTTGAACCAACACAACACCTTCAGTTTAAATCAGACCTTTAAATGCTTTGTTATTACGACATAAGGGAAATGTGTCCCCATCCTAACACCAAAAACAACGCAGTTTGACAAAATAAAGCCGATTAGCAGAAACCTTTAAGGTGTTGGTGCCATTTTTATGCTGTGGACATGACTTTCAGATCTCTCCTGGTGTTTTTGTTCGGTCTACTCCATTTGTTCTCGACTTGTAGGAACAAGTCGAGAATCATAAAAGAAATTTCATGATTCATCGGAACCCTGCTGATCAATATATCATTATATTCAGAGAGAGTTTTGAAAAAAAAAAAACTCTCAATGTCAAAATGAGAACAAAAAACTGAAGATCTGAACTGAAGGATCACAAGTTTAGCAGCAGAATGTGCAGACATAGGGGGGGTGACTCATGATGTTTGCACAGCATTGTGTTTAGCCTGCAGTGCAATGCCAATGGCGCATAATACAAACTACACAACTCCAGTGCAAGCCTTTATTTAACCAACCGGTTTCTTACAAGAAAAAAAAAAAAAACATGCACAAAAAATAGGCCTTAGTAATAACAGTGGCGCATGTAATAACATAGTTAAGTCACATTTAATGATCATTCTTTCATGACAATAATGACCTGGTAGCTGAAGGAAGGACTTAACTTGTGCATCAATTATCATTTAGCCACATTCAGCAAAACATCTGATAAAACTATTGTTTCTCATTCACTCATTCCATACACTAGAACCTTGGCTTATAGGCTACAAAACAGGAAGCGAGCAGACTCATAAGCTGTTTTTCATTATTATTATTATTTTGTTTTTTTACTCTATTTAAAAGAATTACATCTCAATGGAAACAGGAGAAAATGTTACCGGTGGGAGGGGGCTAGAGCTCTGATTCGGTTGCAGAAAGGTTCCTATGAGCCAACACCCAAAAGCTATAAAATCTTACGAGAAGTTTTGAAGACAGTAAATCTGATTTGAGACGCGTCGTTTCAGATGCACAGAGAAGACTTACCTCTGGTTGAACACGCGCAAAGCAGCAGGAGGAAGGCTCCTAAAGCCGCTGGAGTTATAGTACCTGAAGCCTTCATAATTGTTTTTTCCCCCCCCACCTTACTATGTTTGTTCCGAGGAGTTTTGTTGGGTCACAGCTGCGCGTCACCCTGAGTTCAATGAGCGCTGCTTTAAAGTGCTGTCGGAAATATCAGCATTCGAACGGAGCAGCCAGTAGAGAGACAGAGAGAGACAGAAAAACAAAGAGAGAGAGAGAGAGATGGGATCTTTTTTCTGATTGGCTAATTCCCGAGTTGACGTCATTGCGACGTTGCACTGGTAGCTTGGAAGATAAAAAAGTCCAGTATTTTCTCAGATTTTTCTTGCTTACTGTTTCCAACGTTATTTCTGTTTTAAGTGATAGAAAAATGATAGAATTGTTTCTCTGCAACATGTGATCACAAATTACAACCACTGACATCATTTCTACTGCAAGTCCAGCATAGGAGGATCCAGGAGGGTCAGCATCCACCATTATTCTATTGACTCCTTGACAGGTACATGTTAACAATGTTTTTTATGAATGTGAATTTAAAGATGAATGTGGCTTCAGTGCATTGTAACATTTATCTATTAAAATGGTGGTCCTTCCACTGTTTCTTTCAGGTTTTCATTCAGATCTATCAGAGGGTAATGGGCAGCATCTGGATTAAAACTGACACCTCTGTTCACATCCTTTACCCTCAGCATAAATCGTCATTCGCCATCCCCACCACAAACTTCCACACTTGTGGAAAATTTTGAAAAAGGGAAACGGTGAAGTACTTCCACCTAATCCCTGTGGGAAAACTCAGCTTTTGAGAGCTGCCAGCAGAGCAGGAATAGGACAGAACCCAGCCTGTATTATTCCTAAGGCCTCTTCTTTCTTTAGTCAGGGGCACTAATTAGATGACTGCTAAAATCCATCCCAAAAATGCACTTGTGTTTAAATGAGCTGGAAACAAAATGAGTTAATATAATCTTAAAATTAAGTAAAACTGTGCAAGAAGTGCTTATTGACATTTTATATATACAGAGTCCTTAGCAGAATTTAATTTAGGAGCCAGTGGGTGTGGTTGAGACCACACCCACTGGCTCAAACCTATTTATTTACATTTATTTGCAGGATAAGAGAGGATTGAATGAGACTGGAACTAGAAGAAATTACTAAATTATCTGCATTAAATAAATAACTATCAAACGTTTCCCCCCCCCCCCCCCCAAGTTGTATCTATTTGTTTTAAAAGTATCCATTTTGAGATTAGCATTTAGGATGAGCGCTCATGATGGCCCATTAGCCAGCCTGCAAAGCATTAAGCTACCTGAGCTCATTTATTGCCTGGTAAAGTCATATGAATCGTAGACATTGCAGCATGGAGCAAATCACCAGCAATAAATTGAAATAGAATGTAAAATTAATTCGGCATGCTGTAATGCCAATTAAAATTTTCCAACTGATTGATGATGTTTTTTTTTTATTATTATTATTATTTAAAATGTCAATGCGAACAGATTTTTCAGAATTTATACTCCTTAATGGGAAATTTGGGTGTTATGTTATTTTAGGGGGAAAAAAAGTTGTTGATTCAATAAAAATAAAATCAAATCTGAAACTTAAACTTCACTGTAAGCCACTAGTTTAACTCTGTCGCCATCATGTGGATGTTATATCGAAGTTGCAGCACCGACTTCTGTCAAATAAATGGACTTTTTCCCCAAAATAAATATTAAGAGGTTATATGACCTAGAACACACACACACACACACACACACACACACACACACACACACACACACACACACACACAAAATTAAATTAAATAATAAAAAAGCAGCATTAAGCCTTACACAATTACAGTGTCGTGAGTGAAAAATAACAACCAAGTAACATTTGACGTTGCCATCTAAGATGTTCAATGACTCAAAATACTCACCGAGGACTCGCTCTTAGTGTTATATTAACAAGAGTAACTGAGGATAAACAGCAATATGCAAATTAGGCGACGGTGCAAACTTATGTAACTGACGTCAAAACTCACGTTCCCCACACGTGCTACAAATTGCATGGCACGTTTATCAAACGCAAAGAAAAAACACTCGGAACGCAAATTTAGATATTTCAACTCAGCAGCAACATTTTTCTTTACAGAAGATATCCTTGGCAGTCTCCGACAAACTGAAAACAAGCAACTCCGGTGTTTAGAACATATCTTTAAAACCCCGACAAATCAGTTGTGTTACGTCATCTTCACGTGTGAACCAATGAGAACTCGGCTATGCAAATGAGCAGATTGTTCTAGGAAGTGGGCTGTCAGAGCTGTGGTGCTGCTCTACTTCAGCTGGTGCGTCTAGCCCTGTTTTTCTTTTACCTTTTAGTTCTCCTTTCACCAGTGGGCATGATACGCATCAGACTCCGACGCCTCGGACTCCACAGGCATACAAGAAGGCCACTAACGGTTTGACAGCCTGCCGCCATTAGCAGCGAGGAGTTGGCCCGTTTGTCCCCCAGCGGAGGTGAGTGAAGCCGGGGATGCTTGGGCTGCTAACCGAGGCTGCTGTGTTAAATCTTTCAATGTAAAACGTAACCAGAGTTGGGATTTGTACCTTTAACTACTTGCTGACAGTGCACACGTTGAAACTACGGTTTAAGAAAATGGGCCGCCGTCACTAAGGGCGTGAAGTTGCTACGAGGGGGGAAAAAAACACTCGGTGTGGGTGGGAAGCTAACACGGTTGTTTCCACCCCAACAGCGTGGCTGGAAGGTGCGGCTGGACTCTCTTATTTTCCGCAAATGACTGATTTGCAGTTCTGTTAATGTATCTGCCGTTGTGTTTGGATGGTTGATGGGGAACCTACCGGGTGACCCCACTATCAGAGTCGAGACAAGCGAGGAAGAGCTGAGCAAAGAGCAGCTTTACGACTCTTTAAACTTTATAACCCACACCACTTGTTCTTGTTATTTATTAACAGCTACTTCCCCTCCTCACCCATTCAAATGCTTCTTCAATTTGTATCTAGCTGTTCCTCTATTCCTAAACATTTATTAATTATTTGGAATGTCAAAAATAATTGTAAATAGTGTATGACACAAGACAAATAGAATGCATAATAGCAAATAAGCCATGAAAATCAAGATTGATTTATTATCTATATAAAAATGTCACAACAAGCACATCATGTGGTTTCTGGTGTGCCCTCAGGTCTGGCTTTCGTTCTTAAAATTTGAAGAAATATAATCTCTAATGGGGGAAAATTTGCTGGAGGTCCTTAGAGAGGGGTTGTAGTTTCAGTATAACAGAAAATTAAGGAATCGGTGAGGGAATTTCTGTTTCAACAAATTCAAATAGATAATAAAACGTTAAGTGGGCTAATGCCTTTAATAATCAGAAATAGTGGCAGGTCTAGTAGAAATTCCTTTTTAAGGAATGAAAAAAATTCAGACAGTGTCATGGCCATCATGTCTGATATCACGCTGAGTGATTGTTGCATTTTGACACATTGTAGCTGTGTTACATGTAATTGAAATTGATTCAGAACAGACATACTTTCAAAAATCAAGATTTATAAATGGAGCATTCAGGTGCTTCCTGTTGCCACTATATTTCAGGTAAAACTTATTGTAGGTAATATTATCCTAAAAGAAAAAAGGTATCAAGTAAGGAAATCACTGTGGTAATGAATTTGAATGGACCTGAATTACTGTCCCTGGAAAAAAAATGGGAATAAACTGTAAAGCAGTTTCTTAGTTTAGGTTTTTTTGTGTGGTTATTTAATGAAACCAATTTTGTATCCCTGAGGATAATTCTGGCACCAGCAGTGTTTAGAGCTGAGCGTAAACCCATTACCTCTACAAGTCTAAGGCTGACTGAGGTTATGTGAAGTGTTGTATGTAAGAAATGGGTTTAAGCCGATGTTGCTGCTCAAAAATGCACAAAATAAATGCCATTAAATGGATCAAGAATCAGAATGAACATAGGCATTTCTTACTTTTTAATGAGTAATTTATTTATTTATTGTCCTGTAGTTAAAGCATAATTGAAATGAGTTTTCTTCCTAGGTTTGACCTCATCACTGTGAGTTGAAGGGACGTTGACTCTTCAAACTTTTTCAACCTCTGAGTCAAACTCCACTGGAGACAAATTTTAGTGTAAACTGTAAGTAAAGTGATTGTTTTTTCTGCATTGAATTTTTTTGTCCTCTTACTAAATTACTCTGAGTAACAATGACAGCGACTGCCAGTTCCTGTCACTGGTTTGTGTGCTGTACCGCAACTTCCTTCTCTTCTGTGGCACTTCGTACCTTTTGCAGTTCCTGTTGTTTTCTTTTCCTATAAGCAGCTCAGATGTTTATACTTTGATCGTGTTTTATGGTAAACCACACAGAAAGTTGGTGTCAATCTTTGTGCTGCATGTTTTTTTTGTTTGTTTGTTTTTTTTTTTTGCCAAGTAGAGCCAGCTCCTTTGTCTTCTCTGTGACTACTTGACATTTTGGTGGAGGTTTATGTAATCGTAGTTGATCAATAAATCTTATTTTACTGAGATACCCTCACTGTGTTTTCTTGTAGATCTTTTCCTGACCGGCACAAGCACTAGTATCAAGGTTAGTCTGTGATAATTAACATGTTTGATGGATTTCTTTGCATAATCTTATCTCTAATTGATTCACTAGAAGCTCCATCCTCGCTAGAAGATCATTTACTGTGTTCGTCAATAATCTTCCTGCTGGATTTTACATTGCAGAGAATGATAAGCGTCATACATGCCTCCGTTTTGTTTTTTCAGCGTAATCATGAGCACCCACGAGTCGGACCTGCACACCATCTCCCCGGAGATGCCGGCCATGTTTGACGGCATGAAGCTGGCGGCCGTTGCCACGGTGCTCTACATCATCGTCCGCTGCTTGAATCTGAAGAGTCCCACCGCATCACCGGACCTCACCTACCAGGACACGGCACTCAACCGCTTCCTGCTCAAGTCCTGCTCTCAACTGTCCAAAGAGTGAGTGTTTTGAGTCGGTCACTTTGAGTGGCGCCTGTCCCCACCGACTATGCTTCCTGTCTGCACCAGAGGTGTTGCTCCAACATTAGACCATGTTTTTGATAGTACATTGGATTTATGAATAGATCAGCTCAGTGCACTGGGTAGACATTTACATTTATGACAAACTAATCTTATCTGATGCAAAGCGTTGGTCCGAGGAAATGTTTCTGCTCTTCCAGCAGACCTGGAATTTATCAAAAGCTTAACTTTCCATTGTTCAAATAAAACAAAATTTCTCTGCCTAACTTATTCCATCTGCTTTTGTAAAGCTCGGTGGGAACTTTGGCATCAACAAGGGGATCCTCTTTAAGCACACAGGAGTATCTGCTTATATAACCGACTGTTGCTCAGCTGTTTGCCATTCCGCTTCGGGGTCACTGAGTCATACGGCATCAGCATTGTTTACACTTCAGTCCAGTCTGTTATCATTTCCTCCTGAATGGCCATTTTTTTTTGCTTGAAACACAGTCTGTAGGTCCTTTGTACAGAGAGTTTGCTAAAATCCTGGAACTTGTCCTTCTGGTTTATGTTACAAAGTCCCGTTTCTGTCTCATAACGTATGTTCGTGTTGTTGTGTAACAGATCGATTCCCCAGAGAGAGGAATGAAGGGGTGATGTAAGGTTAACAGAGTCATCAGGACTTTTGTTTGACTCTGTTTGAGAATGTATTTAACCAGACACACAATATAACAAATTATTTTATTAACTGCTATGAGTTTTTCCTAAATTTTTAAGAAATATATTTTTTCTCTGATGCCTCACGGTGAGGAGTAATTTATTTGAAGTGGGGGATAGCAACAATTTTGCAGACGGTTTCGTCTTTGACATTAAAGCAAAAATGTTGTCTAAAGCAGCTAAAAGTGCACCTGCAAGTTGTTGAATTAAAAAAAAGGAAATGAACTTACTAGTTCCTCAGAGGAATCATGTGTACTAGTTTCACAATATAGCCATCATTGCAACATAAATGTATACAGGAGCACAAATGTAATATTTAGTAAGATATAATATTTCAAGTAACATTAATTAACACTCTCCTTGCGAATAAATAATAGATTCGGTCAGTTGGATAGACTCTCACTGGCCTTGATGCCCATACCTGATATACAGCTGAATTGAATTTCCTTATCTCATGGAAAGTGTTTGTGAAATCATAGTGGAAACATAAGAGAGGAGGTATTAAAACACACGTAATCACAAAACATATCATCACAGCAGCATTTATACTACAATATTGTAGTTGCTTTCTTTATTAGCTGAATGCTGTTGAAGGTATTTTTTTATTTTTGTAATTCAAGTCTTTCCTCTTTGGTGTTTCTTTTTTCTTTTGTTTTTTACTAAACTGGGGAAGTTTGCCTCTTACTTAGCCTCAGATGTGAGTGTCCTAAACCACAGTGACATGTTTAACAGCTGTGAAGGACACTGGCTCATTTGCTGTATGCGAAGGTGACTGGTTCGGTTCTAGGAGGCCCATCCATCGAACAGACCGATTCAGTCAGTCCTTTTAACTGAAAAATAACCTTTTAATCTGGGCAGCGTGAGTCACATATCTGTTATTTCCACATTCCACATAGAATGTTTTCTACGGATAATCTCTGCTAATCTGACCACAGATCTCTCTGTCAACGGGAGGACAAACGAGGTCGTCTGTCCGTCCACAGTCTCGCTCAGAATCTCCCGGAAAGTGAAGATAATCTTTAACTGCAGTTGCAGAGCATCGGTGGCAGTAATTACATTATCAGCAGACTGGGAGTGGTCCTGTCTTTGACAACACTCTTATGCAACATCTCTTCTGTGCTGAGTTATTGTGACAGTCAGAGATGAACAAGCACAAGGTGGAAGGGCTTGTATAACTGCTGATCTTACCAAACCCTTCACGCCGTGCAGCCGCCTGAGTTATGGTGGATATGCTGTATGCATTTTGACCAAAGTGCAGCACTGCTTTACCTTCACAGTGCTGTAACTCTATGCTTCGTCTCATTGCCTCTCAGATGGCTAACTGGCCTCTGTGACAGTCAGAGCATCCGTTATGGACTTTATTCTGACAGATTAAGTGAGAGCAGAGCACTTTTGACTCTTGTAGCGGATTGTCTGCAAGTAATTGTTTCCAAATGGAAATGAATGTCTTTGATTAAACTTTTGAGACATTAAGGAACTGTTAGATAAATGGTTTTACATCAAATAACTAATACATGACATGTATAGCCGCATTAACATCACAATTATTTATTTTAAGTGTTTTTTTTCTCCTACTTAATTTGATGAATTTGTTTTGTAGCTAATGGAAACTCTAAATGCAATTTCTCAACAACAGCATGACATTAAACCAATTACACCAGGATTGTGTTTCCTTTAAAATAATATTAAAGGAAATCTTGTTATGAAACGGTCTGCTCCACCATGGAAAAGGCTGATGACAGACATACAGCAGGTGGTCACTGACTGAAAGAATAACAAAAATGTGGTAGAAAATTAAACTGAAGCAAGTTCTGGATTCATTTGAAATGTATCACTAAATTAAGTGTGCAATAAATATGAATACTTTGAGTTCCATTTTTAAATCCTCTAATTTTATTGAAATTTATTGAGATGTGTGCTAAAGCGAACAGTGATTTCACAGCTAAAAGAGAAGCATCTTTAAGCACTGAATGTGAAAACTGATAATTTTTGAAGTTCTAGTAAGATGGTGATTCATGGAAATAGACAAAATGCTAAAAGGAGTATTATGCAAGTCCTACAATAAACACCTGTGAAAGTGACATTTAGCATGTCAAACACAACATAGCATAACATGGCAACAAACTAACATGGATGATTGGATTCAACAGCTGTCTGTAAGACTGCAATAGGAAAATGACTTGGGATCTTTTTTGAGGTTCATGTCTGACATTGTCATCTGTCAATGCTGTCTTCTTGCTTCATTTGCAGCACATTGAGGGGAGCTCATGTTTCCATATCAGATTAAATTGTCCCCTGTGTTTTTTTTTTAAATTTTATTTTATTTTTTTAGGTACATCCCGCCATTGCTGTGGGGTAAGAGCGGTCACCTCCAAACGGCGCTGTATGGTAAACTGGGTCGGGTGAGCTCGCCTCACCCTTGTGGAGTCAGAAAGTATTTGCCCATGCAGGATGGAGCCACAGCAACCTTTGACCTCTTTGAGCCCCTGGGGGACCATCGAACAGGAGGTGAGGCATTATTACCAAGATCTGATTTTAGAAAATAGGATTTTAAAGGTTTTTTTTATGGATACTTGTCAAGAAAAATTAGGTGAACAATTTGTTTGGGTAGGATATTCTATAATTATTCCACGTAAAATATGATTTTTTCCCCTAATTTATTTCTCAATTGCAGGTAAATACAGTGTTAATCAGAAATACTGTTTGACTTTTAAATGCTGAACACAACCAAAGGGTTGAAGCTGCCAAGTCAACCTTTGGATGTAATAAATAGTTTATCCTCCCATAGCAAAGATTATCACAAGCAAATGCTTGTTGTAGCTGCAGATCAGAGATGTTCCTGATTAGACCTGTCACAGTAACACATTTTTTCTGGACGATAAATTGTGCCAGAAGTTATTGTGATAAATGAAAAATAATGTTGTTTTGAGACCATTTTCAAGTAATATAATAGTAATGGCATAATAATGCAAGAACACCACATTCTCAAGGATCAATAAACTTTAAATTCTAATGACCATTTGACGCTGGAGCTGGTAGACTTTTTAAATATCCTAAATAAATATACAAAACTCCAACAATTACAAAAGGGCTAGTTGAGACCAAAGCACCAGACTGAAGACTGGTTGTAAGAGAAGGAGTGAAATCGATAAATCATGCAAATGGAAATTATTGAGCTTGTTTTAATTCATCATGCTATTAATTATTAATTGGTTATTGTGACAGCCCTAATCCTGATATAAATTTCCTTAGGAAAGCGTGAACTGCTCTCCTCAGGTCAAACTTCAGCAGCTTTTACTTTCTCACTCTTGTTTATTATTTAGAAAACTGCAGTTTAGAAATCTCCTGACTCCGATTCCAATATATTATTATTATCTTGGGGTTCGCACATATTTTCTTGCATGCTCCAATGATTTATTTCAAACTAAACAGTACAACAATCACCTACTTTTTCTTGATTATAATTTGGGGTGCACTGATTGCAGTTTTCTGGCCAATCACAATCTTTAAAAAGGTAGAACTGCCAATTTTGTTTTGATTTTGGCCAATCCGCTATTTTATTTATTTTTTTGTCTGAAAAGTCAATAAATATAACAACAAAATCACAAAGTTGATAACAGTGGGGCGAAGTGGGATGCAAAGGTAAATAAGATTGATTTCACTTGTGTCGGCCAATTATCAGTACACCCCTAACTTTAAACTTATTTGATACTGGCACATGACAATGACACGAGAAAAGCTCAGAAATTTTACCTCATATGAACTGTAATTACATCTGTTTAAACTGTAATTCTACTGCTGCTACTTCTGTCTAGTTTTTTCATGCCACACCTATTGAGTGTTTGTCTTTCCTGGACGATGGAACGCTCCTGCACTGATCTTCCTGAGGTTTATCCCGTTTTGTTGTTCCTTTCAAAGTTATTCCTTAATTACAAATAGAGTGGTCAGCCCAGCTGGGACAAAGACTTGCATTGAGGAAATGTTGTGAAATATCGTGTTGTGGATTACCTGTAGACTCCATCTAAGAAGAAGAAAACAAACGATCTTGACGTGTGATACTAACAACAACAAGATAAACATATTTTATCAGAACCCACTCAACCAAATTGGATTTCCCTTCAGTTTTGAGTGTTATTCATCTTTAAATCCAATATAATCTCACTTTGATGAAGGCCGTTTTAATGGTGGCTTTTGTTTCTTTGAGGAATTCATGTGAACCACGTCAATTTTCTCAGATTTCTCAGATACTGCGAACGTGAATGTTTCTTCTTCTTCATTTGGTTTAAAAGTTACAGTCATTTGAAATAAAAGCTGTATTGACAAACCAAGAGTCCAACCGTACATTTGGACTGACTGCAGAGTTTTGCTCTGCTGATTTACAGTGATGACCTTTGGAGAGCGCCACACTCTCCTTTCTGTCATTGCTTACATTTCTCTCACTTGCACATATCTTTCTTCGACCCGTCTCCCCGTTTCACCAGACGACATCACCATGGTGATATGTCCTGGTATTGGTAACCATAGCGAGAAGCACTACATCCGGACCTTCGTGGACTACGCCCAGAAAGATGGATACAGGTGTGCCGTGCTGAACCACCTGGGTGCTCTTCCCAACATCGAGCTCACGTCTCCACGCATGTTCACTTATGGTGAGAACGAAGAGCTTCTTACATTCTGCTTATTTGTGATGTTAAACCCTGAGAGAATTCAGAGTTTTTAAATTTTTTTTTTTTATCTTGATCACTCCTCTTATTTTGGGACAGAAATTAAATTCAGGAGAACGAAAGCATTGCTTTATTATTGTTAGTCCTTTCTAATATCAAAGAATTATTCTGATTTAGAAATGTGCAACACTTCATCTTGTTATTGGTACATTATTTGAAGCTAAAACATGTAGCCCACCAGCAGTATGTGGAAAAATAAATGGATTATTGCAAGTGTAGAAATAGAAATTAAATATATTTGTTCAGGGAGCCTATAGGAATATAAGTGTGGTACCTTGAGCTAAGGGCACTTTGAGCTAGAAGTGCTGAGCAGAAAATAATGTGGTTCGCTGCTGAAGAGTGGCTGCATTTATTGATCAGTAACTCTATAGTCGCTCTCTTCCAGGGTGCACTTGGGAGTTTGCAGCAATGGTTGGCTACATTAAGAGGGCATATCCTCAGACCCAGCTGATTGTTGTGGGCTTCAGTCTGGGTGGGAACATCGTTTGCAAGTTCCTGGGTGAGAACAGGGTGAACCAGGAGCGAGTTCTGTGCTGCGTGAGCGTCTGTCAGGGCTACAGCGCTCTCAGGTGAGTTCCAGTCCTCTTGTCTGCTGATTAAATGAGTTGTTTCATTAAAGCCATTTTGTAACAGCAGCACTTCCACATTCCCACGTTCAGGATGATTTCAAGAATAACACAGACACTTGCATAATATAATCACATGTGCAAGCATGTGGTTAGCAGTTTAATCTGTCAAATCTTCTATCATCATCATGATCATGATAATTAGCGCATTTTTTTTCTTTCTGAAGTTTACCTCTGACACGTTTCTTTACTTGCAAAACTGTTTCTGTAGTCAACCAGGCACACCGATAGAACCACAGAACCGGAACCGTTCATACTGTGCAGTTTCAGCTGCTTTTAGTGTTGGTTGAGATCAGTGTTATCAAAACATGCACTGTGAATACGCTCTAAGCACTGAGGTCGCTGAGTATTTGTTCTTTGTGTGCTCATGTCTTGAAAAATGGGACGTTTACATTTATTATTTTTCAATGCCTCTTCAAAGCTAATTGCTGCATATTTCTCATTTTCTCTCAGGGCTCAGGAAACATTCCTACAGTGGGATCAGTTCAGACGGTTCTACAATTTCCTCATGGCAGACAACATGAAGAAAATTATCCTGTCGCACAGGTGTGGTAGCTGCAGTATATTGCGTTTTCTCTGTACTGAAAAGTTACTTGCTGGTAATCTAATACCAGCAACTAACTGGTAATGTGATGTTGATTTGACATGAACTATTTAAGGTTTGTGCCTTTTTAAAACTCTGGTTAAGCCTTTTGTATACAACTCATCATAATAATGCCAATACCTAGTGGATGTGATTTAGAAATCTGATAAGTAGTAGAAGTACAAAATATATCCATCTTGACTCACAATAAAATTTTTGTTCACCTTTTAAACCACAGGCACAGTCTGTTTGGGGAAAGCTTACTGAAGAAGTTTGATGCAGATCTCAATCGACTCTACATAGCAACATCCCTCACGCAGATTGACGACAACATCATGAGGTATGTCAAACAGCTTAGCGTTGCTCGCTTCCTGTTCGGGGACGTTACTGGGTGTCTTGTTGTGATGCCCGTTTCTTTTCGTGTTTCAACAGAAAGTTCCACGGCTACAGCTCTCTGAAAGAGTACTATGAAAAGGAGAGCTGTGTACATTATATCCACAATGTAAGAACCGCTCCAGTAATTCCCTGTGCTTCCCTTCTGTCTGTTTTTGTATTTGTGTCTTATGAGTGGAAATTTGTGCTATAACCTACAGGTGGATGTGCCACTGCTGCTGGTAAACGCTGCAGACGATCCTCTGGTTCATGACTCGCTGCTTGCTATCCCTCGCACATTAGCAGGTAACGTTCAGCTAACTATAGTCCACCACAACATAAGCTAAAGTCCATGAAGGCACTGATGAACGACCATGGTTGTCCTAAATCTATTGGGTTGATTCCTCACTTTAAACTGATTTAAAAACACCTTTATTATGAATTAAAGTGTAGACTGAGACAATCATTCTAGTTCATCATTGTGAAAAGCTTTCTCAGAAGAGTTGAAGCCATTATGGCTGCAAGTCATCCAGTCAAGTAAATATATCTTCTATAATTGGTCTCGGTTACACTGGCAATGTGGAAAATTGAAATTAATATAATCATTATCTGCAGACAAATTATTTTCATTTCTAAGTCCAAATTAGATTAGATCTTTCTCTAGTTAAGCAGTTGTGTGCTGAGGTTTGTTTGGTGGCTCCGGACGAACAAATTGCGGCAGTGTCAAGCAGAGAAGTCACAAACGTGGCATAATGTTGTCCTCAAGCTATTTTAAATTCACAGAACGTGTTGGGCCTGTCTGACAGACGGCTACTGTTGATTCTTAAATAGGTTTTTAGAGAAACATCTTTGCAGTGCCACATTTGTTGGGAGGGTCGGGGTGGAGCATCCAGTCTAAGTAATGGTTTCTGATGAGTAGTCAATCCTGATGTAAAGTCTGACTGGTTGTTCTTTCCATCAATTTTCTTTTTGTTTAGTCTATTCTATATTTACCATTACTGAATTCTTGATTATTTTAGAAATGAAAAATTGTGCTGCATATACTGACAGGAGTTGCTCTTTAAACTCAGAGGCAAGTGGAATATCTGGTGTTTTCCCGTAGATGTGAAAGTGTTACTGACTCATAGTTAGCGGGTTGACCAGAAACACTGGTCGGGAACGACATGCCCATATGTTCAGCTCTTTTTTTTTTTCTTTTTAAACCATGAGTGGTTCTCTAGAGCGTGTTGTATCCACTTGTCACACTGTGCCTGATGAGCCAGTGTGTCGAAGGTCTGGGCCGGAGCGTGTATTTGTCCACGAGTCGCTCAGCAACTGTCATGTTGAGTGGTGAAAGCCCAGTGGGATCTTAATCACTATTCATCCACATCACACTACTCCACTAACCCAGATAAGGACAGGAGAGTGAAAGAAAACCAGGCCAGTTCTTTTCATGAGACCACTATGGCCAGTTGTCAACAGCTGCACCACTCTAACAGAAGCAGATTAAAGGATATTTCAGAGTGTGCATAAGGGACACTTTAACTATTCTTCTGAACATAAGGCTAGCATGAATGCACTGGTTTGGGAAGGAAAGTAATAAAATCTAAATAACCAGGAGAAACTCCCTTATTATATAGAGCAACCTGCCACTAACATTTACATAATTTACCCCAAATTGTGAACATAGCAAGAATAATCCTGATTGAGTCAGTCTTAGTCACTGAAACGTATTAGAAAGACAAACACACAAACTTCTGTGTGAGAAGGATGTACTGATGTTTTCCATTTAAAACGCTCATCTTACAAAGGAATAATTCATGACAGAGTTTCTATCTGAGTCTTATGCAGAAGAGGAGATTTTGCTGCAGATGCCATCAAGTTATTTTAACCTCTCTTCCTACCTCTTTTTTTGCAGTATGAGGTTAATGTGTTTTTTTTGTTTTGTTTTTTTTTATTTTTAGGGCCACAGAGCATATTGTGAGAAACAGACTGTAAAGTCTAAATGCCTAATGCTTGAGATGTGTCCTCACATTTGGTCGCTTCATTGCTGTAGTGACCTAAAAAATCATGCAAGTAAAATCTGGCCCAGTATTGTGCAGAAAAGCAGGACTTCCACACCCACTCCATGACTCAAGATTATGCTGTGGAAATTATCAAGTCAAGTCAAAGTTTATTTATGTAGCACATTTTGCAACAACCTCAGCTGTGAGACCTTTTAGTTTATAGCTAAGACCTTCTTAGCTGGTTTATTTTAAAAATTGCTTCAGGACAAAAAGTGCACCGGCTGTTCTGGAATACAATCTGCATTCAAGCTGATCACAGGGCAAACATGGCCGTGCTTTGAGTCAGAGGCATAGACTCGTCCCTGATGGTGGTGATGGAAAAAGTTGAGGTGTTAACGTCTGCTCTGTGTCGTTCTTTAGCAAAGAAGCCGAACGTGATCTTCGCCCTGACGCTTCACGGAGGCCACCTGGGCTTCTTCGAGGGCGACGTGCTTTTCCCTCAGCCCCTCACCTGGATGGACAAAGTGATCGTGGGCTACGCCAACGCCATGTGCCAGTGGGAGAAACAGAAAGCGCCCTGCCAAGCCAGCCACCTCACCGAGAGCTCCTGCGTAGAGGCAAAAGCCTAACCCTCTGTCTCTCTCTCTCTCTCTCTCTCTCTCGTTCTCATTCTTCATTTCAACATCTCACACTTTGCAGCACCCCGGTTCCAACACGGCACTGAGGAGACACTTTAAACTGCTCTTTGTCTCTGCCTTCTCCTCTGGTGCTACTCACCACTTCCAGACACACACACACACACACTCCTTCTACACCCATTTGAAACCACCATCACCTCACATGGTGTGGACAACAAGAACAACCACAGAAAAACTAAACAAACTGCCTTGACTTGAGAGCTGGAACCTTTTGTCACTCTCCATACAAACAGCGGTGACCCTCGGGTTAATGGATGCATAGACCAAATATAATAAAAGATCAAAGTTGAGCTGACTTTAATTGGAAAGAAATGCCAGTAGGACGTTTTTGTTTATATAACCAATGAGAAACAAGCACATAAGAAGTTATAGGAAGTGAGGTCAGTGCGACTGCCGGTGCCTATTTACTGCACCCATAAGAAGCTCACTGCTGATCACCGCCAAGCCCATAGAGCCTAGTCTGCTGTATTTGTTAGTGTGTCTGTGTGTGTGTGAGCTGGGAGATGTTAAGAGTACATCTGTGTGTGTCTTGGTCACCAACGATGGGATGTAGAGTCTGTTTTGTATGAAGCAAATTATCCTTTCATGGGCTGTTGTTATTTTTTTTTCCGATGACCTATTGTTTGTTGTGCAGTAGAAAAAAAAAAGAATTACCCTGGGATTTTTCTGCATCATTTGCAGCTCATAACTGCCTCTGGCTGCTCATGTTTGTTGTGTAAAATCGAACTTTAGCGTTTTCTCTGCAAACATGACCGGGAGCGAACCACAAGATGAGATGAAACCCACATTCCCTCGCGCACATTCTACCACTTTAATTCAGTGCACTTTACACCCCGAATGCCACGATGTTTTGCGGATGTGTGAGCATTGCGTTTAGTAACGGTTTAGCTGTCCTTTGACAAATATGAAGAGTTAACAAGCGGTTATGTGACTGACTTTTGTTTCCCAGAAAGTGTCTCTTCAGCCCTCTTACTTCCTTCTACCTTTGATCAGCTGCAGGTCTAGCAGTCGGCTTTGTTCCTCCAATGACGACCAAACGCTGTAAAACAACACAAACTGATCCAATGCGGTGCAGAAGTAGTTTTTTTTTTTTTTTGCATTTCTGTGAGCTGTGGTGAGTAGGAGGGCTAAAGACACCCAGGCCAAACCAAACTTTTGCTTTATTAGATTACGATTGTATATTGAGGTGAAGGAGGCTGCTTGTCAAAAAATAGCTTTCTGTTCTTTTTGAGTATTTTTTTTTTCTTTCAGCCAACGTATTTAAGAATTGTATTTATTTATGTTTTCTTTCCACCGTACTGTGTTTAAAGCGTTGGAAGCGCCGCAGCACGATGTCAAAATCAAACTGTAAGTGCTGGGACTTGTGGATCTGCCACAACCGGGAACTATGTCGAAAGTGAACACAAACCTTGTTGTAAGGGCTCAGGAAGCTTCTGTCAGCGCTTCATCCAGACTGGGAACCCTGTGGTCGAAAAGCTGCTGCTGCTGCTGAACACTGTGACGATGAGACACATGGGTGGTTTGAAATGATGACGTGAATGACAACAGTGCCTTTTGTTAAGCTGTAAGAATCAAAACCGGTCCATGCCAAACTTTATTTTTACTCAGGTAAACTAGCTGAGCTGCTAGAATAACAAAAAAGTTTATATCTTGAGCCTTTAACTTTAATTCTCTGTAGGCATAGTGTGTTGTTTAGTTTTTTCTCTTCATTGCTTTAATAGTCTTGACTAAAATTGGTTGTGATTAAGTGCTAAGCTCATCTGTAAGTCTATATATATATATATAATTTTTTTTTTCAGAACAGATGTTATAAATTCCAGATAGTAATCTCTCCACTATGATGATTGGACCCGACGTTCTGTGAGGAGAAAATTGAAAGAGATTGACCAGAATCAGAACGTATTGAACTTGAAAAATCTCCAATATTTTTACTTTTTCTAATATGCACTTGGCCACATCAGTTGTTCTTCGCCTCTAATGGCACTGTTGCCATCTGCTGTCAGGGAGATGTAACTACAACTCCCAGACCTTCGTACCTATCGTCTTCTCATCCACCCACAGTCTTGCTGCATGGTTTCACCTGCCCACAGCTCTCGTTTCTTATTAAGCAGACATGATTTCGGGGCTCTTCAGGCTCACTGAAGGATCGTCACCAGCACTAACCCAGATTCTGCACTAAAAGCCATCTGGTGTTTTTTTTTTTTTTTTTTTTTTCAAGGCCTCTCTCTCCAACTTTGCACAAAACTGCATGCTTGGATGTATTATTTAGATCTTTTGTGTGTATTATTTTTCTTGTTTTGTATTTTGTATTTCCATTTTGTCTCTTTTTCTCTTGTTGCTTGGTAAATCCAGCAGAGTTTGCGTCTTGTGTAAATGGGAGACTACTGTGTCATTTTCAACACCTCTGATCATCAGTAACCAAAAATTTAAGAAAAGAAAAGGTGAATTACATGGACTTTATTTTATTTTTTTAAGGGACCAGTAAAATAAATATCATGGCAATAACCAGTCAGGGATATTTTTTTTTCTCTTTTGACACTTGAGATTTTAAAAGGGGTAAAACTATTATACCAAACATGTCATGCACATTGGGGTAATTTTGTAGTAAGTTGTGGAATCTAAAAAGTTCTGATGTAAGATATTTATCCTAACGCCAGTGCTTCAGGCATCAGGATTCTGTACTCGTATTTAGTTGCTTGCAAACAAACACATCATTTATCCCCGATTGCTTTAAATATATAAAAACACAATCGCTCGGCTTTATGATGGTTGCTCATTGTGTTCATTTAAACACTTTTTCTTTCTTTCTCGAAAAGTCATTCAGCCTAAAACACTTGGGTAATAACATACAGGTATCATTATACAGCTTTAATTTAGTTTTTTTTTTTTTTTTTTTTTTTTGAGTATGGTTTAAGGAGTGCGGTGACAGCTTGAAGGGACCTGCACAGTCACACAACATGGTGTACTCTAAGACTCAACACTGGCTACTTTGTTTTGGGGTTTTTAAAAAAAAAAAAAAAAAAAAAAGAAAACCAGTGGAGTGTTTGATCTAATCGTGAGGAAACATGGTTATTGTGTTAAATAAATTATTTTCTCAAATGAAGAAAGATTCTTCTTTCTTTTTGTTTCCTCAGCATATTGTGTGAAACGAGAGCTAACACACTTAGGTTTATTTTCCTCTTTCAGAAACATTAATTTAAGTCAGGAAAATGGATCATACACCTGAGGAACAATTAAAACATGAGGTTTTTATAAAGCAGTGATCACTCATTGAAAAAGAAAGTATTTTCAGATTTATTAGTTGAATAATTGATTTACTGATAAATATGATTAATTGTGGAATGGTATAATTTACTAGAGTGCTAATGAGAGCTATATTTATCTTCTGTAAAAAGAGTAAAACTGCATTAAGCTTCACAGATATTTCTTTCTAATAGCATAAAAAAGTCCAGGAATATGATTTTGAATTCCAGGAAACTAAACTCATTCAGATTCCACTTATCGGCACGGTCTTTGGGAGAAACGTATGCATTTCTGTGTTTAATGCATTAAGTAGAAGTAGTTTCAGTCAAGAAACTCGTGGTGGAAATTTAGCCTGAGGTGACGCATGAGGGAGAAAAGTGGCTCTTCAATGTGGGTCAGGCTGGACTAAACATGGCTAATGGCAAAATAAGAAAGAAAAAAAAACTCTTGGTGTAAACTGAGTTTATTGCTACACTCAAGTTAAATGAAATACAAGGTTAACAGATTTCAACAACCTAACTTTTACAGAACTATAGACGTGTCTTGGAGCAAGTTTTTTTTTCTTCAGCTCAATGGAAGAAAAAACAACAGATGAGGAAAGAAGTTTGCTTCAGTGAAAACATGACTGCTGATGAACAGACATTTTCTGAAGGCGCCACACTGAACTAAGGCAAATCCACTCCCGTGTTAGAAGGAATAATATTCATAAAGTCCAACTGATTATTGCAAAGCACAAAAATCTGAAAGACGGACACTTCTGCACCCAGGATTAATTTTATCCAGGTTTAGCCTTATGCATCCCACATTTAAATCAAACCAAATTCATCTGATTGTTTGAAACATGATGCCCCCATGTAGCTTTCCTTCCCCGACTCAACAACACATAATGAAACCAGTGCCTTGCAGTATAAACAAAATGTAAGAATTATTCTCCATGATATCTAGGCGTCATTTCCCCTCTATTTATACTTTAGTCTTATCTGCAGACTGACCTCTGCAACATGCTTCAGTTAAAAAACGTGGGAATGTTCTTTCAGAGCGCAGTGTCCTCGGAGCCAAAGAGTTGGGTTGCGATGCCTTGATAGTCGGCCACTGGGGCTTTTCCTTCAAAATCTGACGGCAGGATGTCTGCATCAAATTCTTTAAAGTAGCCTTCCAACTCTTCACCGTGAACAAAGACCTGTGGAGCATCGAGGGAAGCATTAGATGATTCTTGAATGAATTAAGAGCAGGCTGGTGTATCTTTGTTTGTACCCTCTCCAGCAGCTTGGCCTTCATGAAGGGTTTGACCACGTTGTAGGTCGTGGTGAAGTACCAGGGCTGGTGAATGACATGGACCGCCTTGAAGCGCGCAGGAAAGGAGTCCTGCAGAGGAACGCAGGCAGACACACGGCTTTCAGGTCAAACTCTGAAGATGGTTTCAACCCTTTAAAGGCAGCAGTCAAAGAGCAAGCTGGACTTTGAAGATCATGCTTCTTATTGGTTGGTTTGGACAAAACACCCAAATAAAAACAAACTGTATCATTTACTAATAACTTACATCTCAGACAAATGTCAGCACCTCATCGAAATGTACTTATTCCAGTGACTAAATGAAATTGAACTTGAAAATGAAAAAAAGTAATTAAATATGAAAACAAGTGACCTGCATATCCAGAGTTTTTCATTTGATACTCATATTTTCATCACATTTATTGATATTTGATTTTTTTTCCTCTGTATTTGAGAATGTTGCTGTATTTTACTCATTCAACTCGTTTTGTTTCACTCCCACTAAAGTGACACTAAAGTGACACTAAAGTGACTGCTGATACTCATTTTATTTGGTTTCGCATTTGGCGAAACTAAATATCTTCAATGTTGGAATTTAAAAAGTAAAAAATAAAAATAAAAAAAATAAAAAAGGTCTCTCTCCCATATTGTTGAATTTTTACAAGATACAAGTGTTTGTGATTTGCAACCAGATTGTAAACAAATACCTATTTAGCTGTTAATATGTCATTCTGATACATTTTCACTCTGATGTGTAATTTCTCCTTTTGCAGAAATATTACATGAAATGTTCAAGACTGTAGGGGATTCATTTATTTATTTTTTTTTCCTTTGGGAACAAAAGCTTGTTGTCAATCAGTTTTTTCATTTACTTTTAATATTTTGGAATTTGATCTCAGACTAGTTTTGCTACTTGTGGTACTTAAATTCTCCACCAGAGGGCCTCTTTGTTAAAGAGAGACATAAACTAGAACTATGTGAATCAGAAGAGATTCACAGACTTTTTTTTTGTTCTGTAGGGTCATTTCTCTGGGTGTGCTCTGACCTGCAGCATGTCCACCATCTTTTTGAGCTCAGCAGTCTTTATTCCCGAGGCATGCTGCATGGTGAAGCCTTTAAAGTTCTCAATCAGGACAAATCCGTTGATCTGAGTCTCCTCGTTTTCAAGCAGCTTCTCCAGGATCACGCAATAGGCTCTCAGCACCTGCAACACATCGCAAAAGAGTTTGCTTCGAGCTCCTGAGTTCTTGCAGGAGGTTTCCTGTGAGAGGCAGGTGCGTCAATGCAGCCACCTCATCAAAGGTGATCTCCTCCAGGTCCCAGCTGTCGATGTTGAAGAGCAGAACCACGCGGCCATATTTGTCTCTGCTGGGCAGAACCACCGGGTAGCCTGCCTCGATGGTGCTGCGGACCGCCTCGGGGGTGAGGTTCTCAAACAGCTCGGGGTAATCCTTCCTGAAGCGCACATAACCTGGAGAAGACACAACAGCACAGAAAGTACAGTCCAAAGGTTTTACCCCTGTTGGATCCTTTTTTATTTATTTATTTTTATTTATTAAATCAATTACCTTTTGTAGAACTCGGACTGTTTTTTTTTTGTCATTATTATTTGGCTTTTGAACTAATTTACATCCTTCTTGTGCCATTGACCTCCACTGATCTCCATTGACCTCCATTCCATATGACTCTTTGTTTCCAACTTCAAATGCATTTTCAATGAGAGTATAGATTACTTCAAAAGTCATGGACAAAGACTTCCAGGAAAAAAAAAAGAGAGACTAATTTCAACCCGAAATGGAAAAGAGAACCTGCAGTAATGCTAAATCAGCAATTCATAGTGTGCAGCCTGAACACTACTTGCACAATAAAACTGAAAAAGAAAGCTTTTTACTTCCTGTTTTTTTTTTTTTTTTTTTTTTTTTTACTTTTGGTGCTCGGAATCTGACACAAAAACGATATTGTCTCATAGCCAATACTTCTTTTGTTTTGAGGCACCAATTATCAACAGAAATCTATTTGTTTAGGTAAATAACCTTACAGAGAAAACTCGCTGTTTACATCTTGCTCTCATCCAAACAAACCCCAATTGTTCACCCACATGATTTTGTGCTTCCTGTATTTCTATGTGTTGTTTTGGGGTAGAAGTCTCAAACCCTTTTGGTTAAAACAAAACAAAATGTAAAGAGTGTGACCACGGGAAGGTTTGCACAGTGGAAGAGTACATGTGTGTTTTGAAGTGCATGGATCTGAACCAGAAGGCGTCCTCCTGTCCAATCAAAGCCTCTTCTGCTTTATCGTCTTGTCCGACCTCCAACATTTCCCGCTCAGCTCAGGCACGCCGCGGTTCCCAGCATGTCACTGAGGGCCAACAAGTAGAATCAACTAGTTGTCCAATTTGGACACAAAGGAGGGCTTTGTAAAAGGCTCCCAATTAATGAATATGTGACCCACTGTTTCAGAGACGTATAAAACGAGGAAACAAAAGGTCGACTTAATTACCGAAGCTTTTGAAAGTTACATGCGGGAGCTGAACTAAATCATATACAGCTGAATCCAGTTACTTACATCCACTGTAGATAAAGAGAGGCACCTTTTATTTTTCTCTTTTTACTTTTGGAAAAGTTCAGTCTAATTAGCTGGTTCATTACTTTCTTCAAATTCAGAAGTTGCGCCCAAGCTTTGGAGAGTTTGTATATTTTTTTCTTTAAATGAGGTGTGAAATTATCATTGGTCATCATGCACTATGCATTACTACTGGCTTGTTGGAAAAGTGAGTTCACACTGGGAGAAGTGGGAAGCCAACTGGACGGTCATGCATTGCTTCAACCTGCGTTATTTACTTCTTTCATTGATCGGCTGATGTTGAGCCTTTATGTGGATAATTTCCAAACAACACTGAGACCTGGAAAGCACTCGAATATGCTTATTTCACTGCTGCTGCTGCACAGCTGATGCCGACACATTACACTTCCAGCAGTCAGGATGCTGGCCAGAGACCAGCAAAACACAGAACACAAGTTCAAAAATTATTATTTTTTTCCCCTGACTGTGTTTGTAAACTGAATATAGTCTTCTTACAGGAATGGCTTCCTTCTTTCAGCCCACCTCCACACAGAGCTGATTTCTATGCGTCAAGATGGCTTCAGCTGGCATCTTCACACTGGATTAGATATTAGATTAGATATATCTGGAATTCAAACAACAATGATTTTTTAAAGGTCCACAATGTTTTCCTTTAATAATTTCATTAGATTTTTGACGAAAGCAAGATGCACGTACAGGTTTGGCTTAATTTAACTTCAATTGCTGTGAAATAAAGTTTCCAAAATCGTTTAAAGATGTAATAATGCAAGAGAGCACCAACTTCTGACTATGAAGAAAGCCTTGAAAATGTCTCTCTTTATCCCATGTTACATAAGAAAAAGATCAGTTTGACGTGAAGAAAGAAAGCTGCAGCTGCTGCTTCCAACCACCGCAGCGAATAACCCAGCAGATAGTTGCTGTCTCTGTGTCTCACCCTTCATGAGCTCATGGGCTCTGGTGACGTCAAACTTTCGTGCTCGGAGGAAGCGGACCAGCAGCGAGTCCGGTTTGTCCCCGAAGCGGTCCAGCACCAGTTTGGCCAGGTCGTCTCCCTCTGACGCCCTCTCCTCCATCATGGCCCGCAGATCTTTCAGGGATGACCCTCGTCTTTCATTCGTCTCATGCAGCTCATCCTTTGCCTGAAAAAAACACCCAAAATGTAATAAAAAAACTAACAAATAAACCAGCAGCCTCACTTCAGATGTTTCACCTTTTGGACAGTGTGGCCTGGAAGTTTGTGGCACGGTCCAAACACTGGCCCGTGGTCCTTCACTGTCAGGTGCTCCAGCTTTGACCTCATGGCCTGCTCCTCCTCGGACACCATGCGGAAAGTTCCAGTCTGCACGACCAAGACTCTGCTGCTTTAGATTGAAAACCCAACAACCCAACAGCAACTACTCCAGCTAGAAGACCCTGAGCTGAAGAACGTCCGTGGCGTCCATTTCACACAACATGCATGATCAGCCAGACGTTCAAAACGAAATGCTTTTTTTTTTTTTTTTTTCATTTTTATTGGTAAAGATAAGCAGCAGCACTGAGGTGTGGGAAGTAGCTGAACTTACAGCAGCCATGGTCGCAGCGTCTCACAGCGGCAACACTGTCACTGCAAAACAACAGAAGAACAGGCAGACAGAAGCTTTTCTTGTCTTTTTTAAAAAATAGAAAAAGAAAGAAAGAAAAACTGGTCACAGATGAATCAATCTCCTCATTGATCCATCCCAGAACCAAAGAGATGGAGCGAAATGTTTTCTTAGGGAATGTTTTTCACTCAACAACACACTTTAGAATGACTTGGCAGAAATAAAACATTTCTCTTGTGGATATTCAATCAGAAATATTAGTCTTGTCTCTAGGGAATCTTAATGTGTATCTACTGTTCGCATTTGAACAAAGATCCATAATTTATTCTGTTTTTTTTCTGTGTTTTGATGAATAAAAGGATGATTTAAAAAATCATCCCTTTGTATGAATTTATTATAAAATTCATACAACTGTGACTATGGCACCTGTGTTGTTTAAGGTTTATAAAAGATAATTAAAGTAATCTTTAAAAACACATATATGATGAGAAGTTGCTATAAATGTTGATTTACAGCTGAAACAACAACGCTCTGCTTCGTCTCTCCTTTTACACATATTCCTTTTACACATAGCTTTTTAAATATCATTGCAGCCTCAAGTATCAAACAAATTTAAATTACAAATAAATTGCATATTTATTTCCTAGAAGAACCCCCTCCTGCCTTTTTCAAACATTAAATTTGTGTACAAGTATTCTTTTCTTTTTAATTTTTTTTATCAATCAATAACACTAGACAACTCTGTCGCAACATTTGTCTGTATCTGCTGATCTGTTTTAGTCTGTTGTTTTACAAAGGAGAAAGAAAAAAAGGAAAGGTCTGAGCAGCCTTACCTTGTGCAAACAGGATGAGAATCCCACAGAGAGTGGCGGAGGACAGGAGCGCGGAGAGGACGGCCGGAGGGGCGGGAGGTCCAGGAAACTCAGAGACGGATTAATCTGGACAGATTAGAGCGAGCAGCTAATCAACATGATGTCGCCCGTGAAGGAGAAGATGCTGGGTTATGATTGGAATTTTTACCACTTTCCAATCTTTCAATTAATTTTACTCTTTTGTTTGCCAACTTTCTTTGGTTATTTTGTAATTTTCTAGTCAATGTCTTATTTCCCCAGATGACCTGGAAACTGTCTCATTTTGCTTTCCTGCTGCTTTTTTGTCACTGTGGTTTTTAGTCCCTTACTTTTTGCTTGCTTATCCCAGTTTTACACAACATGTCGTTATTTAAGTGTTTTAATTTTGAAAACACAGAATAAAGGCGAGAATAGAGCACAAAACTGCACACAAAGCCACAATGTCTGCAAATCTGATGACAACAATGTCATTTCCATACAAGTCAGACATAATTGTGGACACTTACACTGGAATTAACTGCAAGCATTAAATTACCATAATTAACAGAAATAATTCATCTACGCTTAATTAATCCAAGCAATGTGTGTCACTTACTGAAATTAAGTGACACACATTAAGTGACAGCGTTGACAAAAAACCTGGGAGAAAATTCAACTGAGCTGGAAAATATCTAAAAATGATTTTTAATTAAATTTGTTGATACTTTTATGATTATTTAGTTGAATGCTTATACTTAATTGTCATAATATATTCCTAGTATTCCTTTATTTGTTTTAAACTATCATAATGTATTGAGTTCTGCTCCAGGACTTTAAAGGCACCATCCACCTATTACAGAGTTTAAAATAAAAATTATTCAGCAAACACCAAGAAAATGTACAGTGTCATGCTCACATGGCCCAGGTTACTTTAGTCAGATATTTGAAATAATAATATTTTGTGTATATTTTATTAAAATTTTGTGCTTTATCCTCTGGACATGTTTCGTCCCTCTTTTCTGAAGAACCACTGGAATATGTCTACACAGCAGAACACATTGGTTTAGCTCAACTAATATGATTTACATTGACTGTAACACTTCTTCCTAAGCATCATATAAAATGTTTTTTTTCCCCTCTCCACTGTGTAAGTCTGGAAGCCGACCAGCACATGTGATGCAAAGCCCGGGTTCTGTCTCAACTCTTCTGGGCCCGTTGGGCCGTCATGTGAGCAAGACGACCCACGATGCAGAAATCATGCTTTTAATTTCCCATAAAGCATTTCTGTGCACATTCCTTGCAGAGGTGGGAGGGGGAAGGGGCAGCTCTTGTTTTCTGTCCCAGATTATGGATTAATTTCCCATGATCGCACAGCATCAGACTCCCGGGGCTCTGAAGTACCAGCCGCTGGCCGTAGCGACGAGGCTTGACAAAATCACTCACTTTTAGTTTGTTGCAGACCTTTTCTGTTTTTCAGCTGAAAATAACTTTCACTGACTGTTGTAGCCTTCCTGCTACAAAGCAGAAGTTACATTTCTGAGTCAAATTTGAAAATATTTTGCAATGTTTTCATTGAGTTTGGACAAACATTAACTTATATTGCAGTAAATTTTAATGATATCCTTGTGCTTTACCTAAAGTCATCCAACCAGAAAACAAAATCTTAGCTTCTATATTTGTCTTGCTTCTTTTGTTTTGCCCACTAGGTGTCCTCGTACTTCATCCCCTGACTCAGTCTTCCAGCTTTTTTTTGGTTGTTTTTATAGTCTTTTTATGGTCAGAAATGCTTCATAGACAAACACAATTGTTTAAATTTTGCACATTGTAATTGATTTTTGTATTCTACCCTTCAGGAACAAAAAGCTGCTCCACAAGGAGAAAAAAAAAACAAACTACAAGACTTTTGAAGTCAAGAGAGAAACCACATTTGGTCAGACTCTGAACAACATGGGTTTCTAAAAACATGTTCTCTTTACCTTTCAGGGCTTCCGCAGTGCAGCGTTTTCCACTGAACAGGCGAACATCGACTGAAATTCATCAGCACCTGCTAAACCCAACGAATTTTAAACAGACTGTTGGATGATAATCTGCTTTTAGCCTAATTAAAGGTAGAACAGAGTTAAACCGTATCAGCAAAGACTGACATTTAGAAAATGAAGAAAAGTGTTCCATTAAAATGAGTTTCATCAGTCTCCGTTGATGTTTTTTTTTTGTCTTTGTCTCATCTCATAACATAATGTACAGTAACGTAGTAAAGATTGCCACAGCCACGTGTGGCACAACATGTCAACACTGACAGGAAGCAACGTGTTTCCGCTCTGAGAGCAATATGTGAGAAAACAATCGAGTCCTGTCGCTCAGACGAGGTTAATGAGCGGGACAAACAAATGAAGCGCCTGTCCCCCACCACAGCTGAGCACTCCGCCGTCCAGCTCTACACACTGAGGTCTCTGTGTTGTCAAGCTGGCACATTTACTGTGCTTTTGTCCCCCTAGAAGCATTCCTCATTAGTGGATGTTTATGGATGACCTCCTATCACCTCACAGCAGCAAGCAGGGGGTTAACAAGGTCTCCAAATGCTACATCAGACACTTCGTCCCTGTCTGGGATTCAGCTCTGGTCCTGGAACAATGAATCTTCTCGATGGTGTACAGCACATCATCCGAAGACTCTATACGCAGGCAGGAGTGGATGTTAGAAACCCGTATTTATTTTTTGATCAAACTGCTAAGGATGTAAAGGGAGGCCAATTAAATCTCCAAAACTCACTGAGCAAAAAGTGGCATCTACCTTGAAATGCAAGTGCTATATATGTAGCACATGACACCGGCATAGAGTGGTCTATAAGTCTCCATAACTATTGTTATTTCAATTATTTCCTGTCATATTGTCCCAAACACAAATGTGCAAAACAACTCAACATAACACCAATGGGTCTTTAACTGGAACTGCATTTCTCTGTCATGCAGCCACACTGGAGTGCACGGCATTATGAACCCTTCAATGTCTTCCAGCAGGTAAAGAACATAATGCTTCAATAAACACAGAAATGGTTCCCCAGACACAAAATTAACCGTTTTCTCTGCCATCTGAGGTCCTCTGGAAAAGGAGGAAGCTGAAGCAAGCGTAAAGAGAGACAGATTTAAGGAGAAAAGGGACAGTCTGCATGTAAGTGAAGATGACTTGCAGCTCTTTTGGTAAAGGTGCTGTTAGCCCTTATACAAAGTGTTTCAGGAAGGGGTGCTGCTGTACAAATGAATTATTTCCTAAAGTAGGAAAAAATAAAATAAAATGTCCCGAAAAGTCCAAAAAGGTTTGACTTTTATTTTTTAACTGAGTGCGCTGTTTATATTGTTGAATGTTTACAAACTGCTTTAAAAACACGAGAGGTCAAAATACCTATTAGAAGCCGAATATGGAAGCCACTCATAACAATTGACATGATTCAGTCAGGTATACATGAAGCATTTTTCTGAAAAAGGAAAGAAAATTAGTCGGAGAAGCAGCAGCCCCACCTGGTGGCTGCAGAAATCATTTAGTTGAGCAAACCGATCCATTCAAACCTTGAAACAAAAAAAAAAATCTGCAGGTAAATCAAGCTGACGTCAAACCAAATCAAAACTATATTAATATATAGAATAATAATAATAAAAAAAACACTGTTCAACTTTCTTTTAGTGTCATAATCTCTTTACTTTGATCAGGGTTATAAATCCTTAAAAAGATGATCAAGAAGGCACAATCTCAGTAAAACAGGCAGTCATACAGAATCTTTGCTTATAACAGGTTTTCACACTACAAAGCAAATGATGAGTCAAACTGATACTTGGGTCACAAAAAGCAGGAGTGAAAACTGTGGACGCCATTTATTTGAAATGTAATAAGTAAAAAAAGAAAAAAAGAACAGTCTGCTGCTTTAGGTGGCATCAACATCTCTGCTGTCATCTGCATGTTCACCACAATGAGGAAACAATCAGACACATGACAAACTAAAATAGGGAATACGGTGACAGATTGCCGCTCGAGACTTTTACTTCTCGGCCAGTAAATGAGCGTTGCTCAACATTGAGGCCTCATGCCGTGATCTGCAAATACTTAAAGCTCATCTAGTCTTGCAAAAATGGAAAGTCTCACTTTATAAGCAGGTTTTTCTGTGTGAATTTCAGAATCACTGAATTATTAAGAAAAACAGTCAGTGCAAAAAAGATACGAGGGTTTGGTAAAAGTCATAAAAGGCTTGCATTTAGAGGAAATTATTAAGATGGGAGAGTGACCCAGAAACGAGGAGTGTAACTTAAAAAAAAAACAACAAATAGTGCAGTTCAAACTGGGAGCCGTCAAACTTCCTCTTCAACTTGGAGATAAAACGTAAACATTTCACATGCTGTATGGAGAATCACTGAAACGCTTCATTCATGACATCCTTGGCTTTAAACGATGTGCTTTGTTTCCAGCTGCTTTTGTAACATTGCAAAAAAGTCAAGTTGATGCAGGTCTGAAGCCTTAAAAAACAAAAACAAAAGAGCAATAAACTGACCTGAGTTCTCTTTATGGCAGGCATGCAAGCGGCTTCTCTGTAGATAAAATCATCTTAAAACAACATAGAAACATCAACTGATTTCCTGCAGCATAAACACTCTCAACATTTATCGCAATATGAACATGTTGTGAAAGTTGACGCGTTGTAAAATTGTCCAGAGTTTAGTGTGACAGTGCAGCAATATTTGTTGAAAAATGCCAGGAGTCTCTGAGATAAAGTGACCAATGGGCTTGTGGGAAGCGGGTGTCGGAGGCACAAAGCACAGAAGCATCTGTGGGGCATCCCCTCCCCCTCACAGATGCTCTGCTCAGCCTAGAAACGTCAGGGAGGCCATGACGGTGAAGCCCAGCAGGATGAAGAGCACCTTGAGCACCTGGTTCCCGGCCGAGTTGAGCTCGTGCGGCAAGATCTCCATGAAGGTGATGTAGATGAAGGTCCCTGCGGCGAGCCCCTCTAGGATGGCCTGGATCAGAGCGCCGGCCGCCAGCCGCGCCTCCATCACGCTGATGCCGATGCCGATGCCCAAAGGCGACATCAGGGCGAACACGCCGATGTACAAGGCGATCCAAATCGGCTGAATGGCGCTCTGGACCAGCTTCACGGACAGGCTGAACACTATGATGCTTTTGTGGACCAGAATGGCGATGCAGATCTCCATCACCTGCAAAACCGAGAAAAGTTCTGGTCATTTCTGCATCTTGGCATCAGTGGTGAGCTCAGGCAAAACTGTTAGGGATTCTTGGAAGGCACTTCCAGGGATCCAAATACTTTTGTATTTAAACTGCAGCCAAGTTGTAAATACAAAGCCTGCCGCACTTCTCAGCACCTCGGGTAAATATG
Organism: Poeciliopsis prolifica; assembly: GCF_027474105.1. NCBI lineage: Eukaryota > Metazoa > Chordata > Actinopteri > Cyprinodontiformes > Poeciliidae > Poeciliopsis > Poeciliopsis prolifica. Next base: position 5,434,681 of record NW_026562396.1, read on the forward strand.
CGCAAATTGCGAGAATGATGACGGGGAGACGGCCGAACAGAGTTGTGACAAAAACTCATGGAAAGAGACACATTTTCCAGACTCAAATGTCTAAATTTTACCAACAACTTGAAGAATCTTCTGGACATTTGAGTACAAAACCTTTCATTTTCACAGCACAGGGGTGGAGCAGTTGTTGAAAGACTTTTAGCTTCCACAAACCATCGGGTGAAGAGACGCATGATTGTATTTTTATTCAGAGCATTTGGTTTCAACTGCAAAGTGAGCAATGAGGTCTGAAATTTTTATCTGCACATATTTATCCAGACCAGCACAACTGGAACAGTGTGATAGGAAAACATAGCTACAGATAAGAGATGGATAACTAGCTGATACTGGTTATCAAGCTGCTCCACTGGTTCACATGATGCTTGTTTCAATTATGCAACTAAATGCACATTTCAGATGTGTAAAAAAAATAAAAAATGCACAAAAATAAATGCATCTTTTAATGCAGCAGCATAAACTGACACTAGAAAATCTAACCTTTAACTTAACATTTTTAGTGAGAAGAAAACTTCTGTGTTCAGCTTTCAGCCAACTATTGGCACAATTATCGATACTCTGTACAAACCTCCTTTGACCAAAAGGGCAATATTTCGTCTTCTCCTTTAACGTTTCACAAGGCCTGAGCATACAGAAAAGGGGATCTTTGACCATTCCCCTCAACGTTATCTCTCCAGATTGTCCAGAGTCCTCGGCTCTTTCCACAGGTTTTCTCTTCAGCTCACACGCCTAAAGACACTGGCCATCAGAGGAGGTGAACGATTTATCTGATGATTTAGTCATACGTTGTAAACCATTTTATGATTTAAGACATGATGAAGACCCATTTTCAAATTTGTGGTAAAGCCCACCATGTTTTCTTCAAAATCTCCACGTATCTTAAAGATTCTGCAAAATATGTAAAGAGGACATATTATAAAGTCCTCTTTACATCTTCTGATTCTTCATAAAAGAAGAGAAAGATCAGAGGTCGAAATTTAAATTCAAGCAGTGGGTTAGTTTGTACATGCCTTGGGCCGGCTCCACAAAGTGAAACCTGAGTATTGAGGCAAATCCAGTCCTGTAATGCCACTGGGATCCACTGACATTCAGTGCGTTCTGAAGCTTTAAACTGAAAGTTCGCACTAAATATATCTCACTTTTCTGTAGATGTGATTCCAAACTTGACTGGGCAAGCTTTTTTCTTTCTAACAACAAAAGTAAAGCTCTGTAATGCTGCAAACAGAAAGCAGCGCAAAGCAACATGACACCTGAAGGGGATCAAGAAGAACCCTCTTCGTCGTCTCACCTTGGAGTCAGTGCTCTGCAGGCCGATAGCAAGGCCCTCAAAAACCGAATGGAGCGAGAGGGAGAGGAAAAGCATGAAGGAGCGAAAGGGGGAGTGAGCCTGGAAGTCCACATGGACGTGGTGGCCGCTGCCCTCCAGGTCAGGCGCCGTCGCGGCCCCGTTGTGACTGTGGCCGCTCTCCGGGAGCAGCGGCGCCCTCTCGCCGTGGTGAGCTCCTCTCGACTGACGGAAGCTCAGGACCATTTTCTCCAGGATGAGGACGGTGAAGAAACCCGCGGCCATGATGAACTCTGGCAGGGGGAAGCTGGTCTGTTGAAGATTGACGCAGAGGTCAGAGGATCAGGCTGGTGAAGTCAGGCAAAACTTTTCTTGCAACAACTCAGTTAATATTGACAAAAAAAAACAAAAAAAACCCCTAATGATTACATCACCTTTTGTTCATTCAATTCTTTCACACACAAAAGTGTTCACTCACCTTATAAAATAGACACATTTACTGGATTTGTAAAGTTTTGGATCTAGCATTTGAAATTGTGTACAAACATACTGGTAAAATTTGAAATAACTGTTACTCGTGGTCCTGGATTAACTGGGACACACCTCCAACTTCTGAGCATCCATCTCTGCGCTCATGTCCGACAGGTAGTCCGGGATGATGTCGAGCAAACATGCTGCCAGGAAAACGCCGCCGGCAAAACAGCTGATGAGGCTCAGGACCGTCCGGTGAGTTTCTGCGAATCCAAAGAAGACGTCTCGTAAGTTTGAGGATCGAACAAGTCGACAGAAATCTGGCAGGTGTGTCCTGTCGCAAGGCGGACATGAAATAATGTCACATGTGCAACAATGAAAAGATGGCGGTTGGGTGTGTAAATAAAGAGAAAGAACACAACAAATCATTTCAAAAATGTTTTCTTTCTGAATAGTTTTTTAAGTGCTGATGTTTATGAAAAAAAACAACAACAAGAGTGCCAATACACCGGGTGCAAACATGTTCACGCCCTGACGCTGCTTTGCTGAGTCAGCATTCAGGCAAACAATATACGACTCCATGGATGGTTTTTGAAACTGATCACTAAGATCTAATTTTTGGTTTAAAGAAATAATCCTGGTGATTCTAACTAAGCTGAAACAAGAAAGTATGTTTGTGCTTTTATTCGGTGAACGCACCAACATTTTGGCTCAATTGTCTTGCAATCAGAAGGTTGTGAGTTCAATTCGTCCCCAACTTGTCGAAGTGCCCTGGGGCGAGGCACTTAGCCCCGATTTGCCTCCTGATCCGTTTTAGTGCCGGGAAGGGCAGCGGGATGAATGAGGATTTGAGTCGAGCAGTTGGTTGTCCCAAAAATAAGTTAAGTAAATAAAATGAAGCAAATGCTGCAAGTAAATGAAAAACACATAATAGTGTGACGAGGTGAACGCAGAGCAGATCCTTTCAGTCTTTTCTCCTCAAGCCGATCTGTCAGCTGCTCGGCTGAATTGTGCGTGATAAATTTGACGTTAAAAGGCAGGAAAAGATTAACAGTATTTGTCAAAATTTGTCATTTTGCATAGATGTACTGTGTACAGTTTTAAACAGACTGTGAATAAACAGCTGGCAATTAAATTAATAACAATAATAAAAAACGTTTAATCCTAAACAGGAAGTACCTAATGAACTTCTAAGTATCTTGTGATCATAGCTGAGGTCCAGATGTTTCAGCACACACTGATGCAATGGAGAAATGATACTTTCACTTCCATGTGAGAAGGTTCGCCATCCTGACTGACTCGTTTTGTGTATTTAATGAAATCATGTGATGAGGAGGTTCTGAGCTCCAGGCTTCATCCTCATCAGGTGATTCCTGCCAGAGCTGAGAGGAAAGATGGAGATTTGTTTTTTTCTTATGCCAACAATCAATACCAAACTCATCAAATCGTTACCACTGGAAAAACGCCAGGAAGAGCTGCATTGTTTTGTTGATTGAGGGATTTCAAAGGTCGATCCTCGTTCTGCCTTGATTCTGCTATGGATCAAACACACCCTTTGTCACAGGACATAAACTCATCAGGGCCCGGTTACCTTTGCAACACGGGGCGGAAGTCAAAACATGTGACACAATCCAGGATGAGCGCTATGATTCATCAGAGGTGGAGCGGGGTTTTTTAGGTTTTTTTCCCCTCCCATGGAAGTCCATTCACATTTCTTTCAATTTAAGGTTCAACTCTTTCCCAGCTGATACGTCTAAATAGTAATAAAAAGTTGAGATACTGGAAATAAACATTACCCTCCGTTTTGCCTTTCGGCGTTAGCGTTGTGGGAAAAAAGGGTAAATTAGCGACAATAAGATGCGTTTTTTAAGGCATTATTAGCGGCGATCAGCTGAGATATGAGAGCAATGTCTTCCTAAAACAGCCCATATACATTTCAAATGAAGCTTCCCTCACTAAACACAAATGAACAGATAAAATGTTTTTTTTAATGTAGAGCACACACCTGTTCCGTTTGTGTCTCTGAACCATTTGACTTTAGCGGGGATGAATCCGAACAGAAGCGTCAGGAGCAACAAGCCGACCAAAGCTCCGACTTTCACCTGCAGCAGATACTCCATGGTCAGGACGAGCTGTCACGGTACAAACACAACCTGCGCAAACATCAGAGCGTCCACCAAGCCCCGAAACAGGCTGACGACTCCGCGGTCCGACGAGGACCGACCCACTGAAGCAGGAGACGAGCCCCAGTGTTGATATTTAGAAACTGAGTCTGCTGCTGCTACGGTGGCCGAAGGTGACCAATGCATGCGGCTTCGAGGGAGACGTGAGCCTTCCTGTGGTTTAGATTAGATTAGATTGTATTGTGGTTTAAGTAAACTGTTTTGGTTCGCTGTTACAAAAAAAAAAAAAAAAAAAAAAAAAAAAAAAAAAAAAAAGAAAGTCACAGTTTCTTATTCTTACAGCAAACACAAGATTTTATTAGGATTTCTAACGCGCTGAAAAATTATGAATGAATCAATCAATCAATAAATAAAAATCTACAATTAGTAAGACAATCTGACCAGATATAAGCCTGAACCAGCATCACTTGTTACAGTAAATTAAAAAAACCCTAAACACATGGATTCAAACAGAGCATTCCGCTATAATGAATTAATTTGTCTGCACTCATGAGCTCTTTTTTCTTTGCTGTTATGTTCATTTTTACACCAGATCTAACAAGATGCAAACCTTATAAAAGTTCCACGTTTGTCTTTTCAGTATGCAAAATGTTTTCAAAAGTTTTAGGCATATATGAGATGGGACTTAAAAATATGTATGTCTTTTTTTTTTTTTTTTGTCAGAGGCGTTTTTGGTCTTCGAACTTCTCCACAGATTTCCTTATGGAGTGATTTTGGTAGGAAGGCCATTCCTGAAACTGTTTGATGTTTCTGTCTGTATGTGGATAATAGCTCTGACTTTGGTTCGTTCCCAAGGCCTGAGAAACAGTCTTGTTACATGATAGATGTTAGTGACTTTGTAATCCGCTGGGACATAATGTGTTGCTTTTGAGATCATTCAAACAACTTTATGTCTCCTGTCAGGTTAAATGGTTTATTGATTCTACAGGTCTGCTTTTGATCAAACCCCTATCATTACCTTGCTATGAAATGCATTTAATCAGCTCATTTGTGGTTTTACAAAGTAGTGCATGACTTTATCACACAGGACCAGATTGTGCCTTTTACAATGATTAATGGTCCCAGAAAAAAAAAGTTCTTAGTAGAACTTGGAGAAACATTGAAATATTGAAAATTACTACACCGTTTCTCTTTCAAGTAAAATATAAACACGCCCAGACTCATAAGAAAATGTTCTCTGTAACTAGCGATTCAGAAGTTCTGGTCTCACTTCAAATTGTTTAAAATAAACTTGTTCTTTGTCTCTGACACATTATTGATGCAGGCCTGTTACACAGCATCATCAGATTAAACAATCCAAACAGTAACGAACTACATTTTCCATCTGCGGCTAGAAACTTGGTTTCTTTCACGAGAATAAACAAAAAACATTCTCTATCATGCTGTGCAGAAGTCAAATAGTTCACAGTTCGCAAAAGTAATCACACCCCAAGAAGTCTGTTTAGCAGTCGTCTGTGAATCATGACACAACAAACACAGCAATGTGTTCTGCTTAGATAAACCTAAACTGAACGTTTTGACCTAAACATTCACAAAGTTATGTGGAGTAGAAAACTAACACAAGTGCATCCTCTGTGAAACCCGGTGGAGACAGCGTCATGCTGTGTGGATAATTTTCTTTATTAGGGCCAAAAAGCTCTTCAGAGTGACATGTTAGAAGCTGCAAGAAGCTCACCCTAGCACAACGGCACTAAACACGCAGCCAGAGGAACAAAGAAACAGTTTAGATAAAAGCGCATTTGTTAGAATGGTCAAACGTCCAGACCAGAGTCCAGCTGACAATCTAAAGGTTGATGCTCACAGATACTCTCCACCTAATCTGACTCACCTCTCCGAAACAGAAATTCAGAAAAAGACTCTGTTTGGAAAAAAAAAAAAAAAAAAAAAAAAGGTGAAAGCCCCTTGAAGTGCTCAGTGTAAAAGCAGTTCAAAAGTCATAAATTGCTCCCCCCCTCCAAGCTTCACCACTGACAAATACACCTTCCGATCAGCAGATGGCAGCATCACTTCACGTTCTCAAAGCCGCGCTCGCCTGTCGCGACGTCATATTCATGCGCCGGAAATGTTTTCTTCTCCGAAACCCTGAGTGCTGATGTGTTTCTAAGGAATTTTACTAGACTGAGTCCCCGGGCTGTGATTGTTTTATGCAGGTAGAATAACGGGGAGAAGCGGCGGCCGGAGTGAGGTCCATGACAGAGACGACGCAGCGGAGGAGATCCTCAGCAGAGACGAGCAGAGGGAATGGCGGTGAGGGAAGCGGACAGTTTGACCCGACAGCAGCGACTGGAGCTGGGACTGTGGCTCATATCCGCACGAACTCACTGCAGTCACTGCAGCCGGTCCTTCTGACGGGACAAAAGAATCGCAGGCGACCGAGACGTCATAACAGCACGTTTTAGTTTCTTTTTCAGGTTCAGCCCAGAACAGGAAGTTCTGTATTAAAACCTCTTCAGAAGCAGTTTGCTTTTGGTGCCCATTTAAGTCCACGTTTTATGTTTATTTATCATTTAAATATACATATATATATTACAAATAACCTACTTATGGTCTATTTAGACTTTTAAAATGGGCATCCAAATGTAAACTCGAACCAGTTTTGCACCCAGACAAAAGCAAAAATGATATCAAAGATGCAAATTGAATGTTATTCCCTGATGCTCCTGATGCTCTCTCCACTTGTTCCCATAGAGCATCAGTTAGGATTACATACAGGTGTCTGTCTTTTTACTGATCAGGAGAGCTCCAAAGGTTATTGAAATATAAATGCATGGCACAGTCACTTTTAAGATTTCGATTAGTGTTAAAGAAAGATATTGTATAACTTTCATTTTACCTAACCGTGCTGCATGACTCTGTCTGTCTGTCGCATACAATAATGTAAAGTAAACTGAAGTTTGTGTTTGCAAAATATGTAAGACACACAACTAATTTAAATGTAAGGAAATACTTTTCATTGACTGCAACTCTAAAAAGCTTCAGCTCAAATAACGCTGAAAGAGAAATCGGAGGAGAGAGCAGCATTTCCTTCAGAAAGCAGGAAGTCTGTGATTGAGGCGATTATTTTGCATTTGTTGTTTGTTAAAATGGATTGACTTTGTTTTGTTCAGACTGGGAGCTGCTCCTCATTGCTCACCGAGCTCTCTGTGTTTTCTCCTGAAGCCCAAAGGTAAAGTTGGAACAAAAGGAAAGAAGCAGATCTATGAGGACAACGAGGCGACGCTCAAGTTCTACACCAGAGTCATCCTGGGAGCCAATGTAAGACAAATACACATTCATGCATTGATGTCATTTTTAGACTTGGCTTTGTTTCGCAATTGTCAAAAAGAACAGGTAGGTAATTAGTGTCACAATCAAAGTTCAGGTTGATTTAAAACTCCTTTCATTGTCTTACTTACAAGCCAAAACATAAGTTAGGCAAAAAATTTGGAAACACATTACTTATGCCACTATAGTGGGAAGGTGACAGTATGAAAAACTAGTTGTTAGTCAAACTGCATGGTTGAAAAAACAAAACTGTAGCTCCTTTAGTTTTCTGTTGGTATTCTTTTTTTTGCACCGGGAAATTTTTCCGAATGAGGAGAAAAGGGTAGAAACTAGAAAGCTTCTCTCCACCTGCTGACCGGCAGTGCACAGCAACAGGCAGGGCAGAAGCAGTCCACTGTTGGTGTGTGCTCCAAACAGCCAGAGAAGACTCACAATCTGGCATCTGATTGAAAGCAGTTTAAGCCATAAGATTGCTATGAAAAAATATTGGTGGTATCCCCTGGTGCTGTTATCTGAGTGCCTAAATTAAAGGAGCAGCTTTCCTGGGTTAGATAAAAGTGGGTCTGTTTGGGAGACCTTCAGCTTCAATGTGATGTGTAAGGTTTTACCAGATCACAAAGATACTAAAAAGAAATGCATTTGATTGAACAACTATTTTACGAATCATGGCAACGATCACACATTCTGCCCTATCAGCGGTCTTTAATAGAAAACTATCACTAGCTGTTTAATGAGAACAAAAAATTTTGCTCAGTGAAAACATTGATTAGCTGTCCCCACAACTAATCAAATTTCTCTTGCAGGCAATATATGCCGCTGTGAATTTTCTAGTTTTCTATGGTTCCTCCACCTTTTGGACCTGGGTGAGTCAATTCAAGCTTCTCCTAAGCTGTCAGAGCACATCTTGTCATATTTCTTGGGCCTGAACTTGTCACACACACACACACATGCTTCCCGAAGCTGCTGCTGCTGTTCGCGCTCGCCGTGTACGTTGGGAGCTACCGCTCCATGTCGGCCATGGCCAAGCCCGTGTTTGCCGAGGATGGGAGTCTGCTGGATGGAGGAATAGACCTAAACATGGAGCAGGGAATGGCAGAGTAAGTTTTTTTTCATATAGTAGGTACATTACAGTGTTAGTGTTTGTGGGAAAATGTGGCGAAATACTTCTTCACTGATAATTTGTGCTGCTTCTTTTGGTTTTAGGCACCTAAAAGATGTAATCTTGCTCACTGCCATCGTTCAAGTGCTTAGCACCCTCTCTGCTTATTTCTGGTACCTTTGGCTGCTGGTAAGAACATTTTCCAGAAGATGTCAACACAATTCTGATGCTTTATTCCCTGATAACATCTTTGTCCGTGTCCCAGGCCCCTGGTCGGGCTCTTCACCTGCTTTGGGTGAACTTTTTGGGCCCCTGGTTTATGGCGGAAAACCCTTCAGCACCGGAGGAGGTGAATGAGAAGAAGCAGAGAAGGCAAGAGCGCAGACAGGTGAAGCGGTTCTGATGCTGTGGAGCGGACTGAGCAGTATTTTTATACACACACAATCTAATACAGAGAACGCGGGGAACTCGTAAGTTATTCAGGAAGACATTTTTTTGTTATTATGTTAAATCCAGTTGAAATCTGATACAGTGGAATCTTGTTTTCCGTGTTTGTTTTCTTTCCGCTTTCTCCCATAATCACATTTTCTCCCTAAATTATGAAATGAAATGTTCCCTATTTAGATGATGCCTCCGTCCAAATCGCGTTTGTCTTCATGACGAGATTTACGAGTTTAGCTCTTGCAGAATGCTTTCATGCCACCAACCCCTGCTGATCTTTTTTTTTTGTTCCACACCGCTGTCCAAAAAAACTTTTGTAATGTCATGTCTTTAATTTTCATTTTCCTTTTTTTAAAGTCCTCTGTAACAATCTATGTATTGTCACAAAATCAAACTCAAAAGCCTTAAGAATGGGAACAACTTTGCAATAAAAGGTCTCCATGTGTGTTTGTGAGTGTTTTATGACAGAAGAGCTGCTTTCTGGCAAAACGCAAAGATGAATTAAAACTGCAGCGACGTTTTTTTTTTTTGTTTTTTTTCTAAAAAGGTTAAAATAATTTTTCTCCAACGTGAGTTCACATATTTCAGACACTATCTATGAATAAACACAACAGCCCATAAACAAAGTTTCTAAATCCTAAAAAACAAGAACATAGCTAAGAAAAAGTGTGTTTTCCTATTTCATTCAAGTTTGTTGCTTAGAAACTGAATCCACAAAAAACTTTTCGGTGACCAGTACATCCAGTTTATGGTCAAACCTTCTGAGGCAGGAGCAACACACCCAACCATCCACCTCAATGTGGTTCAGTAAAATAGATTTTCCCTCTTTTGTATGATAATCTCTTTGAAGAGTTCGAATATAATGTCCAATAATAACAAAAGGTAAAACAAAAGTGCACCTTTTTCAGTTCTAGGTTTTTTCCAGAGTTCCCTGAATGTCCCACAGCAGGATTTCCGTCTGCTTTACGTTGAAACTGAGAATCTTTGCGCCGTCTTGTGGCAGATGAGTCGCTGCGTTTGGGGTTCGTTGTCATGTTAACGAGCCGCTCGCCCAGGTTGAGCCTTCGGATAGATGGCATAACATTTGACCCCATAGAGCATGAAGGTATTCAGTGGAGTTCATGCCTGACTCAGTGACCACTCACCATAAGATATACTCTGATGGCTAATTGACATTTGATTTGAAACGGGGCCACACCGCACACGCACTGCTTCTTTCTGCGACGCCATGGAGAAATAAAAACAAACCAGCCACGGTGTCGGAGAGAGGACTGTGGAGCTCCGTCTGTCTGAATTACAGTTTCCAGATGTCTATCGTGTGAACTGTGATAATCAACATTGAAGCAAAACAACAAGATCATGAGAAGACGCTGGTTGTACTAACATGGGCTGAAAGACCACTTAGAGAGGAAGAAGCAATTAGTCCAAAAGAAACCAGATTCCACTAGTGGAGACAAACATGGTAATTTCTGGAGACAAATCCTGTGGGGTGACGAAAGGCTGACAGCATCATGTCGTGGGGGTTTTGCTAAAGGAAGGTGCATGAAGAAAATCCTGAGATACTGAAGCAACATATAAAGATATCAGACTGGAAGCTTAGCCACAATTGGGTCTTCAAAACCGACAATCACCCGAAACGTACTGCCAAGTTAGATGTTAAGTCACTTAAAGACAACAAAATGAATGTTTCAGATCTCAGTCTGATGGAGGAAAAAAAAACAAACAAAAAAAATCCTTGAGGCTGAGCTGAAAGTGAACCCACAAACCTTTCAGGCTGAGCTGAAAGTGCACCAGTTCTTTCAGCGAAAATGGGCCAAAATTCCAGGAAATGAATGGGAGAAGAAGAAATGCAGCTTACAAAGGAATTCTGTACAACCACTAATGAATGGTATGTAAACTTCTGAATCTGAAGGAAGTAAAACATTCTCTTTAAAAAAATCTGTCATTATTTAGACATTTAGGAGGTAATGTCAGCAATGCAACCTAACCCCTGCAGGAAAGACTTTGTCTGGTTTAATGTTGGAACGCCAGAAAACAAAAACAGGTTGTGTTTGTACAGTTTGTGCAAATATCTGGTTTCAGTTGCAGCTATTAATAAACATCAATTACGATTCATAAATTCAGTTTTGTAGCAGTGCGAGGCCGAGGGGAAACGGTTTCGGATTGCCTGAGAATCTCCTCTGATTGTTCTCAGCTGCGTCTCTGTGGCTCTGTTGGGTCGGAGAGATTTTTGGTTTTCAATGGAGCGTGACGCGATTTGATTTATTCTCCTCAAAAAAACAAAACCAAAAAATCTTCTGCTGATTGTTCGTCAATAGTCGAGTCAGCAATAATCTCCCTCTTGCCATTGAGGCTGAAGCGCTGCGGCCTCCTGAATGAGCAGACAGCTTTAGTGGGTTTTCCACGCGGCGTGCAGACAAACACTGTCAGAAATGATTATTAATTGGAGCGCCGCACTAATGGCAGGAGCTGCAACACTTCAAAACACTCATAAGTCAATACTCTGCGGCTCTTGAAACTGCTCGCCCATTTGGGATTAGTCGCTGGGACTGACAGATAAATGCCCAGATGACAGCCTAATCCCTAGATACTGAAGATATGTTAAACCTCTCAGTGCAGCTTCCGTTTTCGCCCGGTGACTTTAGCCTTATCCTCGAGGCAAAGCGCCGTCTAGTAGGTTCCTCTGAGTTGCTCTGTGTATCCACTGTTGACAAAGTGAATTGAGTGATTAAGCCGCAGCTCCAAAGAGAGCCAGTGGGCCGGTAAAGCTCCGGTCTACTCCCAATAAAACTGCAAATTTGCTCAACAGGCTAAAACCTGCTGTGTTTTTCAGGGCCGAGTCTCTGTCACGGTGTGAGGACAAAACGAAAAACCTTTGCTTTTATCTGGTGCAGGAATCTAAGCAGATCCCCTTTCTACTAACACCATGCATTTACGCCCATTTCCCTAAAGAACTCCCATAATGCCTTCTCCTTGTTTTCCTGCGACTTTCCCGCCTGCGTCTCAGCCTTGCGGTCCTATACTGTCTCTATTATAGGGTTATAAACAAAGTAACCAAAATTAGAGCAGGTCTGCATCCAGTTGTCAGGGCCAATCCCAGATGTGGGCTTTGAGATGGACCATGCTGCAGTGTAATTTAGACCTGGGGCCACTCACTTGCATGTAACCCGTCCCACCGCCCCTTCCCTGCACACACAAAACCCCCGCACACGTTCTCCGGGTTCAGGAAAAGCACGTGCAGCAATGTTGCTGTTTATGTCAACTGCACTCCAAAGTATTTCTGAAAATAATGCGCTTCACGGAGGAATCTCTGTTGCTTCCAGCTTAAGAGTGCGAGGGCGAGGTCTTTGTTTACAGTGGCGATGAAACCCGGTTCATCCCGACAACATGAAATGAGGGAGTTGGAGTTGCATTCCTTTTTCCCTGCTTAGTGTGCGAAGCATGGGGAGAAAAAAAGCGTTGGGTTTGGCTTTAAAAGTGAAAATGGTTGCGGGCACGTTGAGAATAATCTGGGTTGAGATTAGAAGAAGATACTTAGGACAATCGAAATAGATCTCTTTGTCTGGGCCCAACAAAGCGCTAATATTCCCTTTGCGGATCCCCTTGGACTTTGCTGAGTCAGACAAAACAGGAAATTGGAGGGTATTTGGGAGACAGTCAAGTCTTTGACCTTTGAACCGCCAGCACTCCCAGTCTTTGAAGCCCAGAGGGAGAATCACAAGCAATTACATGCAACGCCGAGAGTGTTCCCTTGAATGTTCGGCCCGCGCTGTGTAAACAGAATCGGAGCGTCTCAGAGTGTTTGGCAGAGCGGTGGGTGTAGTCCTCCTTCTAAGGTCCATCATCTGGACTCTGTGTTGGGCCTCGTTTTGTCTAAACAAGGCCCAAAACGCTTCGGCGAAGCAACCCAAATGGCCGCTTCACCTCAGCTGTTTGGGTCGTAGTGAACAAACCGGTTTCTTCGATTCAAGAAAGCCCTTTAAAGACCAAAACCCAGCAGATGGTGATCCACTTCTCACTATTTCTAGAATCGCCATCATCCGGCTCAAAGATGACACCGGCCGGCCAGCGTTCACAGCTCCGGGCCGGAGCCTTAAAAGGAAGCTGTCAAGAATTCCTGCAGCATTTGACTCCTGAGTGTGGATGGGTGGGTGAGTCCGGCTGAATGTGCTTTGAACATAAATGCTTGTTTAACTCTTGTTTAGAGGACATGCATTGTTTGCAGTCACTCTGTGGCAACCCGCCTCCTTGTGAGAAAAAAAACCAAAACAAAACCGAACGAGCCTCTTCAGTTTTAAGGTGAGCGATTTGTTTAGACAGAGGCAGGTCATTTTTATGGCCACAGTTATGTCTGGAGGGAATTTACTGAAGTCAGCGTAATGTCCTGTGAAGTGATGGAGACATTTTGAGCTTAAGTCTTGGTGGCAAACGCTCCACCCTCTTAGGGATTAGGGGATTGTCGCCTCTGCTAAACGTCTCACTTCGTCCCGCTGCCAGGCCGTCACCTGCTCCTGCTTGTCACCACCGCAAAACTGAATGAAGATCAATAAAACCGCAAGAAATGACACATCTGAAATCTCGACAAGCATGGCAGAGTTAAATATAGATCAATTCGATAAATCAAATCACCAGACCTTTAGCCTTCCGAAATCATAAATTCGTCTGTAAATATGGAACTGCGGCGTGCATAATGATGAATTTAATGTTGGCGTGTAAACACCTAGTTGAAAACGATCTATTCCTGTTTAACTGCTGCGGGTTAAAATGTCTGCTACTGTCCGAGTGAGGCGAATATGAGGTGAAGCAATCCCAAAAGGCCGTAAAGGTGTAAATTATATCTAGTGCTTCTTTTATGTTTCATAGTGAGCTAAAAATTAATCGATTGCACTCTTTGATAAAGTTCGCTGAGGTTGTTCGTGACCAGTTTGGTTTCTTTGAGCCATTTTTCATGCAGATAAAAGTGGCGAGCAGCTTAAAATGAACGACAGTCGGCACAGTCAAGGTCAACCTAAACACGTACTTCCAATTATAACGTAAATGAAATTGTGGCCAATATAATAAAATTTTTGAACATAAGTAGTGAAAGCTTTCCTTTACAAGTGGATGTTAGTTGTTTAGTAACCATTACTAATGTGCAAAAGTCTTTGTGGATTTTTGGCTGATGTAAAAAAAAAAAAAAATTCCACTAAAAAGGAAATTAAATTAAAATCGCAATTGAATCAATTTCTTCACGCTATAAGTTATTCAAAATAATGACAGCGTGTCATGGCGGTTTCTGACGGATAGGACTGCCTCTGGCAGCGACAGATGTGAGCAGAGCGTTCGAATGACAGAACTTTTTATGAACTGCGAGACGCTGTGAGAGCGCTGGTGGAGCCAGCCTCACATTGCCCAAAAACAAAAAAAAGAACCACAGTCCTCTGACTACTTCCTGTTTTCTCCTTTGTAGTTTTTACCAGTAGTAACACCCGGCCGTTGATCACATGACTCGGGTGATGTGAAAAAAGTGTTACAATTGCAATTTTATGTTTCGACACAGTTGGAAAAGATTTGATTCATACATTAAATTTTGTAAAAAAAAAAAAAAAAAGTATTTTCAAAGCATGTTTCAATTTCTTTTTGAGAGTTCAATTTGTGTAATTTTATGTTAGATGGAAACACAACTAATGAATTCAAAGTCTGCAGCATATAGTAAGTGTTTACAGGCACATAGATATTGATCCAATTTAAAGTGACTGACCAAATTAAAACAGAGATTATCAGTTTTTCTGCTGCAATTACCAAATCAGGGAAAAAAAAAACAAAACAAAAAAGCACTCCCAGCACCTAACAAGAAAAAGATTACCAAAAAGTACCAGTCAGGAGCAGGGAACAAAATGGTCCTCCATTCACAGGACATCGCAGAAATTTTAGCTAAATTCATCGTTGAGAAATGGAACCGGCCTACACAAAAAAAAAAAACATTGTGGTTTCCACTTAAACACGTACAACCTCTTGATGAGACCACATACAGCAGCTGTTGCCCTGGTTCTTCATCAGACATCTACATGGGAAAGTGACACACTGCTGCAAAAAGCTCACCTGATGGGACAAGAATGTACCTTGTCTGCACGTTTGGAAAACACTGAGCACTGCTCGTCGCCACAAACGTCACCAAAAATGAAGACGGTGGCATCCTCGTGGTACCAGGATTTTTCAAATCCTGTAAGGACTGAAAGATGGGGGACTTTATACACCTGTACGGAAACTACCCAGTGACTTTCCCTGCTTCAACATATTTGAATTAAAAACCTGGGCTCTTTCAGATTGAGGTTGAATTTAGGAACTTCTTTGTGCAAGGCAACAGCACCGCTGTGCAGCCTGCCAGAGAACAGAACTTCATTTGACTCATACTAGCGATCTTTGTGTGACTTCGTCCGTCTTCTTCTGTTCTCTTCTCGCTCTTTAAAACATCCACTGATTTGGTGCAAAATACAACTTGTCCTTGATCGGGAAATTATTTAGTTTCAAAAGCCACACAGCAATCCTCCCTCCATTCATTTGTTTTTATTATTTTTTTTTTTTACCTTTTAGCTGTTTGATCTTTAATTGGGAAAAAACATTTTTTAAAAAGTGAGTCAGTGGATGGCTGCAGGCTTCAATAGTGCGAGTGGCGCCACAGCCTGCATGACTCCCGCTGAACCAGGATCAGTGACGGACAGTCTCCATCGCAGCGGGTTCCCTTCCTCTTCCTTTGTTTTCGACCCGCTTCCTTCCACGTTTTCTTCAGTTCTGTTCCCCCCCCCATTGAAGTCTAAACAAACTACAATGCTGTGAAAGTAAACAAATGTGCAAATATCATGTCACACAACGTTGGCACTCACCCAACTGGGACCCAGTTTATGAGGACCCTAAAAGGTGCATGATTCTGATACTTTCCCAGGAAGGGAAAACATGACATGGGGATATGGTGTATGAATGTGGGACGTGACTGTGATGCAGTAAAAGAGGTGTGTGTGTGTGTGTGTGTGTGTGTGTGTGTGTGTGTGTGTGTGTGTGTGTTTCTTTCATTGAATTAGCAAAACCAGAGCCTGTGCTTCATCAGAGAGATGATAACTTTATGTAACCGTGATTGTTATAAAACATTAGAATTAGACGTTTGTTTCAGGCCGGTGAATGTCACGTCATGTTTTAAATCTTGAGCGAAAAAAGCTTTCAGAATATTTGTTTGACTAATTATCCACAAAGTGATTTCTTGAGATTTATTTATATTTTTTGTTTTTTGTTCCTTTATCAGATCCGACATACAGCAAATCAAAACCAATGTAGCCCAAACTGCAAGAACACAAATATAAAGAATAATGTAAAGTAACGTAATTAAAAATCAAATACAATAGAAAACAACAAATTAAACATGACTTTTATGTCCATGTCATTTTTGTACATTTGCCACGTAAACAGAAAGGCAGCAGTAAAAGCGGTATAGGACGGCGTAAATACATCAACTTGTATTTTCTGAAATGTTGGCTTTGTCTGTGTTTCCAAACTGCTTTGGCTGTTTGTTTTCATTCACTGCACACCCAAATATGGGCAATAGACAAACAAGAGAAGATAGCAGGAAGTGGCATGCAACACAGCTCATCAGGAGGCCCCATCTGCACACAGCCAAGCAAACATGTTTTCCAGCAGCGTCTCCAAAGATCGACTTGATAAGGGAGGCTGTCGTCGAGCTACACAATGTCCATTAAGTCCAGCAGGATATACAATCATGAGGAATCTAGCAAATAATCTCCACTGGATGAGTTCGGAAGAGAAATCTGATCCTTCAGATGATAATAATTTCCTGATGGGACATGAGCAAGTCATTTTAATGCTCTGTGTGGAAGCAAAACAATGAGCCTGCCGTCGCGTGCGACGGCAGGCTTTATCGCGAAAATCCCAAATGTCTTCAGTCAGAATCAAATGCCGAGTTGACTCAGCATCAAGCATGTCAATGAGTCCTTGAATGCGTCTTTATGTCATAAGAGTTTCCAAATTTGTGCCCCGTGATCGCGCTTTTCCACCATTCCAGCCCTTCCGTCCCTACCCGCCTCACGCTATTGCAGCACATGTATAATGGAAGTGTAGATTAATGGTTAATTTCCAGGAAACTTGTGTGTTCTGTCGCAAAGTGCTTTCCATTAATTAGGGACTCTGTTTCTCAGAACAGAGTGCAGCGAGGAGACGAGTGATTAATGACCCAACTAGTGCAGTCGGCAGCCCGTTCAGACCCAGTGGCGAGCGCAAGAGTCAGAGCAGCAAAGACAAGAGCAAGAAAAATAAATAATGTGGGCACCTGCAAAGAAAAAAGGTATGGGATTTCATTGAAAGGTTAGACGGGTTCAGTTTCAACGCCGAGAGAGGTTTGATGTGTCTCCTCCGGTGCCAGAGTCCAGCAGACGTTGACGTCTGTGTTTGGAGCAGAGAAATGTTATCGAGGAAACTTCAGGCCCTTGACTTTCACTTTATCAAGGTGAGAAGTTTATTCAGGTGAAGGTGAATGGCCTCTTAATGAGAGGCTTTCAACTCTTACACCTCCTTTGTTACCGTGTGGAAAGGTCATACAACACCTGACCTCCAGGTAGGTATTAGTTTACATGAGCATACATTTTCAGCATAGTTTTCCCCCTTGAGTAACAATGTGTCTCATTTTTATTTTATTTTGTTTTGCATAATTTTTTTGCTACTATTTTGCCACTGGTTTGCTGTTTTATTGAAGAAACTATGAAAATATAAATGCAGACTTTGGCTCGGCTACAACGTCAAAATAGTTGTAACTCATAAAATGTATTATTTTCCACAGACGAGTAAAGCACCGAAATTATTGAAACCCACAGAAGAACGCATTTTTAACACATTGGCTGAAATATTTAACTTTCTACTTACATAATTTCCAGGACTCATTCTATTATGCTGTTTGTGCTGCAGAAACACATGAAGTTGCAGGTGAGCATTATGGACCAATTTCCACTTCCCTTCCCAAACAAAAACTTCGACCTTGTCCTTTAGTTGACAAACACAGATTGGGGTTCACACCTCAATCAATGCCAGTGCTGCACATGGAGATATCCACCAGAAATATTCATCCACATATTGCCAACTTTATAGTGAAGCAGTTAAACCAGCAAAATTCAACTACCTGCCTCAGATCAGATCGATTTAATTTTCCCGGTTAGACGTATTAACTGTTGCAGAAACATCACAAGTCCTTGACTTTGCATCAGGGGAATAATAACAGACTAAATGAACGTTAAAGCTGTCATTGCTTTATGAATGGAGATACTTTGACCTGCAACATAATTGGTGCAAGTCATATCTCTGGCTGTCCTGCTATCTTGAGTGTCTGCAGGGAGAGTCGGACGGCCGTGTGCTGTTCTTCTCCTGCAGCAGAGTGTTACACAGACCGACATCACAAAGCCGTCACACTCTGTGGTGATCCTGAGCTTCCACAGGGGCCCGAGGACAGTCATCTGAACCTGGGCTTGTGTCCTGCAGTGGGCCAGTCCAGGGTCAGGTATGGAGCATAATTTTCCCTTTAGTGAACAGAAAAATATGGAATAATTGCGCAAAGATTCAATAAAGTTAATAGAAACAAACTAAGATGCTGAGACTCCTGTTCACACGTTCTCGTCCAACAGTTAAGGGACTGCAGATGTGAATTCGCTTTTGCTATAATTTGATGCAGTGCATCAAAAAGTGACATTTATGTTTGTCCTTTTATAAATAAAGTTTATTATCATGCAATGAGTGTTTATTTAAAATACGGTTGCCCTATGCATTAATTAGCAAATTAGCAGGTATAATAAAGTAGGCAGTCTTTATATGTTAACTTATTATATTCCAGTGGGGTTTTTTTCAAGCCTGTGCCTTTTATTTAAATGCTGGCTTAGTCCCTTTTAGCTGGGAAGAGGCAGAGAGAGATAAATGAGGTAGCTGGGTAATGTCAGTGGCTGTTGGCAGTGATTGTGTGCAGGGATTCCTACAGACATCAGATTAAGAGGGCGGCCTGGCCTGACTCCAAAGGTCTGGTCCGACATTATCTCCAGCACCCCGGACTGTTTTCATAACGGGGCCTCCCAGTCTCTCCAGTGCTGCTCTGTAAGTGGCTGGGAGTGGGCAGCTGGAGTTTGTGCGGGCCCGAATGTTTATGTATGCATGCATGCGTGTGTGAGAGCAGAATAAACTGCCGCCTTGGCGGGGCAGCACGCTGTCTGCCATATCTCTGGTGCAGCAGAGCCATTAGGGAGCGATGAAGCCGATGACATGTAGTTCCTGTGACGGGCCGCCGTAGACCCAGACTCCTCCGCTGCTGCCGCCGCCGCCGGTTCTGCCGCTGCTGTGGGAGCCCGCAGGTCTGCCGCTGGACAGACACAGAGACGCAGGGACGCAGGGCGTTTATTTTGGGAGGTGGTTTGGTGCCGGACACCCTGTCTACTCTCCCACCAACCTTTAACACCACCGAGGCCACCACACCTCTTCCCACGCTCTCAACAATCATACACCGACAAAAGCAACCAACATGCTTTTATTTTTGCTAATGCTGTCAAAGTAATGGCCACTGATGGTCTGGGTCAGATTATTTTAAAGACTCTGATTTTTTGTGTCCTCATTGTCAACAGCTCACACATCACCACGGCACCATCCACCGTTCAAAAACATCTACATCCTTAAGATCCTGTCAAAGATGTGTAAAAAAAAAAAGTCTTAACATGATGTGACCTAAAGGCCCCTCTTCTTAACAAAGGCCTTATCTGCATTAGCACTCCAAAGTTAATTATGGGCAGTTCATAAACTTTTACTGAGACTTTAACTTTGACCAGATGAAGCTGGCGTTGAGTTTTACAGGAGCAAAACTCCAGAGGGGTTCAGTATCAAACAAAGGATGAATGTGTGGGGAAGAATGCCTCCCTCACTAGTTGAGTGTGGTGGGAAATCTCTGCTGCTGCGGGAATTGCATCTTTTCCAAACACCGAAAGCTTACACGACTGCATGAACGTCCCAAAAAATGCCATGGGGTTTAAAAACAGCAAAAGGCTGCTAGGCTTTACCAGACGCTTTCAGCAGATTATCAATCCAAAGCATATTTCCATCAACGGGTCAAATAATCAATCTTCTTCAGTCCCCATCCAGGATTCATAGTCAGGACTGTTTTCCTGCCGAGTAGCTGTGTTCAACTTCTATGGGGTTTCTCACATCACATTTATTTTGTTCTGTTTTTCTTTTTTCTTTATGACATTAATATATAATTCTGCTTCACAAAGAGCAGTCCTCATCCTCAACCTTTCTAATTCACGACACGCTGGCCTTTTTAAATTTTTTTTAAAGGAGCGGACAACTTGTGTTCTGAATGTAAATCCAGGAAGCAGTCGTTGCTGCCAATGTTGTCATTTTAATTGCACCACAGTGCAGTCGGTCATGCTTCGTATCAGAAAAGTGTGAGAAAATAGAGCACTGTGTTGTCTATTGGATATCGTTTATCTATACTTTTGCTGCTTTTGCTCTAACGAAGCAGCA